>NC_062561.1:51700156-52018437 GCF_022837055.1 Prionailurus viverrinus | reverse complement strand
TTTTGTTGGGATACAAATGAAACATATAGATTTAATTTACCATGACAACAAACTTTGCAGAGGGTCTGGTACCAATAGAGTTAAAAATGTAGCAGTATAATTAGAAGGGTTACATTTTACCATTTATAGTTACACACAGAAAAATATAACTGTAGTTGCCATGGCAACTCACATCTCAATCAGGATTTTCTTTCCTCCTTCAACTCTACCAATCAACTCACTGACAATAAAAACCACTGAAGAAGAGGTTGAACAAATACAGATGAGAAAATATAAAAGTACATAGCAAGCATTTAACTATGTGGTAATTTCCTAGGGAAATTTCTTAGGTGTGTTTCCACTATTTTAATTTTATCGGAAGCTATGTATTTTCTTCTCTGTGTTCCGAAACAATTCCAGAAAAAACCAGATTGGTGTTTTGGTAGTGGTGGTGGTGGTGGAATTGGCTTCATCAGTGGTCCTGGATCGCCATAATGGGTAACATCATAAACATTCTTATTGTCTGTTCAGAAACTACCTTAATTCAGCTTCACTAAGTTTCTTAAATGAGCTCCACATGCCATTTAACCACGGGCTCTCTAAGTCACATAAAAACATAGGAACACTTGAATGTATCATAAACAGAATACAAACATTGAACAGTTGGTTCTGAAATTGGAAGTAACTTCAACATCAACTTCCTAGAAATGCTGTGTCCATATTTCATCATGATGTGACTGAATATCTCCCATGAATGGAGTCTATTGTCCATGCCCTGGCTCAAGGCTGGCAAAAGTTATCTTATCAATCTTGTGAAGGACTCAAAAATGAGGAAAAGTTTAACAACTTGAAAACTGAAGGCATACACTAGCAATTGCTAACAAATTGCTTTCTGATTCATATTCAAAAAGCAGAAAGTGGGAAAGGCAGACTTCACTGGCTCTTACCTAATAATTATCCACAGCGATGACATTTGTACTTTCTATGATATATATCACAATCTCAAGCACAGCCAGAGCTCAAATTACACAATAGCAAAGCATTAACACAAAAAAGAAGCATGATATTCTGAAAAGGTACCTAAGCTTATCACAAATTATAAATGTATATCTATAAATGGTTATCTAGACATTTTTCGAAATGACATTGAATTTGTAATTGCTAGATTTCCTGCTATGACTAAACATAACTGATAAAGAAGAATGCAGAGAATACTTCTTGGATAGAAGTCCCATAGTTCTATACACACACACACACACACACACACACACACACACACAAACATACACACACGGACACACACACCATGCTCTCTGGTATTAGAACATTTGCCCCTCCTCTCCTTTCTTCTTGGAATGGTTCCACCCCTACCTCATCTCTGCACCTAGCTTTCTCTTGCTTACTCTTTAAGGTTTACCTTAAGCATCTCTTTTAATCCTACTATACCTCGAACACATTCTCTACTGTCTCCCTCTCCTTGGTCCACATATTTTGTGGCTATTGCAACTTCTGTGTTTATCATACCCTCAAGGACTCACTCTTAACCAGGGCCAGTCTTCATGTTTAGTACTCCTGGTTCAAACTGACTCCCTTATACACTTTGTCTTTCTTGAAATTGGGACTAGGTCTTACACATCTCTGTATTCCTGGCTTTTAGCAAAGTGAGCTCCTAGCATTTAGTCAGAGATCAACAATTGTTTTGGAAAGACAGAGAGACAGACACAGACACAGAGACACAGATACAGACAGGGGAAGTGAGGAGAGATTATATATGTATATTTTATATATATATATATATATATATATATATATATACACACACTATATATATAATTAATATAATATAAGCTATATATTATATATATAAACACACACACACATATATACAGTCCTCATAATTTAAGCATATAGAATAAAGCCTAACAACAAAAAGATAAATATGATAATGGGTTGAGGGAAGCCCCTATTTTGTAGTTACTGAGAAACATTACAAAACATTTATCAGTATGTACTTGTTGATAAGTTACTATGGATGAAGTCATACGGATGACTCAAAAAATTATAAGACGATGCCATCTAGCTAAGTACACCATGAAAATAAGTAATGTTCTAAGGTAATGCACAATTAATTGCCAAGTGAGAATTGCAGACAATAAGCTTTCTGAATTCAGACGACCAAAACAACCTCGTGGGCTGAGAAGGGTATGTGGTGGAAGTAAGATTCATACCAAACTTCGAAGGATGATTGATTTTGGATGTAGAATGTATCCATTCACTCTGCCTCGCCACAACCAACCTCGTATTACACTTCATCTTTACCATGTAATTGCACTAGTTACTGTCTCATTTTCTGGTTCCTCCCTCAACCCCTTATGTGTAGACACACATCAAGGTTCCACTTTCATTGTCTTCAAATTTAGTATTTTCTCCATAGGTAACCTCACTTTGAAGATACCATATTTAAAATCTCTGGGATCATTCCCAAACCTGGATCTCTGGCACCAACCTCTTACCTGAGCACCTCCCTCATTTCTCACTGTTCGGTAATTACCTCCACAAATATATCCTTTCAGTATCCCAGACTGTACCTGCTCAAATCAATGACAGCCTCTTAAGACCAATTGCGTATCCCATTCTGCTCCTGTTTCTTCCTGTACTGATCGGTGGCATCACTACACTTAAAATCACCCTGGGCTTGAAAACTTAGTATTATGTAATTCCTCTCTTTCCCCCAAATGCCACACCTCTTTTAGGACCTTTTCCCTGAACCCCCTTCTAGAAGTTTTCCCCACCACATCAGAGCTCCCAGAGAATGTTGATGCTTTTCTTATGATACCATAGCTGATCTTGTGTTGTGATTATTTGTGCATCCATATTATCCAACTTTGAGAGCCATAAAGGACCCCAAACCCCTGCGGCCATGCTGCTGAGGGCATCACCTGGACAGGAAAGCCCCCTCTGTGAATTTCCTTTACTTTCAGAGTTCCCTTGCCCTCCTTCCCTTCTGATGGCAGCTCCTGTGCAGTTGTTTTGGAAAGTTTTATGCCCAGAGTGACTGGCTCCCCAGGCAAACCCATCAAAGCACCATCCAAATAAGGCTCAGAGTGTGCAACTGCCCCCCAGTGGTCATATTTTTTTTTCTTGATCAGCATCCAGATCCCTCAAACTCACTATGATGACTATTGAATAAGAGAAATACAGGAGATAGGCCAGTGACAGTTTTGATGATTTAAGTGTAGATGACTGAATGTTTATATTATTGTGACACAAAATAATTTTATGTTATAAAAGGTAGGATAAAGTGCCTCTCAAAGAGTAACTATATCATCATGTTTGGTGGTGGGGATGAGATTCACTGAGGAGAGCCTGGCACAGCAAAGAGAGAACTAGACCACCCACACAAATAATGAATATAAAACTGAGGAGTGGAAGTAAGAGGGGAGAGGAGAATGTGGGGGTGGGGGAGAGAAAAAGAGAGATGGAAGAAAGAAGGCATGAGAGGCTACTGAGCAAAAGAGCAACTGAATCAGGCCTGTAGAGAAATGTCAGCCAAGAAGAAATAACCAATAACAGGTGTGGTCAAAGAACTCAAGAACAGGAATTTGTAAAATCACATTTGACCTAGTTTGGTCTGGGCTTCTACAATGGACTGTTAGCAGTTCATTTTTATTCAAATCTTATACAAGTGATATTGGGACAAATCAAGGCGGGAAGCTGCCGTCTCCTATACCTGAGTTAGTGTGAAGCAGACAAAACAGAACAGACATGAGTCAGAAGTGATATTCTGAAGAGAAACTAAATGAAAATATGGCCACAGGAACATAAGGGCCCCAACTGGCGGAGAAGATAGGATTCTAAGCAGACATGACCTTATACGTTAAGGGTCTATAGAAGGTATGGTGCATTTAAAACCAATTACCTGACTAGAACAGAGAGCAAAGTGGAGTTATGAGGGATGGAAGCCAGGGAATAGCAGGCGGTCAGTGCTAAGGATGGGAGTCTTTATTTTAAGAACAATGATAAGTCATATTTTTCTTTAGGAGGGTGACATGTTTCAATTACCTTTTATAAATATCACTTGGGCAGCTGTGTGGAGAAGAGATCAGGGCAGTGGGTATCAGGGTGGATGAAGGGAGAATATCCAGGTAGCTACTACTGGAGTCCAAAGGAGATATGATGAAAGAAATGAAGGAGGTATATGGATGCAAGACTCATTCTGGAGCTAAATTGATAAGATTTACTAGATGGATTGGATATTGATGATTAAGCAAAGAAAAATGTGAAAAATAAGTTCAAGTTTTCAAGAGTGTCAACAGGCTGAAGGATAATGTTATTAATTAAGATAGAGCACCAGGTTAGTGTGAAAAATTATGAATTTCCTTTTAAACATGTTAGGTTTGCAATGCTTTTGAAAAATTTAAATGAAGGTGTTGAGCAGGCAGTTGGCTATCTAAAGTAACTCAGAGAAGAGGTGTGGAGTGGATATAAATGAAGGAGTTAAGAGCACACACCTGGCCATTGAAGCTTTGGGCATGGGTGACCTGTGGAGGGGGAAAATACAGAATGGGAGGAAAGGAAGTACTTTGAGGTTTTAGGAGCATCAACAATTAAGGATTGGTAAAGGATGAGATAGTAAAGAGGACTGAGAAACAATGGTTAAAGAAATGAAAGCCAGGAGTATATTTGGGATGGGGGATTGGGGGGGGGGAGGAGAAGTTTCTCAAAAGATAGAAGAGAAATATCCTAAAGGCAAAAACAGCCAGTGATGCCTTTTGAAAGGTCAAGTAGTCACAGAGGCTGATATGTCAGCAAGAATTTATCAGAAGGTCATTAGTGACCTTGAGGAGAGCTGTTTCTGTGAACTAATGATGATGAGAACCATAAAATAAAGATGGCAAGTATCATCAATTTTTCTGAAAATTTTGGTTGTGATGAAGAGATCAGGTGCCTGTCAAATGAATTTGTATAATTAGGCTATTAATTTTTAAGAAGTTTATATTTTAAGATGAAAGGGGTTTGAACATGGAAAGAGAAGGAAACCAGTGAAGCAGGGATTTGATCACAGAGGTAGGAGGAGAGACAGATGACAGTAACAGGGAAGAGCAATTATAAAAGCTAAAATCTTGATTCAGTCTTAATTAAAATGAAAAGAAATTATAAGTTCTGGGGGAACTGGATAAGAAGATTTCAAAAGAAATAATCTTGTTGATGTAGCTTGGTCATTCAAAATGCTATGCTGGTTGTTTCCCTTCTGACAAAAGAAGGTAGAGGAGGTCAGAGAATATTTTCATCCCAATGACCAAGGAGCTGCTTCAGAAACCAGCTAGAAAAGTTTTGACTGAAGTTCCAAAATTTACATGCTATGTCTTATCATGAATTATAGCTTCTCTCTTTAATCTTATTTTTTTAAAAAAGGCAAGAGGCTTTCAAAGATATTTAACTCTTAACTCCAAAATTCTGTTTGATCCCCAGATCTTAACCTCTCACCATAAAACTAATGTATATCATACATAAAATGATACCTGTTTGAAAAAATTGCTTTTTTTCTCTCTGTTTGGTATAATATATGGTTATTTTATAAAATTAAATTCTCTCATTCAATCTCTAATTGAACTCACCAGTCTCATGCTAAGTGATACAGAATTACATGCAGCTATAGTTATAGGTGTAGATACAGAAATAGATATAGACATAAACACAGTCTTATATAGTCTTAGCTATAGATAGATGTATACATATAAATATAGATAAAGGTGTGATATCATGGGTTCTTCTGCTGACAAAAAAGCTTGACACCCTTCTTAAGGCAGCTTACATCAAACCTGTAATAGATTTTAATCCAAATACAATCCCAACACAAATTTTTAATCTAAACACAAATAAGTTTGATTTTTTCCATATTCTGTAAGTCAAGAAAGGAACAACTGGGGGAATGGGGATGATCCATGGTGTCAAAGGCCACAGAGAGGTCAAGGGGGGAAAAGGTTGAAGAAAAGGACTCACTCCCACAATGGCTGGGAAGTCTGGCGGTCGTGTGAGAGAAAATGAAATCTCTGGGAAAGATTTGGTGATGGGAAAAATGAAGGTTCACAAAATGAACAGAAAAGAGAGTAAGAGTGTTAGTATTAAGGGGTAATTCTGTTACAGAAGACATGAGAAAGGGAAAAGAGAGGAGGAGACAAGTGTATAAGTGAGGGATGAGGGAAATAAGGTTAGCACTGAGCTATTAGCTAGTATTAAAAACCATAGTCCCCCATTTTTATATTTTTGACCTATTTTCATTTTCTTTGTGTTCTTCTGGGGACAAAGATTTCTTTTTTAAGCCTTTGCTTCTTTTATCATTTAATAATTGCTTCTATTTTTCAGCTTTCACTAAAAAGGCTCTTTTTCAGCCCTAGGAATACACTGGCATTAAAGGTGAGAAACAGAAGCTTACTCTGAGCTCTTCCAAAGAAAAGCATTTTAGAAATCAAAGGCATTGCTATATTGTTATTATTCCCTCCTTCCCCTGAAAGCTTGGCATGACATTAGCTCTGATCCTCAAAGAGAAATCTTTCAGTTTAGCCATTATAGTAATAATCTGTGCCTCTAAAAAAAGGAATGGATAGCTAAATTGATCAACCTAGTCCAATAATCTTCTCTTTCCCTTATTTCTGGTGCTATGGACCTAATCCAGGAACCAGAAATAGGAGCATTGTGACTCATTTTATCTTCCATGTAAATTACATCCAGCAATGCATAAATTGTAAGGGCATATAGCCAAGCACTACCAGTTCTATGCAAACAGAGATCCAGAAGCTCAATGGGCATTGAAAGCATGAGATAGTAACTCATGAATAATCCTTCTGTATTTTTACACAGTTATATAACCAGTTTCTAATTGTAATGATAATTTACATTAATATTGGAATAATACATAGAAGATGAACATAAGTTTTTAGAGATAATAAATATTTCTAAGTACCAGTTATTATCTATTAATACAAAATTGGATGGGTCTTAAAATACTCAGGAAACAATAGTAACTACCAAAACTCCTAGTTAATATTTCCCCCACTTCGGTAGCTCCATGAAAGGTATCACTCATAAAGAGAAAGCTAACTGCCTGAGGGAAAAGAAGGTTATAAACTAGAAACATAATCCATACTTGGCAGTTCATATAATTGGAAGTCACCTATAGATGAGGAGGCTTAAAAAGAAAATATTTTAACAGATAAGGTAGATGTAATTCCAAGTTGTGATTGTTCAACATGTTTAATAATTATGCATATATGAATAATATAAAATATATGCAAATATATTTTCTGCACAGCAGATGAAAATTTTGGGAAATAAAGCAATCTAATACTAAACAAACACATTGTTTAATAAACTCTTGTTTCCAATTGTTGAATTGGAAAAGGAAGACCCATTGGAACATGGAAATGTTTGGTGGAGATATTCTAGGGGCTGATGACATAAAAAAACAATTTTGGATCCCCTAAAGCAAAACCAAATCAGAGACTTATTTTTCTTTGTGTGGTAGAGATGGCATAGACTGTAGGAGTTCTCCACATGTGTCTGCTTCTTTGAAGGTCATGGTAGGCTCCATTTTTGTGCACTGACATACCCCCAGATCCTAGAACAATATCTGGCACACAATAATCACCCAATAAGTTAAATGATTGTTGACATTCCTAGCATGGATTTTGTAGAACAAGGTGCCCTCCACACGGTCTATAATTTTAGTTATAATTATTGCTAGTGACAAAACATTGAAGTATAAACAACCCTTTTATCCCTTAAAGTTTACGAAGAACTTGCCAGTCATATCCTCACCCAGTCATACCGGTTCATCACAGCCTGGAGGCAGTGGTGCACCGGGAGCCCATAGCGGAGCCCAGCCTGGTGCTGGACTCCGTTCTCTCCTCTGCTGCTTGTATGGGTTGAATTGTGTGCCCCCAAAATTCATATGTTGAAGCCCTAACCCACAGTGCCTCAGATGCAACTTTATTTGGAAATAGGGACAACGCAGATGTAATTAGTTAGGTTAGGAGGAGGTCATAATGGAGTAGAAAGGGCCACGTATGTTATATGACTGGTATTCTCTTCAGAAGGGGAAATGTGGACAGACATGCCCTCAGGGAGAACACCATCTAAAGATGGAGGGAGAGATCTGGATGATGCTTATACCAACTCAGAAATGCCAAAGGGTGCCTGAAAACCACCGGAAACTGGGAGAGAGTGTAGAATAGATTCTCCCTCTCAGTGCTCAGTGGGAACCAACCTTGCCGAAATCTCGGTCTTGGACTTCTAACCTCTGGAACTGTGACAAACATTTTTGTTAAGTCACCCAGTCTGTAGGACTTTGTTACAGCAGCCCTTAGCAAACGAATACAGCTACATACTCCTTGCAGATTTCCTACCAGACGCACCGGTACCCTGACCTCACTCCCACTGGGCACCGTCTTATTCAGCACTCAGAGTTCACAAGACAGCCTCCGATTTATTGCAAAGATTCTGCAATTATACATTGTCAAATTCCAACACATTCTTCCATCAAGTTACCCAGCAATTACATCTGACACCTTTCCCTTACCTTCTGCTTGCTCCCATGCTTGGAGTGGCACTGCAACCAGGAGGAGGTGGCGGAAACCAGGACTGTCTGTTAGGAAACAACATCGTTGATAAACATGGTGCTTGAAAGACCTGATCCCACCCACATGTCTACCAGGAAAGGCTGAAAATAATTTGACAGTTAAAAGGCATTGAGATGACTTTTCTATAAGCCTTGGAAATAAAATGAAAATTATTTCATCAACTCAATAGGAAGTAACTAGCCTACAATCTAGGCTCTCTGCTCACAAGTAAGCTCCTTTCCCTGCTTTCCCGACACGAATATGTGGACATTTCTTAAAGAGAAACATGAAAAGAATCTGGAAAATAATATTTGTTAAATCTAGCTAGTGGGTTCATCAGTGTTTATCATCAACATACTTCTTTTTCTCTTTATTTTTCTGCATATCTGAAATATTTATAATAAAAAACAATCTACTCTAAATATGGTTTTTAAAAAGCTACATGATAAAAAACTCTGAAAGAATAATGAAAACATATGTGAATGTCACAGTAATATTAACCTCAATTATATATACATATACGTATATAAATATATATGTGTGTATATGCATAAATATAAACACATGAATATCCAATTAGAAAGATGTCTTCACATTCCCAGGATGTAATTTTAACTGATAGAGATAGCTAAGGGCTCTGTCAAAAAGACTTAGATATGGACCAAAAATAAAGACATTCAGAGGAGAGTGACATATCAGAGGAAAGCCCAGAGAAGGAAAGTCTGGGATAAGGAGAGAAGGAGAGCTGGCTTTAAATTTCTGAAGCAGGTCTATTCTCTGAGGCACTACAGGACTGAACTAAGATTTAAAAAATGGGCATAAATCAAAGCAGATTTCAGCTCAATGTAAGTATTCAATGCTACTCACAAGAGCTAGTCAAATGTATATCACAAAAATAAGAGTCTTATTGCTGGCTTCAATGATCCTGAATTATGTCTAACCTGCCAGAGGAAAGATTCTTGCAGTGGGTAGGAGATGTGAAATTTGGGTCCAAGAGAAAGGTGATCACATTTTCTGAGACTCTGCAGACACAATCAGAATTCCAGCTACAGGAGCATTTTTGGCAAATATCCAGTCTATCAACAAACATTGAACACCTACCCTACACTAGACACGGTCCTAGGTGCAGGCTAAGAAAATAAAACATTTTAGAAGTACTGAAGTTCATGAACTTGTTTTCCATTGGATCACGATTCACTAGCACTGTGTTCTCTTCAGCAAGCAAAAATTGCTTCCACCGTCATGCTCTGTCTCATGAAGAATATTCTGCCACCACAGGTCTACCTAAATAAATCGAAGTCAGCACAAGCAGAAGGTGGGAGGCCAGGCAGAGGATTTCAGAGAAGGAAGAAATAAACACACAAACACAGATTGATGTCTCGAGATAGGGCCTTTGACTCTACTTGGAAATAGGGTCAACGCAATCTGCAGAGGAGGCAGCAGCAATGCAGGCTGAACGCAGGAGCATGGCAACATTTGTCCACACCACAGCCATTATTTCAGGGTAAGGCATCCCCTGTCACAGGGCTCTACTAAAAGTGCTACCTGAGGTAGCTTACCCTTTGGTGAGCTTTGTCATTGAAAATATTACCTAGGTATTCAAGACCCCAAGGGAGCTGGAGAAAAGACTGCATCTTTGAAAAGGAAATTAGGGGGAAAAGGAACAAAGTTTGAGGACATCAGAATCCAGTAGGCATTGGATCCCTCAAAAGGGAGGAAGAAACAATGATGAGAGAGCAACTTCTGAATGCTGCCTGCAGATCTTGGTAGATGATTTGGTTCAGAAATTAATAAAATACAGCCCTCTCCAGAATATCGACAGGAGGCAGATACAACAAGCCCATCATACCTCTTTTTCTTTACAGGAGTTGTAGCAGAGGCAGGAGCCGGGGGGTTGGTGGTGTTTCCACTGAACGAACCTCCAGTTTGCCTGTGTAATCACAACAAACCACATTCTTGAAACTTTTTTATGCGGTCCCACCTTTGAAAGGTCTTATAATCTACTCATATTTCCACCTGCTCTCTAACCACCACAAAATGTTTCAATGACAAAGGAAGGACAGAAAACAAGTTCTTCCTTAGTTTACCCATTTTATGAATCCTCAGGTCCTCATCTAAGTAATTAGAAGTGAATGAACTGAATTAAGTCATTCATTATATGACATTGTGTGTCTGAAATCCAGACCAACGAATTCTCATGTGCTCTGGGTTCATAATATATATTTCATATTGTATATATTGTGACTAACAGAATTATATTGCAATTTTTTTGCATTAAAAGCACTAGGCTGTTGGGGCACCTGGGTGGCTCAGTCGGTTAAGTGTCTGACTTCGGCTCAGGTCATGGTCTCAGTTTGTGAGTTCGACCCATGTCAGGCACTGTGCTGACAGCTCAGAGCCTGGAGCCTGCTTCAGATTCTGTGTCTCCCTCTCTCTCTGCCCCTCCCCCTCCCCTGCTCATGCTCTGTCTCTTTGTCTCTCTCAAAAATAAATAACCATTAACAAAACATTTTAAAGCACTAGGTTGTTTAAGAAAACATTTAAAAATCACACTATTTTAAATCTCTATTTAGCATTTATTAATGTACATAGACCTTCAAAAAAAAATGGAAGTGACCCAGGCCTGTTTCAACTACTGACAGGTGTGCTCCAATGTGAGAATTCCTTAATTTTAAACAAAAATTTAAAAACCAACTCTGTTTTCAAAAATCCACCTAGTTTGGCTGTTTATAATCACCACTAGTACGTTCCAGAGAGAATGTACTTCATCTAAACAGATTACTAGCAAACCTATGATTTCATGACTCAGATGAATTGTAACATGATGGGTGTTTTGAAAGACAAGTGATAGTGGTCACAAAAACAAGGAAAAATAAAGTTCTGTGGGGGAAAAATAAACAATAAAATATACAATGGGAATTAAGGAGGGCACTTGTTGTAATGAGCACTGGGTATTGTATATTAAGTGATGAATCACAAAATTTTACACCTGAAACCAGCATTACATGTATGTTAACTAACTGGAACTTAAGTGTTAAAGTCCAAATAGTAAATATTTAAAGCTTCATGGACCATTTCCTTCTTTCTACCTAAACTCTGAATAAGCAACAGGAGGGTGGTTTTGTTATAGTTGAAACTTTGGCCTGAGCAGGGTATACCTGGTTTATCTTGAACACATACAAAGAAATACACTTTATTCTTAAAATGTAACTTCAGTCAGTACATACGTCTTTGCTGCTTCTGGTGATCGAAACGTGGACGTGTTTCTGGTAAAAAAAAAAAAAAAAAGAAAGAAAGGGGGGGCAAAAATTTGAGCAGCCACAAAGAATAAGTACTTGCATCAATTTGCAACTGTCCATGAATTTAGAATTGTTATTTAAAGTTAGACATTATTTGAGAGAAAGAAAAAGAAAGCATCAGTATTTGAAAAATTTGATAAGGTGATCTTTTTGCCTTATGCTAGATTCTAAAGGAAATCTTTTTATATCAGAAAATTCAGTATCGTTTAAGCCCAATGCTTTTATTTGTGGAGTTCAGGGATTTTCTTTAGCAATAAGAATGTAAAATTGGCATTTACATGTATTTCACACTCTTGTCACCAGGATGACTTAAAACAAAAACATGAATGTCATAAGAACAATGACCTGAAGCAAAGGGCTCTCTTGATTTTTAAGCAAGGCAACAAAGATTTTCTATTTCTCTAACCATGAGGAGGAACAATGGTTTTCACTCCAGAATTTTTGTGTTTAAAAAATGGAGGATAAGAATTTACAGAAAGATATCAAGTAGGACAGAAGAATTGTAAGTAAATAAGTAATGCTTAGAAAACTATTGTACTTGGGTCTTTCCCAAAGTCAATAGATACTGGTACCTATTGGTTAGTCGGTTATCCAAGGTATTGGCCTTATATGTGTTAGTGGCATCATTTCTGTCTGAGATCCTTTATAAAGAAACAAGACAAAAGTTTGGATGAACATTCAGATCATTAAAGTCCTTTCAGACCTCTTTCATGAAAGAATAACTTCACAATATAACCTTTCACTAGTAAAGAGATTTGTTTTCAGGTGTTACATTTTAGAATATTTTGCAATTAAACAAAAACTACTTAAACCAAAATCTATTTATGAAGCTATTTTGATACAGCTTGGAATTTTTTAAATTTATGTTTTTCTACTAGCCTCTCTGATTCACTGAGCATTTAACTCACTATTTTATATTCTTTATTGTTTAATAATACAGTTGACCCTTGAACCACACGGATTTGAATGGCGTGGGTCCACTTATATGCAGAATTTTTTGATAAATACAGTACAGTATTGTAAATGTATTTTCTCTTCCTTATGATTTCTTTAATAACATTTTCTTGTGTCTAGCTTACTTTATTGTAGTAATTCAGTATAGGATAAATATAACACACAAAATATGTGTTAATCAACTGTTTATGTTATCAGAAAGGCTTCTGGTCAAGAGTAGGGTATAGTAGTTAAGTTTTGGGAGTCAAAAGTTATATGTGGATTTTCGATTGCACAGGGGTCAATGCCCCTAAACCCTGTGTTGTCAAATGTACATCCAGCCAATGACAGTACTTCCCAAGTCTGTAAAACACATCAATGGAAGACAAGTATTTTTCTAAATATTTTGTGGCATAGACAATGCTATATGTTTGCCAAACTCATTTTCGTTTCCTACTGAGCACACAGGAAGACCACATTTCCCATTCTTCATTGATATTAGTTGGGGCCATGTGATTGAGTTCTAGACTAAAGAATGTGGGCAGAAATGTTGTTTGCACTTTCAGACCCATCCTAAAACCTCTTGTGTAATCATCTATGCTCTTTCTTCCTCTTCCACTATAGTTTTTGGTTGCCCTGTGTTGAAGATGGAAGCATCAAAACATGAAAAGAACTTAGGTCTCTGAGTTGACTTCATGGAGCTGAGACATCCCCTATGCTTCTAGCCTATCACACTGGACTCTGAAGAGAATGAACAGTAATCTTCTGTTGTGTTAAACCACAATAGATTTGGGGGCAATAGAGGGAACTTGTTAAAAGAGTCACTCTACCCTGGTGAATTAGTTTACTGTAACTAACACATTGAGTTAATAGCCCCTACTGGCCATTAAATCTCAGGTCTCCTAGATGTGTCTGTCCCTTGTGTCAGAAAAGACAAATCAGGAATCCCATACTGCAGACCCTCCTTCCCTTTCTTCTCTCACGTCAGATAGAATAGGAAGTTTCTTCCTGAGACACGGAGCTATCCTGGGGAGCATTCTGCAGGCTTGCACAAAACTAGGATGTAGAAAAATTAGGTTCAGGAAAACAAAAGGTCAGCAAAACTTTTCTGTTGATCCGACATTATGGATCTACTATAACTTTCTCTAAACTTTTAATTTTACTGCCAACTTCAGTACATGGCTTTATATAAGCTACTCTTGGAAAGATGGGCACTAACTTTGCCTCATTCTAAAAAATAACTAATGTGGGAGAAAATATGATTTAACTGTCATAAATTTAAAATGATTTCAACTCATGATGTCATCTTGATATGTGTAACTAAAATATGGGGTAAATAACTCTAATACATTAAAATGCTATGATTTAACTCCAAACAAGGTTTTGTTTATAGTGCATAATGCCACAAATTGATAGCTCTTGAATGCAAAAAGGAAGGAAGGTTGAAATCTTCCAGAGCTCCATATTCTCAACAGACTGTTCACAATATAGGCTTTAACTTGTACAGGCTCCTAGAATCCATGTATAAAAAAACTCATATCTAAGGTGATTGTCAGGCAAAGGACTATGAATATATACCTTTCACTAACTGCTACTGAGCCTCTGGGATGTTTCTATTTAAAGGGCTCTGCAATAAACCACTATGGGTACCATAAGTAAGATGTCAGATGACTGTAAATCTTAAATCTTAAATGTTCCTTGGAGGGGTGCCTAGATGGCTCAGTCAGTTAAGCATCCAGCTATTAATTTTGGCTCAGGTCATGACCTCACGGTTCATAAGATTGAGCCCCACATGAGGCTCAGTGCTGACAATGTGGAGCCTTCGTGAGATTCTCTCTCTCCCTCTCTCCCTCTCTGTCCCTCCCCCACTCTCACACACGCTCTCTCAAAAATAAGTAAATAAACTTTAAAAATAAAATAAAATTAAAAAGAATTAAATGTTCCTTGGAAACTCTACTCAGACTTTATAGCTATCTATGAGACCCTAACATGAGACAAAAGTAATCTTGGGAAATTGCTACTCTGGTACATGGAAAACAACAATTTATCTAAAGTAAACAGATCCTTAATATCAAACATTCTCCATGTTTAAATAAAAGCAAAGTCTGATGTTAAAATTAAATGAAGTTACTCAAAATGCTACGGTGTAAATCTATGTAGGCAATAGTGCATGTAATAATAAAAATAGCTACCTACTCTTTGCTGCTTACTGTATACATGTTAGTCTCTACTCTTTAAAACATCCTCACAAGGGAGGTGTAATTATTTTCATTTTATAGATGAAGAAATGGAGTCTCAGAGAAAGTGGGTGACTTTTTCTTGGTCAACCAACTAGGAAGTGGTTTGTCTCCAAAATCGTCCCAGTAGAGCCCAATGTCCTACATCTAATTTTGTAGTGTGATAGTTTCAACACTCATCTGTTGGGTCAACATGTCTTCCTTCACTTACTGTTCTTCACCTCCAGGATCTCTTCTATGCCACTAGGGGGATCAGTCTATGAGTAATAGTGGAGGGAACTGTAAACCACCATTCCAATACATATGTCAGTTTCTTATTAGGAAGAAACTTTACTTTGTATTTCTCTTGAAAATTAAGTTTTTTCCAACTTGTGTATGGAATAGGTTGTTTTGAGGAGCGTCAATCTTAGAAACAGTAAATACCCAAATATGCTAAATAGCAGCATGATGGAAAGACCCAAAGGAAAAGTTACATTTCCACAAGAGAACACTAGAGGTCACCCCAACCTAGGTTTTTCAAATTAGTCAAACCACCTTTAGGATTTGAGCCATATTGTACGCTACATACGTAGTTATTTACTTATGTTTCTTTAGAACACCTCATACTTTAACCTACATATATATTTTTAAAAATACAACTCCAAAGTGCTTTTCTTCTATTCATTTAAAATAAATGCATTATTTGGAGCATGTGACTTGATCTCAGGGTTGTGGATTTGAGCCCCACGATGGGTATATAGATTACTTGAAAACAAAATATTTTTAAAAATTAAAATTAAATAACAAATAAAATAAATGCGTTCTTGAAATGCATACGCACATGTATACCAGATGTTGGTTGGTCATCCTCCTCCTAAAATTATTTCATATCTTACATTTAGAGTGGCCAGCATTATGAAAATCTGACTCCTGCTAATAGGACTTGCCTTTCTGTACTGATTCCTGAGTTCTCTCCATCACATATATTTCCACACTTAGAGGATGTAGCATACTACTGGAACTCAGGACTGCCTGGGGAATGAGCTGACCAAACATGCCACTAAACTTCTGGGTAAATAAATCGGGTAATCTCTGGCCTCATTTTCTAGTCTATAAAATGAAGGACTTTTGGGCTAGATTAGTGGTTCTGAATTTTGGTTGCACATTAGGATCACTTCATAAGCTTTAAAAATGCCCGACTCTCACCTCAGACTAATTAAATCAGAGTTTTGGGGGTGAGGGGTGGTGGGACCAAGTTATCAGTAAAGTTTCAAAGCTCTCTCAGTGATTCTAAATTGCAGCTGAGGCTGAGAACAACTCAACTGATTAGTCTGTAAGGTCTAGTCTAATTCATTGCTAATGAATGAATTAGGCTCTGTCTTGACTGGCCTAATATAGACCTTCAAATACACAGCTTACAAAGCCTCCCACCTATTGCCCTTTCTTGAGGCATAATTATCTCACTTCCAGATTCATTCCTAGAAATAGGGTTTCCATCTTCAATTAATGGTGCAACAGGACAGCCCTCAAGGCCACCATGAATGGACAGTTATTTTGGCCCCTCTTTCCACTCAGTGCCATGGAGATGAGATCTTGCACAAATACTCTACACACTCATTTTTGTTGAGGCTATTAATTACAAGAGAGAAATTAACTTCTTAGGAACACCAGTGTGGATTAGCCTCTATTAGAGAAACTGGTTTGAAAACCTATGAATAGTGCAGAAGTATATACATTTCCTACATGAATTAATACTGGCAAATACTAAGTATAGAATCTATAAGATACCATAAATTACAGCACATCTGCTTAAGATACAGCAGGTGGCATTTTTGTCTACAATGACAGCATATCTTTAGCTACAGAGAATGACCTCAACTGTCAATGGTCTCAGGTGTCCATTGTCTAGACTCCAACTAAAGATGTTAACTTTACTCTTTATATGCTTATTAAGCATCACTACCAAATATAAAATAAAAGTGTGAATTGTAGCATTTACACTTCAATATAAATAGACATTGCTCAATTTTCTCCATAGAAATGAGCCCTTTCCCTCTGTGTAGGAAGGAACTAACAACAGGCACAACACAATGGACCCTTCTATAAGCCATATGGGGACTCTACTGCCACCACAAAAATAGTTTCACCTTGTAAAGAGCTAATGGCTTTATACTAGAGAGGATAAAAATGATTGTATTATTATAATTTACAGTCTCTCCATAAAAACAGAAACTGCTGTTTTTCCACCAGGGGGATGGAAAGACCAAAAGTCAGAACGAGAACTGACTACTCATATACACAAAAATAACTAGATTCTCCATTTTAAACCAAACAGTTTCCATGGAATGTCCACCCTACTTATACCCAAACCAGTTTCTTCAGAATTGTTTTTATCAATCTAATATTAGCAAGATTTTAGGAAAACAGAATATTGAGTCAAGATTTTGTGAATTTTGAAGAAGGTAATTCGATCTGAATAGCCCTTCTGTCCCTGGATATAAAATATCTTGTTCAAAACTTACTTTTGCAAAGATTTAAATACTGCATGCTTGACAAAAAAAGGGGATTTAATACACATTATGCATTCTGCTTACATGATTAAAAAAACATCTTACCTGTCTAAAGTGTCATCAGATCTGTACCGACTAATTGTAGCTTTTGGCTCATCTCTCTCATTTGCTTTCCTGTAGCAAAAAATAGTTACAGAAGATCAAATAAATTACCAAAAAGTTTATAACCTATCATGCCTTTGGTAAAATTTTGGCCTATTCAAGTAGGAGATGTACGTGTTACCAAGGAAAGACAGCTTCAGAGTATCTAAATCTTCCAAGGTTTTGATTTGGATGGAATAAATTATGGCAAACCCAACTCCCCATGCTAATAAATAAATTCTTCTCTAGGTCCAATTATTTCTAACTTCAATGTAACATATTTAAATTAGAGATAAGGATAGGCAAAACAAACAACATGATATGCAAAATAGTTAATAACTAATATGTACTCTTGTCAATACTGTTGACTTTTACATCATAGGACTTAAACAAATAGACTTAAAATCAGCTATGTTTTGTTTGCAGAATTTTAGTAGCACCCTACACCAGGTCAACAGGCTAAATACAAATAGCTTTATTTAAACTTCAGCACCGTGGACAGGGTTGAAAAAGAACTTGCTGAGTGAAGGGAGAGGGAAGAAAGGAAAAGAAGGAAACAGGAAAAGTTGGAAAAAAATGAAAAGCAAGTGGGAGAAGAGAGGAAGGATAGATGTAAGGAGGAGAGGTGAATAAAGGGAGACAAGGAGAAGTAGGGAGAAGAGAGACAGAAAGCAAAGAAAGTTGAGGAAGACAGGTAAGCAGAACAAAGGGAAGAGGAAAGAAGACGAAAAGGGAAGAGAGGATAGGAGCTTCAAAATAGGAATCAAGATCATCAAAGCAAATGGGAATATCTTGATCAGACTGCAGCAAAAACAAGCTGTTTAATGCCTTATATAGCTCTGTGATACAGAAAAAGCAAGCTCTTTGGGGAATTATGCCATGATTCACTGTGTTTGCATTTCAAAGTATCATTTGAAGCTGACAGATCAAAGATACTGAATCAGAAAACGTACTAAAACAGTATATGCACTTAAAATTTAATTTTTAACTTGATATCGTGTACTTTTATTAGACAAAATTTTTAAGGTACATAATATACTATGCACCGTGTTGGTGACCATGAGGAAATCAAGAATAAAAACTACAGACCCTACCCTCGCAGAGACAAGTTAGATGTGTACATACAAAAGAACAAAATGGCTTGTGTCATAAAAAATGTTCAGGTAAAGTGCAAGGAAGTTCTAAGGTGAGACAGTTTATTTCTCGGTAAAAGAATCAGAGAGGGCCTTATGGATAGGGTGCAGATTGAGCAGGGCTTCAGAGGATAAACAGATGTGAACATTTTCAAACAGAAGCAGAGGGAACAGTGTCTGTTGATGAAAGAGAAAAGTAAAGACAAATGCAATTGCCTTTTATTTTTTTAACGTTTTTATTTATTTTTGAGAGAGAGAGAGAGACAGGGTGCAAGCTGGGGAGGGGCAGAGAGAGAGAGGGAGACACAGAATCCGAAGCAGATTCCAGGCTCTGAGCTGTCAGCAGAGAGCCTGACGCAGAGCTCAAACTCACGGACCACAAGATCACAACCTGAGCCAAGTCAGACACTTAACCCACTGAGCCACCCAGGCGCCTGCAACTCCCTGAGTTTTAAAGCAACCTCAGAGTGAAATCACAGTATACTCCACCATTGTGTTTAATGCATGAATGCAAAGGGGCACTGCGGGGCCATCTGGTCCCCTTCTGTGAAACAGCCCCTTCTCAAACAGCCTCCTTTGTGTCTCATTAGCTGACTTTATTCTTCCTAGCACTTATGGCAATACAAACACGTTGTATTGTGTTTATTTATTTTCAGTCTCTCCCGTCCTCCATCTTCAGCTAAGATGTGGGTTCTATGGAAGCAGGGACTTTGTTTTGTTCCCAGTCCTCAGGCCAGTGCCTGATTGACAACTGACCTCTCTGCAGGTATTTTTGCTACCAGGCTTATTTGACTGGTTTAAACAATCTGGCAGAAGTACATGGCAAAATTTCTTAGTTTGTGCATACTGTGAAGCTGTTATCTAAGGTAAGGAGAATATATTGTTTATCTTCCCTTTCCTTTATTATCAGTCTGCTCACAGGAAGCTTTTTCACATGCTGCCACTTCTGCTGGAAGCACTTCTCATGCCCACCAGCTGCCCTTCCCTACTCGGAAACCCCTCCTCATTCTTTGAACAGCAATGTGCTGACACCAAAGACCTTTTTCTGGGTGGCATCTATGATTAATTCAAACAGACTTGGGCTCTCTCTTCTCTATTCCCATGGCACTGTCACACACTTCCCCAATAGCACTTCCATGGTAGATTTTAGTATTGTAGTCTATGGATCCATATGTTTCCAGAACCCTAAGGCCAAGGGTGGTGTCTTATGCATCTCTGTATTCCCAGCACCTGATACTATGTCAAGCATATGGTAGATGTTCCAAATGGTGTTCAGTACCTAAAGTGGGTACAGCCTCTGTGAAATGGCAGAAAAGGGCCAAGTGGGCATCTATCTGAGCAAGCACAAGGAGAAAAATAACCTGCACTTCCCTTCTAAGAACATGTTTTGAGACACTAGTTATGAGTCAACAGGAAAACATCATGGTCTCGCACATTTTTGTTACTGAAGATATAAGTTCAATGTGCTGCTTTAGACAGAATGTTGTCCACCAATAGGAAGGGCTCAGGAAACCAGTATAGTTTAAAATATAAATAAGCACATAAAGCATTAAACTCTTGTTCTAAAACACACTAAGAATATGAAGACTACTTTTCACTGCCATACTCCAAAACAAGTATATTTGTTCTTAATAATTCCAGAGAAAGACAAATAAAATGGAGGGAACAATTGCCACTGGTGGCTGGACTGAAATAATCAGATTCCTTTTGTTTGGTGAAATGAGAGCCAAGAGGAAACCAGGCTGAAATCTTCAAAGTCATGAAGACCAAGGAGAGGGCAGAAGTAGTCACAGAATGATCAATCAGATGAACTAAGGCTGGGAACCAGAACACCCAACAGATTCTAAGAAGATTCTAAGCTCGGTACCCTCAGAACAGGTCAAAATTATGAACAGGTTTAAAAGGTTTGGAAACATTCATGAATAGGGGCGCCTGGGTGGCTCAGTCAGTTAAGCGGCCGACTTCAGCTCAGGCCATGATCTCGCGGTCTGTGAGTTCTAGCCCCGTATCGGGCTCTGTGCTAACAGTTCAGAGCCTGGAGCCTGCTTCGGATTCTGTGTCTCCCTCTCTCTCTGACCCTCCCCTGTTCATGCTCTGTCTCTCCCTGTCTCAAAAATAAATAAACGTTAAAAAAAATTAAAAAAAAAGAAACATTCATGAATAAAAATTTATAAAATATTCAAGGTGTCTACATAACTTTTTTCTGTTTTTTAAGTGTATCTATTTGAGAGAGAGAGAGAAAGAGAATGAGTGGGGGAGGGGTAGAAAGAGAGGGAGAGAGAGAGAATCCCAAACAGGCTCTGTGCTGTCAGTGAGGATCCCCACTCAGAGCTCCATCCCATGAACTGTGAAGTTATGACCTGAGCCAAAATCAAGAATCAGAGGCCTAACTGACTGAGCCACCCAGGAACCCCAAGGTGTCTACTTAACTTTTTAAAGTCCACGCCATGAAAAACAATCACACTCTTTTACTAAGTATGTCTTGGTGGCACACAGTCACGGTCTACTGGACCAGATAAAACTTGTGTCTGATACTTGGGTTCTTTTGATGGGTGTGGTTGTTTGTATGTGTGTGAGCATAAATGTGTTTTAACAAGAATATTATCTGTTTATGTGATCAATCTTAGATCAGTTACATTATTGTGATTACGAGTTTTGCCTGATTCTTTCTACAATATGTCTGTCAGTCTTTTTAAATTCGGTATCATTTAATGGTTTTCCACAAGCCTAGAAGTTTCTAAAAAGAAGGTACTGCTCATAAAGCAGGTGGATTCTAGGACTGTTATTTCTGTATTTTAGGGGTTCCTTTTCCTAAGGTTCAGAGATCTCTTATCCGGTCACATTTCTGTGAACCATTTTCCCATCAAGAGGGTCCTTTCCTTTCCCCATCAAGTGGGCTACCTCAGGGGATTGGTTATTCTACACCTCCAAACTGTGGTTCTGGAAGCATAGAGCTGCAGAAGCACAGACTTTGCCTTATGGAAACTCCTGATGATATCACAGAGTCTTCCAGGATGCCAGGGAAAGCCTGAGGCAAGCCACAAATATTCAGTTTGTTTTGAACAAGTCTTCTCTCAAAACTATAGTCTTTGTGTTTCTTCTAATGATGTAACTTGTCTGAAACACCCACCTGTCCAAGGCATCATGGGAGTTATGTCGACTGAGCACCACCCTACCATAATTTTCATCTCTGCAGAGAAAGAACAAAATTAAGTCACATGCAAAGTTCCCACAGTATTTGGTAAATAAGGGAGATGGGGGAAGGAGCTCACAATTTAGGGCAAGATGAATTCATTTTATTTCAGGCATAAGAACACAACTATGCATTTATTTTTATTAGTCTCCCTTTGAAAGTGCATGATGAAAAGAAACAAGTTTGTCAGTACAAATAATCATTATTCTGATATATCCCATCAGGTTTCCATATGATTCAATAATGGGATGAGCATTTTTTTTTTATCAGAGTGTGGGAACATGTACATATCTACCTTGTGTGCATTACAAGAGTGCTTTTCTGCAGGAAGGCAAAAGCTTTCTACAAAAATATTTTAAATTATGTCCTTTATACTCAGACATTTTCATTGGATGGACTTGATAGTTTTCCTTGACAAAAAGTAGGAAAATAAGTACCAATATTTGTGGCTAAGAAGGTGGATCATTCACAGGAGATTTAAACCATCTTTGAACCATGAGAATACATAGTTTGCTTTTTTTGGTTCTTAAAATAACCTTATGAGGGGCGCCTGGGTGGCTCAGTCGGCTAAGCGTCCGACTTCGGCTCAGGTCATGATCTCACACTTCGTGGGTTCGAGCCCGTATCGGGCTCTGTGCTGACAACTTAGAGCCTGGAGCCTGCTTCGAATTCTGTGTCTCCCTCTCTCTCTGTTCCTCCCTAGCTCATGCTCTGTCTCTCTCTCTCCTTCAAAAATAAATAAAACATTAAAAAAATAATAATAATCCTATGAATTAGGCAAGGAAGACTCTGTCACATCCATTTCACAGAAGAAGAAATTGATCAGAGATTTTGTGGTTTCCCTAAGACTAAAAGGTTAGTAAGTGACAGATGTGGGTCTAGGACCCAGATCTTTTTATTTCAAACCTCTGCTTTTTCCTACTGCTTAACCCTTCATACATAGCCTTCATACATACATAAACCTTCATACATAAAATCCCAAACCATGTCTTTCTTACTTTGTACGGTGGACCTGAAAGTACAGGCAATTTTAGGAAATGTCAAAACATGTAGAAGAGCTTTGGGCATTGAACCAAAGCCAAAGCGTAAGTACCTGAACCTTTTTCATGTCAACCCAACCAAACCTGAAATACCACATTGTTCCTGGGTCTGCTCCCTTAATGTTTCTCAACACTCTGGAACAATTTGTAATAAAGCTGTACAAGAAACTGAGGTGGATAATTAAAAAGAAAGATGAACGGTGAGGTTGAAACAATCCCAGCAAATGTATACCCTCAAAAATCCCAAGAGAATTGTTTCATCTCTCTTGGTATCCCTTTCTCAAGCTTATGAGAGAGTAGCAGACACCAGACACATCCTTACCTGAAGAAGAATCGTAACACACAGCCCAGAAGTGGGCCAGTAGGAGTGGGCAAAGCATCAGAGCCAATTTCCCCTGCATTCAGCAGCTGGCACGTCCTCTAAGCCGGCTTCCCTGAGCCTTTATAAAGGAGGCACGCCTGGCATAAAACCGTCATTCCTACCAATTACAATTTGTCTTAGGCATCTCTGTTTTCACCCATCTGTACATATATTCGCAACACAGAATTTATGATTCACGTTTGACATCACTCTACCATTAGGGAAGACAGAAATGCCATATTAGGCTCTGACAGAAGTAGCAAATGTGTTACTAAAGGAAATAATCGTTGTCCATGAATATTAACTCCAAAAGTCAGTGTGAGTCTCTAAATACACCTATATTCCCTTAAAATAATAATATTTAATGACAGAAACTAATAGACATCTTCATTCAATGGTTACAGGTATGTCCCGCAAATGACTATATATGGGCAGTTTAGTAGAAAGCGTACAGTAAATATCCTGTAACGCAGAGCTTCTCAACTTTAGCACCATGACACTACAGGCTTGATAATTTTGTGTTGTGGGGAGAGCCCTGTGCATCGTAGGATGTGTAGTGGCATCCATGACCTCTACCCACTAGATGTCAGGAGCACTCCCCAATTTTGATAACTGAAAATGTCTCCAGACCTTTGCAAACATCCCCTGGGGACACAACTGCCTCTGAATGAGGACCATCAGTGTAACAGAAAGACAATGGGTCATGTTAAAATCTCAATTCCATCACTTCATAGTTGTGGGGATTTGACAAGTTACTTAAACTTTCTGGGCCTCATATCCTTCTTCCATAAAATATAGGATGCAATAACTACCTTGTGTGATTTGTGAGATTTTTTTAATTTGAGAGAAAGAGAGAGCATGCAAGTAGGAGAGAGAGAGAGACAGAGAGAGAGAGAGAGAGAGAGAGAGAGAGAGAGAGAGAGAGAGAGAGGAGAATCTCAAACAGGCTCCATGCTCAGTGTGGAACCGGATGCTGGGCTCAATCCCAGGGCTGTGAGATCATGACCTGAGCCAAAATCAAGAGTTGGATGCTTAACTGACTGAGCCACCCAGGTGCCCCAAGATTTTGTGGTACTTCATATGTAAAGTATGTACCTAGTATCAAGTATGACACATAAGAGGGAAACAAAAAATATATGTATATGTGTCATATAATTTGTAATAAATATATCTGGGCTGGACAAATGTCTATGTTGGCAATGAGGTGATATGCCTACAGTTGTAGTTTTTAGGTCTATAACATATAGCTAGTAGAAGCAATGCTCAAAAGAGACAAAACTTTCTTGGTGGCCAATGTTTTCCCTTACAAAGTAATATTACATTTACCACCCACTGAGTACCTAGATATATATGACCATTGGGACTAAAATGAATTGAGAATGCATTGACTTCGTTTGCACATATCAAAATTTTAGATAAATTATTATTAAATTTGCAAATTAGGAATCATACTATTATTTGTTTCAACTGACATAATTAACATGCATCTGGAATCTCCCTACCATGGATTGAATATTATCTTTTGGGAAACTGGAAAGTCATGTTCTTTTCTGTTTATCAAATAAACACAAATGTCTATTCAGTTCTAACAATGAAACTCTGCTTTTTCTCCCTGATGACTCACATCCTCTTTGGTATGTGGATAATAAAAATGGTAGAGATAGTCTTGAAAATCTGAAAGCTGATATATTAGGTCATGTAACAGTGTTTTAAGGAACGTGCTTGCTTTCCAGATGGCCGCTAGCTTCCCAACTAGAGAATGGCTCTCCCTAATTGTCCACATACCCACCCTCTCCACACCCTCTTACTTTTCTTCTTCAGGACGGTTTTTGATCCAGCTGTTATCCTGCAAGAAATTCCTTCTTTTGTTCAACTCATGGAAACCCTGTTGCCTCAGTGTGGTCCCCTGCGTGGTACTCTTCATATCTGTCAACAGAAAAAAATAAGAAACTGGGCAGTGTAATTGCATGGGGCTGAGAGTGAGTTTGTTAACCTCGATGTCTCGAGAGGCACATCTGATTGGCCAGCATCAATCTTCTTGACTGACAAGGCCAGTACTGTTTCAAAGTAGGATGTGCTGGCAAGAAAGAACAAATCCCACATCTCATCATCAAAGATAACATATAAAATTGCTTAGGTGCCAACTGAAACTGACAGTGTGGCATTCAGGAGGCCTCGTGAGGCACCCAGGAATACAGAACCATGGGCTTGAGATAAACCAAGCCAGGGTTTGATGGGTTGGCCATTTTATTTAAAAAGAAATATGCTTCAGAAGTACACACAAGATTTTTTAAAGTACCTACTAACTAAAAGTCAAGCAGGTCTGGTGCTTTTGATTATAAGTAACTGAATTATTTAATCTCAGGGGAGTCAGAAGCCCAGAATGTCCCCCACACAAAAGAACATTTGTATTGATTTTTTACAAAATCTTTGAATTGCAATTATATGAGTAAAAGCTATAGCACCCTTACATTTTCCTGAAGTCTAACTTGGCAATGCTAATTAAGTTAGATTGTTGCTTCTAAACATTCAATATCTATATAAAAGAATTAGGAGCTATGACTTGTTTTTCTCATATACTTAAGTTTTCTGAGTAAGGAAAATATTATCTACATTATCATTTCCTGTGGGAGACATTTTTCTCAAGGTAAAATTTGACATGCTGCCTTCCAGGAAGGATCTAAAAGAAAAATAGAGAGAGGGAGATACACGACAATGACTCTAAGAATCTACAAGTGACTCTTTCATTGCTAATAAAACACATTTTTCAATGACATTAAGAAAGTCACATGATCTGGTACAACAAATACATGACATAAAGTGCTCCCTAAGAACCAGAGAGTTCGTTGATTCCAACGTATTTATTTTACAGATGTAAAAATTAAGGCCAAGGGGCACCTAGGTGGCTCAGTCAGTTAAGCATCCAACTCTTGGTCTTGGCGGTTTGTGATCCCACAGTTCATGAGATCTAGCCCCATGTCAAACTCTGGCTGACAGTGCAGAGCCTGCTTGGGGTTCTCTCTCTCTCTCTCTCTCTCTCTCCCTCTCTCTCTGCCCCCCATCCTCTCTCTCTCAAAAGAAATAAATAAACTAAAAAAAAAAACGAAATTGAGGCCAAGAGCAGTTAGTGTCCCCTATATTGTATAACAAGCAATTGGCTGAATGAGGCCATCAATTAACTCATTTATTCAATCAATAAATACGCATCGAATGCCTATAGTATGCTTGGCACTAAGCCAGGAGCTGGAGACAAAAAGATGAGTGAAAGAAATGTTTGCTCAGGTCAATAGGGAGATAGTGACATGGAATTCACAGCACAATATGTACAGTGCCCTAAGAAAGGAAGTGACCCCTGGGGAAGCCAAAGTGAGTAACAGGGTTGAATTATGACTTTGTGAGTCCTAGACACTTTTGCTTTCATCAGCCTCTTCCCTCACACACACACATACACACGCACGCACATGCCCACACCGTTAAAAATTATATTTTACAACTGTTAGTACAAAAGTGAAAAATAATCCAGGTTGGCTTCATTATTATATATTATTATTATTATTATATTTATTTTTCTTCTGTTGTTATAAAGAATTAAAATTAGAACCTTTTTGTAGGCTTCTAAATGTATACTAGGCCGTAGGCACTGCTTTTTTCTGCTTAATGGTTATGTTGGCCCTGGGCTTTCCTGAAATGTGACATTTTCAGTTTTAAAACAGAAAAAGTCCTGGGCAAATGAGGATGTGGATGCCTGGTCCCCCTACGAGGTATATTATGTTTTTTGCAGAATCCATCCAACCATACAGTGTATGAAATGTTGGAGGCACATCAGATCTCAAGTCAAAAGCAAGTCATAGGCCAGCTTTATCACATCAAAGTTATGTAACAGAACCACATAGTCTCCCTGTAAAATGGGCTAGTGAAACTTGCCATCATAAGCTTGTGATGATTAGGCATGCCTGGGTGCTTCGGTCAGTTGAGTGTCCGACTTTGGCTCAGGTCATGATCTCGTGGTTTGTGAGTTTGAGCCCCACGTGGGGCTGTGTGCTGACAGCTCAGAGCCTGGAGCCTGCTTTGGATTCTGAGTCTCCATCTCTCTGCCCCTCCCCACCTCATTCTCTCTCTCTCACAAAAAATAAGTTTGTGATTGGCACTATGGGCTCATGACTACACCTGCTCTAGAGAATTGCCTTTAACTAGTGGGGCTGCCTGGTTACACACACTCCCCACACACTACAACCTGCAGTGCTGAATTACCAAGGGTAAAATGTGGGTCTCTTGCCTCAAGGTAGAGCCAATTCTGCAGGTGATTTGTGCTTCAAAGCTCACTATGGGATCAGGCTGAAGCTAGACTAACAGAGAGCATATGCTTGCTCAGCCCCTTCCTCCACCTCTTCTTCCTCCTTTCTCCTTTCTCCTGAGAGCCTACCCTCAATAAGTCACAGGCACCAAAATTCTTGAGCGCTGCTTCTGGGAACCCATCCTAACACTAACCACCAATGTAATCAGCCACGGCATTTTCTTCACAGAGATCAGCAGCTGTTCACATCACTAATAGCTGAGAGGCTGAAGGTCTTAGTGAAGTTAGAACGATGTGCATTTAAAGGATGCTATTTACTGATTGTTACTTATGGTGTGTTGTAGTTCTGCTCCCTCATCTATCAAATGAGGTGAAATACGGCTGCTTTGAAGGTCAAATTAGATGACATATGTAGAGTGTCTAATTAATGCCCAACACATGGAAAGTGCTCAATTTTTAACCTCATGCCTCTATCATCTTGGAAAGAAGAGATCAAATACAGAAGGCAGGTGTGGTTGGGTGTGGGGAGGGGATGGAACAGCCTTGAATTTGGGTCACTGGGTGTGCAAGGAGTGTGGGCAACCTCTGGCTGGCTGTTTCTGAAGCTTACTAAAATTTGGCAGAATTGGGTGGAAAAGAGGCATGTGAAGACACACTTCAATCTCAGCTACTTCATTTCCCCCTCAGTTTGGCCCAGCTTCTCTGGGTTCTTGGCTAGCCTTTTCCTGTTTCTAAGTGGGCTCCAATAAATTCTCTTCCTGAGCTGTAAAGATGGGGAGAGTTCATAGCTGACTGAAATGAGATTCTGAGGTGGTCAAAATACTGAATGTATATTTGATGATATATTTGTAAACACTGCAAATTTAAGTGTAAGATACAGGCCAACGTAAATGGAGAAAAGGCATTTTACAATTGTCTATTTGTCTGTCTCTTTCAAAAGACTGACAGTCCTGTGGGCAAGACCTGAGTCTTTCCCTTCTAGATCTCTGGCGCCTGGTACAGACAGAGTAGATGCTCCTCAGGTGCCTATTATGGGCTGTATTGTGTCTCTCCCAAAATTCCTAGTTGAAGCCCAACGCCCAGTACCTCAAGATGTGACTGTATTTGAATAGAGAGCCTTTAAAGGGATGATTAAGTTAAAGTGAGGCCATTAGGTGGGCCCTAATCCTACCTGTCTAGTGATCTTATAAAAGGAGGAATTTGGGACACACAAAGAGACACCAGGGGTGTATGTGCAGAGAAAAGGACATGGGAGGACACGGACAGTGGCCATCTGCAAGCCAAGAAGAGAGTCCACAAGAGAAACCAAACTTGACAGCACCTTGATCTTGGATTTCTAGCCTTCAGAACTGTGAAAGAATAAACTTCTGTTGTTTAAGTCAACTAGTCTGTGGTATTTTGTTATGGCAGCACTAGCAAACAAATAGGGTACTTATGGGAAACATGATTTAAACATTTCTAACATAGTTAGGTCATTCAAAGGGCTTTGTGTCACCCTGTCTCTGACCTGTGCCCTTTGTGTCTTCAACTGTCCTACTGCACAGGGCAACTACTAATAGCAAGAGCATCTGCTCTGAACAGGATACCTCACAGGCATTGTCTCATCCTTGCATAAGCTCTGTGAGTTAGCTATTATTACTTCCATCTCCCAGATGAGACAACTGAATCTCAGGGAGAGTATGTAACATACCTATGGTGGGAAGAAGCAGAATCTGTCTTCTAAACCAAAGCCAATTCTTTCCATATCAACCAGCAGCAATGCTCATCACGAATCATTGCAAGACTAGACCGGTACCCTGACATTAGGGTGAGAAGAAAGGGGGACAGAAGCAGCCCACCTGATTCTAGACATTTCACTCTTTGGAAGTCCCATGAGCTCTGGCCCCTAGTGCTTGGCAGTAGGAGCACCAGGACAGCCTCTGCAGCAAACAAACCCTCACAGAGAAGGCTTCTCTGTGCACTCCTTGATATTCTCTTGGTTATGAACATACGTCTACACAAAAAACTTGTGCAAGAATGGTCATAGCAGCATTATTCAAAATAGCCCAAAGTGGAAACAACACAAATGTCCATCAATGGATGAATGGGTACATAACATATGGTATATTCATATAATATGAAAATGCTATATTCATACATATTACTCAGCAATTGTTAAAAGCTGAAGTATTGGGGCACCTGGGCGGCTCAGGACATTAAGCACCCAACTCTTGATTTTGGCTCAGGTCATGATCTCACGGTTCTTGAGACTGAGCCCCGCATCAGGCTCTGTGCTGACAGTATGGAGCCTGCGTAGGTTACATACTACAACATGAATGAAGCTTGAAACATGCTAAATGAAAGAAGCCAGACATAAAACACCACATTTGTGTGATTCTATATGAATGTTGTTTATTAGATTTTCTTTGGTATTCTACTCACATCCCACCTCAATTCTCCTCCCAAGCAAGGCTTCTGCTACCCCTTTAAGTTCTGCTGGGTAAGGAGGAGAGTTCAGACAATAATAACACTTTACATAACTTTATAGAACTTTATAATTTACCCCATTTGGTTTCCACAACATTTAAGAGTGATATAATTCCACAACAACATGGGTGGAACTAGAGTGTATTATGCTAAGTGAAATAAGTCAGACAGAGAAAGAGAAATACCATATGATTTCACTTATATGTGGAATCTAAAACAACAACAACAACAAACAAACAAATAAAACAGAAACAGACTCATAAATACAGAGAACAAACTGGTGGTTGCCAGAGGGGATGGGGATGGGGGAATTAGAAAATAGGTGAAAGGGATTAAGAAGTACGAACTTCCAGCTATCAAATAAATAACTCATGGAAGTGAAAGGTTCACCATGGGAAATACACTCAATAATTTTGTAGTAACATTGTGTGGTGATAGATGGTAACTGCATTTACAGTAGGGAGCACTGAGTAATATAAAGAATTGTCAAAATCACTACATTGTATACCTGAAATAAATATAACATTGCATGACAACTGTACTTCAATTAAAAAAAAATACAGTGATCTAATCCCTACTTTGCAGAGGCAGAAGCAGAGACTCGGCTCAAATATCTAATGAGTGGCAAAGCTGGGACTCGACCTGGGGCTTTCTAGCTGGAGGCTCATCATTTTTTCCTCTATGCCAGAGACTCCCACATCCTCAGCACTTCCTGCAGAGTTGTACAGAGAAAAGCAGGTATCTCCTCTTTACCTTATATTTAGAGAATGGCCCTAATCAGATCCAGCATTCTGTAGAGGGTCTGATATTTTCATGCCTTCTGTAGCTAGGCATTCTGCAAAAGGCCTGGTTAAATGGAGTCAAAAGAGATAAGACATCTAAGAAACTCATGGCCCTTAACCTCTTTCTCCTGGACAAGCTTCGGGTGTCCTGTAAACACCTCACTGGCTCCACCCCAGAGTCTCTGTAATACTTTCTAGGAAAGGTTCCAACAATCCCACTTGCTCTAAGAAACTTGGTTCTATCCTGTTGCCTCTTCCAATGAAAGTCCCTGGGAAGGACTTAGCTTTTTGTGCTTCATTCTCCCTCTTCTCTCAAACTAGGATGCCATGCAGAAGGTAGGAGCCGCCATCTTGGGACCATGGACTAACCATGAGGACTAAGGTCGCATACTACGATGAGCAGAGTGGGAAGTTGAAGGAAACTGGTGCATTGACAGTATCACAGAGCTGCCACCATTGACCTGGATTATCTATCTCTTGACTTCTCCTTGGAAGAGAAAAAGAAACCTACTAGTTCATTCAGAAGATTGTTTCTCCATATTTTTATTACTCAAGCTTAATGTTCTTCCTGCCTATTATGAGTCCATTGTGGAGCAAGTAGAAGGTGTAAGGTGTAAAAAAGCCATGATTGCCTACAAAATATAAGATATCTGTGACTCTTTTATCAGTAAAACACTATTTCTTACAATATGTCCATGTGTTTAATGTTCCTAGCAAGAAGGATTCCTTGTTGAGTCCCTACTATTGCTTCACATGCTTTGTGCATATTATTTTACTTAATCCTTCCAAATGAGTACTATCACCTCTAATTATAGGAATCCAAAACTCAGAGAGGTTAAATAACCTGCCCAAGGTCACACAGTAAGTGGCGGAACCAGGAATTATAATTAGGTCCACACTAGTGCAATGCCAAGGCTGTTTTGAGTACATGATACTACATGTTGCTCAAAGTACTGTGTGATATAGCCAACACAAGACACTCAGGGAAATGCCCTGGAGTTCCAAAAGATGGGAGATAATGGAAGAGGAGCTGGGAGGAGCACTAGTAATGAATGGTTGTTCCAGTATCCCCGGACAGCTCAGCCTCGAGCCTCACCCCTCCTGAATCTACACTCAAGTCATGAGTAGTCTGGCACTATTCCTGATTGGACTCCTTTCCTGGATAGATCTCCCTACTAGATAACTTAATAATGTTTTATACTCTTGCCTAGCCTATTGTGTCCACTGACACAAAGTAAATGAGAAAGGAACATGTAATATATTCTATTTTCAGGTGGTAATAGTTTAATAAATATACAGAGGGTTTTTTTAATGAACGTAACTAATATTGCCAGAAAATAAAATTTTCTCATTAAATCTGCATGTGTTCCTCTTATACCCCTCACACAATCTCCTTCAGCCCCACCTTTGTGTCTATATGTGTCTGTAAGGTATCTAATAATGCTGCCTTAGTAGCCTCAGTTCAGCCAATTTGACTTATTTCCAAGTGCTGTCCTTCAGTTTCATTCCAAATAAGTTTTTTAACTTCTCAGGAGAAAGATGAGACTCTAATGTTGGCTCCTCAAAACACTGTTACCAGTGCATATGCCTCACTGATGGCAGATTACCAGTAACTCTATTTTATTTTATTTTTTATTAAAAATATTTATATATTTTTGAGAGAGAGTGTGTGTACACAAGTGGGGGAGGGGCAGAGGGAGAAGGAGAGCGAGAATCCCAGGCAGGCTCCACATTGTCAGCGCAGAGCCCAATGTGGGGCTTGGACACACAAGCCATGAGATCATGACCCGAGCCAAAACCAAGAGTCAGACACTTAATTGACTGAGCGACCCAGGCACCCCACGAGCAACTGTATTTTAAATGTGGTATTTTATGGGAAAAGATGTATGAAAGCTGTTTGTCTCTATTATACTGGGAATTTAAAAAAAACTTTTCCTTTAAAGCATCAAATGCTTAAGTTGAAAATTCTAGTATGAAATCATGACGTCAAGTCAATAAAGATAGAGAGAAAAACTTTTCAGCTTCTGGATCATCTTTCGTTTCCTCTTTGTGGCCAAGCAGCAGAAAGAGCTGGTTTTTACCCGATGCTCACAGCCTACACACAAAGACATCTGTCCTTAGGTTTTAGATGAAATCATTCTCCTTAAGCTCTGAATCACAGAAGCAATTACGTTTCTTAGTTCTCTTTGGATGTATTTGAAACTATCAAACATCTCCTATTTCTTTGATTTGTCTTCTCAGTTTTTCTTCATCTCCTTATGGTCTGTCTCAATTTTCTTCAGTGTTTTCTATTTGTAATAAGAGCATTTCCCCAAGAGCCCTTAGGTCTGTTAGGTTAAACCCAATCTCAGTCCTAGCTCCACCTGTCCCAACCCTAAAAATTTCTGGGGCCACCTCCTAAGCTACACTCTTTTCCTTAATCATTTGGGTCTTCTTGAAAAAAAGACTGTGAATCAGTCTTCCCATCCCACACAAGGGCAAAATGACTCTTGGCTTACCTAATAAGGCCTTCACTATTCTCTGCTAACTTTCTATTCAGAAAGATCCGGTGAGCAAAGAAACCGGAATGGGTGTTGCATAGAGGAAAGGGAATAGGAAAAATGAGGCAGAAAAGAGCAGAATATAGGCTAACAAACTAGAGGATGAAAGAAGAAAGGGGAAAAAAAAAAGAAAAAAATCAATTCTGACCACTGGTCATGTGATAGTGTCAGCTCTATTGAGTTCAGATTTTACATGTATTATCTCATTTAAGACCTACACAATGCTTTAAGTTTGATGCTGTTATTATCCTCATTCCACACTTAAATGAAACTTTATGATGAATGATTTCAATGAAGTCAGACTCTTTGCAGAAGGTAGGGCAAGAGTTGGAAATGTGGGCAGTGGCTGAAAGTAGTTGTTTCTGGAAAGAGGTTTTAGGATGAGTAGCTTACCTGAGGCTGCATAGCTAGTGCACAGCTGGTATTCAACCTGGTAATGAAGTTCCTGTCCCAGAAGCCCAGGAAACAAAAGGGGCTGATGGGTGGAAAGTGACAGGCTAAAAGAAAGGGTGAGAAGAATGACTTTTCCTCCACTGTAGATTGCTGATGGACCTCAACCGAGAGTAAGATTGGAGTAGGCTTTCTTGGATCATTGTACCAAGGTATGCAGAGATCTGCATTGAGTGATATTTCGATATTTTAACTCCAAAATCTTCCAATTTATCAAACTTCTTTTTTATTTTTAAAAAATTTTTTAAAAATTTTTTTAATGTTTATTTATTTTTGAGACAGAGAGAGACAGAGCGCGAGTGGGGGAGGGGCAGAGAGAGAGGGAGACACAGAATCTGAAACAGGCTCCAGGCTCTGAGCTGTCAGCACAGAGCCCAATGCGGGGCTTGGACCCACGAACCGTGAGATCATGACCTGAGCCGAAGTCGGACGCTTAACTGACTGAGCCACCCAGGTGCCCCTCAAACTTCTAATACACCTTATATCTTTATGAAAAAGAACTCAAAGAGTCGCCTAGGGGAAATCACTGTAGTGATGGAAAGTATTAAGAAGCTAAGGTAGAATAAGGAAATAAATACAGCAAAAATGGCTAGAAAATGGCATATGTACATTCGCCTCTGTGTATGAAAGTCTAGAGGGTTTCACGGCTCAATAATAGTGCCATACGCACCAGGACTTGCTTCCCAAAAATCACTAGTAACTGGGAAAAACCCCTAGAAACTGGAAAAAGACAAATGCTACTAAACTATTTTCTATAGAAGAATAAGAGGAGCCCGGTAATTACAAACCAATAAGGAGACGCCTTAGTTTCTGGAAAATAAATAAAACAAACCCCAAACAACAATTACCACCTAAAAGAACATGAAATATCCTGGAAGGAGAAAACAAACAGGTCTTCATGAAGAGCAAACATTAACAAGTCCATTTAAATTAATGGATAGTGTTTAGCCTTCACATGCAGCGTAGAAGGAAATCCAATAATTATCAGGCTGGTAAGGACTCATTTAGCTTGCTGGGATGGTTAGAAGTTTGCTATTTCTTTAGTCACACAGCCTCACAGTCTGAGCTTAGCACTGGGAAACTTGTTTACTGATGGTGAAACAGTTGGGAATGTAGTGCAGGTGAAAGCTTTCAACCAGCCAGATGTCTACATGCTACCGGTTCGCTGGTACCCACCATAAAATTTTCTGACTGTTCTATTTTTACTATGAGCCCCCACCTGCCCGGGTTGCTACCACCTAGCTTTTCCATGGAATGACAGCATCAAGTTCTAGCATGAAGAGTCTTACTGTCTGGGACAATGATCTGTTTCACTTTATTAAAGACACTGATCTAATATTCATTAGTAAAAAACACTAACAAAAATTATCTATCACCTTAGCCCTTCATGGGCTATTTCCTTTTTTTTTAAGTTTATTTCTTTATTTTGAGAGGTGAGAGAGCAAGGAAGGGGCAGAGAAAGAGAGAGAGAGAGAGGGAGAAAGAGGATCCCAAGCAGGCTCCAAGTCACCAGCCTAGAGCCGGACATGGGGCTCAGTCTCATGAACCATGAAATCATGACCTGAGCTGAAATCAAGAGTCAGATGCTTAACTGACTGATCCACCCAGTGCCTCTCATGGGCTATTTTCAGTTCTATCCGAAAGCATTTGTTAAATGAATTAAAACCCAAATTTTTACCACGGACTATGATCCAAAACCCCATTAGTTACTGTAAGTACTTTACCATATTTCACATTCACAATGGCTCTGTCATAAGGTCATTCTTTATCCCAATTTTACACATCAACTTTTTCATTATATCAGTAATACATGCTCAGTAGAAAATGCATAAAGTCAAAGAAAGCACAAAGAAAAAATGAGACACCTTTCATGTATCATTATTTTCTTCAAAGGTTCTCTTTGCCTATTAGATTTCACTGATCCACATTTTTCAAAGTCATTAAAAATATTTAAATGATTATTCCTTCTGCAACTAAAATATATTTCATTTTATGTGACCATCTATTATTATAACATAATTTCTCTGTTGTTTCCAACAAAACCATACAAAAATCTTTGATCACATGTCTGATTATTTTCTTTGGATGGATCCCTAAAAGTGAAATTACTTGCTAAGGGATATAACTTCTAAAATCTTCTTGATCCCTATTGTCAAATCTCCTTCCTTAAACCTTGTCAGTTTATAATGCACCAGCAGCATATAAATGTCCATACATTTGCCAGCACTTAGAATTACCATTTATTAATCTCTTTAATAATTTAAAGAGATTCTATTCTATTCTATTCCTACATATCTCTCGATTGTATTTCTTTCTGTATTCAAGCTACCAATTCAAACTGCCATAATCTCTTTGTTACTATTTTAACAGCTTCCTAGGTGTATTCCCAAGTGTCTAGACTTAATCTCTTCTAACCCATTCTCTACCGAAGCAGCCACCATCTTGCTTAAAACTCTTCAGTGGTGCTTCATCTCCGTCAGGATAAAAGTCAAGTTGTTAACAAGGCTCACAGGTCCACAGATGCTGCCTCATCTCTCCCCACTCTCCATTCCTCACTCAAGCTCTAGTTTCAGCCACACTAAGTCATGCCAATTCCTTGAGGGTTTCATCAATTTTACCACCTTTAGGCTGTTGCTTACTCTCTGCACTATGCCTAAAACAGTCTTCATTCTGAGCTTTCCTTGCCCCTTACTCTCTTTTCAGGAAAGACTTCTATTCATTCTTCAGGTCACATAACCTCCCAGAAGCATTCAGTGACACCATTGCAACCTGGCCCCCCACCTTTCCAGGCTGAATTAAGGGCCCTACCAAGTGTTGAAATAGCAAAGAGTATCTCTCCATAAAAACATTTACCAAACAGATTGCCTGTTAGTGTGGCTGACTATCCTTCTATCCCCAGGGCACAACATGCATGCACACACACATACACACAGAGTAAATCTTGAGAAAATTGAGAAATTGAGAAACAAGACCATCTTTGCCACAGTTGTGTTTCCAGAACTTATTACAGTACGTGGCACATAATCAGTTCTAGAGGGATATTTGTTGGACAAATAAGATTAATTAAATGTTTACACATGTTTTCTTATAATTTTTTTAAAAATTTTAAAAACTGGCTCACTCAGTTAAGTGTCTGACTCTTGATTTTGGTTCAGGTCATGATCCCAGGGTCATGGGATTGAGCCCTGCATGAGGCTCCATGCTGAGTGTGGAGCCTGCTTAATATTCTCTCTCTCTCTCTCTCTCTCTCTCTCTCTCTCTCTCTCTCCCTTTACCCATCTCCTCTGCATGTGTGCACTCTTCCTCTTCCTAAAAAAATTATAAGTAAATAAATAATAAATAAATAAATAAATAAATAAGAAAATACTTTATTGTTACATGGAAACTCTAATACATATGGAGGTATTTGGCTAATGGTGGAATGAATCCCTTTCCTATTGACATATGATTTTTCCTTTGTCACATATAAAATTCTTACATATTCTAGAATGTGGCTGTATGTTCCAGAAATCTGTTTTTAGTTTCTTGCAATAGAAACAAACTTTAATTATTATCTTTTTATAATACATTTTAGTGCCAGTGGAAGCACCCCTAATTAATTTCCTATGTATAAATGCTATCAGATATTCCCATCTATTTATTTCTTTCAGATAAACTTTAAAATTATTTCATCTATTTCAAAAATAAATATTCTTTTGGAACTTTTGATCAGAATTGCATGAACCCTATAAAATTATTTGGGAAGAGGTGACATTTATTATATTCAAACTGTCCATCCAGGAAGGTTTTACTCAAAAAATTCTTTGTTTCTTACAGTAAATTTTTGTGATTTTTTAAAAATCAGGGTCCCACATTTTTCTTTTGGAGATTTTTTTTCAGAGATTTTTTTGATGTTTTACTTTTCTTTGTGCTATTTTAAAAGAAATAGTAATACAATACATATGTCATTAAGAATTCTAAAATTTCTTTTTATGTACTGGTGCTGTGAGATATGCATGATTGTACAAGTTACCCTTGGTTCAAAGTAGGATAACGATTAAATCCAAGTCTCTCTGTACTCTAACCTCCTGCAGTTTTTTTTACATGAATTCCTTTCAAACTTTTACCTAATGACAAAGGAGAGGATGCTGGGAAGGAATGGAGAAAAGGGAAGAATTGTTGCAGAGCATTTTTCTACAAAACGTTTTAACTAAAATTAGCTCTCAGTGCAGATGTACCATGAGGCATCTGTACATTTTCTCAAATACCGCCAGTCTCCTGGGATGTTGATATTCCAGTTTGAAACTATGATCTACATTACTTTCCCCCAGGAGGTTCCATATAAAGGGGACTTAATCATATTTTAGGCCAGGGAAACTTGGGTCTAGAAATGTAGAATAAATAATTTAGATGCTTAGAGCTCTCAGTACACATCTATGATGAGGATTCAGCAACATTAATTCTCATGTCTAGAAGTAAGCCAGTTGTCATTTAATGGACAGCCATTAAATACACTCTTCCAATTAATAATCACAATAAAAGGATGACTTATACCCTTAATAAGTTTAGCAGCTAACATAAAATGCAATCTGATAAATATAGCTGTCATTTGACAAAGCATCCATTTGAAGAAGGGCCTTTCCCAAATTCTAAAATCACATGGATTTTTACAACAGTAAACTAGAAACACTTAAGAAACACATGTGATGAAGACTTTTGATTAAAAGGTAAATTCTGAGCAACTGAAGTACATAGATATTAATACATAAAACGCTTATTTCAAAGTTCTCAGCAAGAGAAAAGGAAATTTGAGCAACAAATGGCCTAGACACAGATACTATCAGAAGACAAACTGTGTGGGACAACAGAGATTTCCTTTGGACTGCTGGCCAAGGATTTTATTACTTCCTTCTTAAAGAATGCTTCAAGTTAATGCCTGAAACTTAGGGACACCCTCAGTTAAATCATGTTAGTGAATTATATGCAGCTCATTCCACAGCATGAGTTCAGCCATTCAGAGCATATTCTCTTTGTTTTGTTTACAGAAAAATGATCGTTTTAGGTATTTCAGTCAAAACTCCAGTGGTTGGAGAAGACAACCAGGAAAGCAGAATGGTACTGCAGCTACAGAATGGTGGCTGAGCTGAGGATGTCACTGATTAGGTGCACCACAACCTCCACACATGCCACATTGCCTTCCTACAGAGGGCTGACCGCTCCTTGGATGGAAACTCTGGGAACACAATGAATAACAAGACTGAGCCCAGAAACCACAAATAAAAATGTCTCATTATGTCATGGTCACACTATACACACAAGTATATTACTGGATAAAGACATTCTTATTTCTATATCATTTTAGCCCTTTTATAAAGCCAGAGGGAAGCTCATTTATTGCTACTATATATTTTATATGAAAGAAATTTGAAAAAATTATTGAAAAAATTCAGTAAGACAAAGGTCAGTCTTCTCGTTCTGGTTCTGTTAACTATGTCTTGGCAAGTTGCTCAACATTGATGTTTTTGTTGTCCTCATCTAAAAAATTCATGGGTTAGACTAGACAAGACTATGCTCCGTACGAATCAAATTTATGTCAACTGGATTAAAGATTTACATGAAGCTAAAATTTTAATAAGAACCCTAGCTTGTTCATGTGTTCTGTGTCACATGATATTTAAAATCAACCAAATGTTTTACTAAAATTTCTACTGATAACATATCTCAGTTTTCTCAAATTGATTGTTCCAATAAAGATTGGAGTACAACAAATATCAGAAAGACTGTATCTGTTATATCAACTGTGAAAGTGAAAGCCAGTGTTAAATTTGATCTCATTTCACGAAAACTCAACTTATAAACTACAAATGCTGATTACTATAGATGTTTGAAAGCCAAGTTATAAAGTTCCTCAGTAAACCTTTGGGAATTGACCTTTCAATCTCTGAGACACACATGACCTGGTCACCAATGGGAAGTGATGAGAACGTTAGAACGTAAGGCAGAGCCAGGTGTGCTGTGGGAAACACCCCTTTGGAGGGAACAGAGCTCCTGTTACAGACGACAAGTGATGGTGGGTTGGATTCCCACAGCTCTGTATCATGAATGGAAAAGGTGGAGAAACAAACACCAGTCAGAGAAGTTGGCTTTGCTATCAATTACAAAGGAAAGCCTGCTTAGAATAACTTTTCTATTCCTATCAAAGAATCTGTTTCTAAAACTGATTTTTCAGGACTAGGATATAAATAGAGGTGGAAAATTGGCCCCCATCTACATTAATCAATTCTCAGATTAGAACCCAGGATATAATATAGAAAAGTTAGCCAATTGCACAGGAATCCCTGGAGGATGCCACACTCCTGCCAATTCACCCACCTTGCTTTATCCCATGGTACACTCATGCAAGAAATGTGATTTTTCTTACTGGGGGAAGATAGGATACAGGGGATATGGGCTTGGCATCTCTCCCCCACAGCTCGGTGATTGCAGTGTTTTTAGCAGGCAAGAAAAACATCTATGAAACAATGGAGTTCACCATTTCAGTAAAAGCATCATCTGTGAAAACAGGGAGGTCCCTTTAAAAAATGTTTTTATAGTCACTTGAGACAATAGAATTGCCTTGAAGAATTTACTATCCTTATGGGTGACAGGATTCACCAGCTGACAGCTCCCACACAGAAACTCAAAGAGGTTCTCATTTCTCTGCTGCCCGGAAATGTGTTAAGTTGCAGAGAAGTTAAAAGGCAATGCCATATAAAATCACACTCAGCAGCAGAGCTGTTGACAAGCAGAGCAGTCCCCTTGGAAGCTGTCAAAATTTAACTGGAGAAAAGACAAAGTTAATACAGTAAGTTCTGATTTTAATCAATTGCAAAGAAAACAGGGTAAGTTATACACATAAAGCAGATATGTTTATGTTTGCAAATATAATTCAACTTACCTCTCTTGGGCAGAAAACCGGGACTTTGTGTCTGAACTGCCTTCAGTGGTTCCCCAGGTGGATCTTGCTGAAACTAATGTGTACCTGGAGTTTTAATGAATGTCGTTTCCACCTCTACTTGACTGTGTTAATGAACAGTTCAGAGGCTTCTCGCTCAGTGGCTGAGTCACCCAGGGAGGAGGTGGGTGGTGTGAAAGAGGGTGTCACCTTGTATAAATACCAATTCAATTAAAACAGGCTCACTCATGGACCTACTGTCTTTGTTTGGTGAATTCTTTGTGTAAGTTATGGCCTCGTTATGCCAAAAAGAATGTGCTCCTGTTATCGCCCTTTTAATTGACATCAACAATACACACAACTCTATCAAGGACAAGGAGGCATGGTACCCAACCTATTTTGGATTCTCTTCAAAATAAAACAAAAATTTAAGGTAGGAAGGATTGTTTTCTCTCTCTACCCATAGTGGCTGGAAGGCTGGGGCACAGATGCACAAGATGGGAAGTCCACTGTGGGAACCAACATTCTTTAGGATAGAAAAGTCCTTTGAAACTCTGAGCTCAGGAAATATGAAACAACACAAGTTCAGGGCTCCTGCGTGGCTTAGTCAGTGGGTGTCTGACTTCGGCTGGAGTCATGATCTCACGGTTCCTGAGTTCGAGTCCCACATCAGGCTCTGTGCTGACAGCTCAGAGCCTAGAGCCTGCTTCAGATTCTGTGGCTCCCTCTCTCTCTGCCCCTCCCCTGCTCACGCTCTCTCTCTCTCTCATAAATAAATAAACATTAAAAAAAATTTTTTTAAAGAAACAACACAAGTTCTACACATGGGATATTTTGTAAAACCATCAGAGGAAAAATACATTCTGAAATATAAGAATTCTGATCCTTTTATTATTTTGAAATAGATAAAAATGTGACAAAGATGCTTGAAAGTTCTTTCACATCTGAGGGCAGAAGTAGATTCCAGCATCAACACCTGCATCTGACGGGGAAGCAACAATGCACAAAAGTCATGCCAGGGGGGGGGGGGTTCCTACCACAGCTTCTGAAATGCACCTTCCATAATAGCCTGGGAGGCTTTGCAAGAAGCTTAGCAAACTTGGAGAACATTACTGAGAGAAGTCAAGTCATTAGAACTCCCAGGGTCATCTTTATGCATCCATCATTTCAACAATTAACCGAATGCTCCCATTTTCAAGACAGCTCCTAAAAATTACAGTCCAGCTGAGCTATAGCACAGAAGTGACTGTAACAAGAGTAGAAAAATGTTCAGGTTAGAAGGTACAGGCAATTGTAGTATGCATTCATTATAAACTAGGACATCACTATTCTGATGTGTCCTCTCTCTGGGCTGAAGAATTTGAAAATGGAAAATGGAAAAATGTTCTTTAAAAGTAAACATCCATATACATGTCTATTCGGTCCTTCTATGGAATTTTATAAACCCAAAATATTTTAGAAATAGGGGTGCCTGGGTGGCTCAGTCCTTTGAGCATCCGGCTTTGGCTCAGGTCATGATCACATGATTTGTGGATTTGAGCCCCACATCAGGCTCTGTGCTGACAGTACAGAGCCTGCTTGGGATTCTCTCTCTGCCCCTTCTCTACTTGCTCTCTCTCTCTGTCTCTCTCTCAAAATAAATAAATAAATAAACAAATAAATAAATAAATAATAAATAAACTTAAAAAAGAAATGTGTTCTAAATTTCTGTGCTGCCCATAAATGTTGGTTGAATTTAGGTTGGATTTAATACTATAGATTAGAAAATTGTAAAAACATGTTTGGCTCAATTCAAAAAATAAATCAGGAGTTATATGCAGCATTATAAAGACATTATATTCAGCAAAATAAATCAGAAGTTATATTCAGCATGATTCAGCATTCATTTTGCCAAATGAAGGGCTAAAACAGTTTCAGAGCCAGCTTGTAGGGACAGGTAGTAACTTACATTATAGAATGTTTAAGTGTATGTTTTTGTCCTCATAAAATATAGAACGAGAAAAATAAGTTTTTAAGTTTTAATGAAGTAAAATATACTGCTCAAGATACATCCTAGGCTTTTGAACTCCCAAGCAATTATTCCTGCACGTAATTGATGGTTCCTCTTATTTTATATACCAGGAGCCCGTACCACTAAGCCACACCAGTGTCTTTTCATTTAGAACCAAATCTTTGATTTAAAAGGGGGCTAATTCTAAACACTTGAGGAAAATGCATACCTCCTCGTGGCTCTCAAAGCTTGAAGAGGTCAATCAAGAATGCGTCTGGGTGTGGAGGTGGCCAAATGGGTTTGGCCTTGGTTTCACTCCGGCCTTGAACTGGGAAGCCTTGAGCATGCTTGGAATAACTTTGTTTCATCATGCCTATCTCACTGTACATGTCTGAGTTCTTGAGGTCTCTTTAGAACATAGCTCCTATCCTGGGGATGGCCAATGTTTTATTGCAGATGCTAATGCCAATTGCTTCGTGGTAGCTGCCTGGATGGATACGATGAAGTTTGTAAAGCAAACCTTTTTGGCTGAGTATATCTCCTGAAATAGAACAGTGTTTTTTCTATGTCTTCTATCCAATGAATAAATCAGCCAAAATGAGCACTTATTGCTTATTACTATATAATAATGAGGATAGTAAATACTTATATAGCACTGTTAATGTGTCAGGCATTGAATTTCTAAGTACTTTTCATATATTAACTTAATAATTGTTATTAAATGATTGTCTCCTCATACTATGGTCTGAATGTTTGTGTCTCCCTGAGATTCAGATGTTGGAATCCTAACTCCCAAAAAGGATAGGATTGGAGGCAGGGCCTTTGGGGGGTGCTTAGGTTGTGAGGGTGGAACCCTCGTGAATGGGAATAATGTTCTTATAAAAGAGACCCTTCAGAACTCTCTAGCTTCTTCCTTCATGTGAGGACACAGTGAGAAGAAGGCACAGGCTATGAACCAGGAAGAGGAGCCTCACCCAACCATGCTGGCATCTTGATCTCAGACCCCCCAGACTCCAGAACAGTGGAAGTTAAATTTCTGTTGCTTATAAGCTGCCCAGTCTGGGATATTGTTATAGCAGCCTGAACAGACTAAGATACCTCCTCACCCCAGAGAGATTCCAAAAGTGATGTGAAAATGCAAAAAATGCAAATAGGACAAATCAGCATCTCAAAGTTCTCTCATCTATTACCTAGGGTCTCTGAGGGTTGAAAGATACAGGGTTCCCCTTCTTCCTCCCAGATGGAAAAAATGTTATGGGCATGCTAAAACAAAGATATATCATTAGGATGATACTTGCAAACCCAATTTCCCTTTGGCTGGGAGTAGACAGATGTCAGAATTAATGAATTACTGTCAGCACTTCAAGAGCTGGTGCATTGCTTAATGCACTTTGATGGTGCCAGCATAATGCAGACTAATGGAGAGCACAGTGGAGAACGCACAGGGGCCTGGGTTCTCTTTCCTTACAGATCCACTCTTCACTGTGGGCAAATCACTTAACCCTTATGCCCATGTCTTTCCTGGTATAGTGAGACTGATGAGATCTATTTCTTTACCAACTGGCAGGTCACAATGAAGATGTCACAATTTTTTTAACCAGGACTTCAAACCTTAGGTTTATAGCAAATGTCAGGAAGAACCAGGAGGACTCAGCTGAGAGTCCCTTCTGACTCTTCATGCTACAAACAGGCAGAGATTAGGCATGGTTGATGATGATTGTAATGCTGATGATAAAAATAACAATAAAAATAGCAACACCAATAGTTTAAATATGTGCCGATTACTGCTAAGTGCTTCACATGTATTATTTCATTTGATCTTCACAAAAACCCTACACTATAGGAACTGCTGTTATATCCATGATAGAGATAATAAAGCAAAAGACTAGGGTTAACACAGCTAGGAATTAGATGTGTCTGGAAATCCAATCTAGGCACACTGACTGCAGAGTCCACCTTCTTGGGTGGGAACCTCCACCATCTCTCCAAAGTGCCAGAAAGGAATATGAGTATTTGATCCAAACTATGGCTAGACCAGAGGGTGAGCTAAACTTATAGCAGGCCTAAGCACTAACTAATAGGTGGCAGGAAAGTACAATGGCTTTTAATAGTTAATGTGTGTGTGTGTGTGCGTGTGTGTGTGTGTGTATACATATATATGCATGTATGTATGCATGTATACATACTTATACACTTATATCCTCATAGCTCACATGTGTTAGATTGCAATGTTAAACCAGAGAATGGCCTTGAGTGGCTTCAGAATCTAGGGTCCTTTAATTATAGTGTAAATCTAACTCATCAGTTTTCTTTTCTTTCTTTATTTAAGGAATACTTCTTTGTTTAAGACTATTTTTATAGCAACTTTTGGTTCTTAGCAAAACTGAGAGTCAGGTACAGAGAATCCCATACACTCCCTCCCCCTACACATGTACAGCCTCCTCTGTTAACATTTCACACCAGACTGGTACATTTGTTAAATGGATGAATCTACACAGACACATCATTATTACTCAAAGTCCATAATTTACATTAGGACATCATTCCTGGTGCTGTACATTCTATGGATTTGGATGAATGGACAATGATATGTATCCATTATTATGGTATTCTGCATAATAGTTTCACTGCCCTAAAAATCCTTTGTGCTCTGCCTAGTCATTCCTCCCTCCCCCCAATCTCTGGCAATCACTGGCATTACTGTCTACACAGTTTTGCCTTTCCAAAATGTCATCTTGTTGGAATAATATACTAGGTAGCCTTTTCATATTGGCTTCTTTCATTTTGCAATATGCATTTAAGGTTCTTCCATGTGTTTTCATTGCTTGACAGCTCATCGCTTTTTAGCTATTCCATTGTCTGGATATACCAGTTTATTTTTCCATTTGCCTAATGAAAAACATCTTATTTGCTTCCAACTTTTGGCAATTATGAATAAACTTGTTATAACCATCATAGGCAGTTTTCTTTTTAAAAAATATTTACGCAATATATTTTTCTTTTTCTTTTTTTCTAAGTTTATTTTATTCATTTTGAGAGAGAGAGAGAGTGATTAGGAAAGGGGCAGAGACAGGAAGAGAGAGAACATGGAGCCCAATGCTAGGCTCAAACTCACAAATCATGAGATCATGACCTGAGCTGAAATCAAGAGTCTGACCAACCTAGCCACCCAGACACCCCTACACAATGTATTTTGAATCAGCCATATATTTACATTTTTCAGAAATTAAAGGTATAGAAAGAAAGACAGTGAAAAGTCTCCCTCACTCCCCAAACCTTGATCTCCAAAAAAGAGGAATGGGCAATTATTTAGTTTCTTCTGGGTCATTCCAAAGACATTTATACATATAAGAGAAAATGTAAGATACAGGTATTTCCTCCATTTTTTATACAAATGTTTGCATATTACACTGTTCTGAATCTTATTAATTTATTTATTTTTTGCTTTAACATTATATCCTGAAAATATTTCCACACTGTGTTTTTCATTAGCTGATTGGCCTTCCATTGTATGGGTATGTCATAATCTATTTTATCAATCCACTATAAATGGACATTTCCATCATGTCTAAACTTCTGCTAACAAACAATGCTACAGTGAGTAACACTGTACATAAATATTTGGTACATGTACCTATATATATCTAGGATAAATTCTTATAGACATAACTGCTGGATCCAGGAATTTATACGTGTAATGTTGGTAGGTAAATAATACCAAATTGTCCTCTATAATGGATTTATCAATTTATCCCTCTTATTCTCACTTGTCTTCTTCAACAATTTGCTCATTTAACAAATATTAAGTACTTACTATGCTTTAGTACTGTTTCAATTCAAAGGACAGGAAACTTAATGAGATCCAGTGCTTGCTCTCCAGGAATTCACCATGTTGGGGGAGACAGACATTAAGTTAAATAGCTATAATACATCAGGATAAAGCAATACACAGCAATTTTATGAGCACAGTTACACGGTAGAGAAACTGAAGAACTCTACCTGGACCTGGGGGCTGATGTTGATACTGAGTTTTGAAGTTTGCGTGAACATTGATTAGATGGTTGAAGGGGGAAAAAGCCATCCACCCACTCTGCCTTCCTAGATTTGCTTCTTAAGGTCTTTCAGATTCCTGCTTATGACTATAATTCAGGACCTGGCAGTGTAAGGCAGCGTGAGGCATGGCTGGTCCAATTAATGAGGGAAGTAGGAGCAGAGATACAGTTGGGTAAGTAGGACCTGCAGCCAGATTCTCCTCAATAGTGCCAGAGTTGACAAAGCCCGCTTGAAACTTCTGCTACTTTCCTCCTCGTTCCAGCACCACCTAAACCAGCATTTTTGCAGCAGCAGTGATAGTTCCTCAGGGTGGTATATGTCTGCCCACAGTTTCCTAGTTTCCTATAGACAAAAGTGAGCTACGCTGCAAACAGTGCAAGCCTCCTGCTTACGGCTGAAATAAACAATTTTGTAGGGGTTAAAAGGAAGAATTGCTCTTCCTTTCACTGAAAAACTTAGAATGGCAAATCTGCTGTTATTATTTTTTTTTGGCAAATCAATTTTTATAATTAAAGTCCTTACTTTCAGATTGTGAGTTCATAATTTCATGATCCTCATGTCTGATTTTTTTTTCGATTCACAGTCAGTGCTTCCACGTTACTCCAGTCTCTCCAATACCTCATGGTATTACATCACAAGCCCCTTGAGACCAGAGAGCAGGGTTTACATTGTCTGTATCCTAAACATGTAGCACCTTTCCTGACTCATAATAGCACTCACTAATTATTGATTTAATGAAGGAATAATGATGGTAAACAAGTGGGTATACAAGAGGGGTGTTCACCATTTGCCAAAAATCTAGTTTATCTGTTTCATAAGTCTGATTTTGTTATCGGATTTTTCCATCCCAGGCTGAACTATAGATTATAAAAGGCTGAACTAAAGACTATAGTATCAGTTCTTCAACTCACTTGTAGTACTCACCGTTCTCTTAAAACAGGAAAAGATTTCTCAGTATTTTATAGAGATTGCTCAAACAATAATTACTATAACTGAACTTCTTGCCCAAGGTTAGAACCTCCATGACCCTTGTCTCCTCTCTTGCTCTCTCCACATTCACATCCAATTAAATGGTCACTGACCCATCACTGTCAAGCCTACCTCCTGCTTCACTCTAACCTTTTCCTTCTACTTGACTCCCACCACCTGTGCTAGAGTTGGGACCCTCATTATCATGAGGGAACACTATTTCAATCACTTGCCAACTGGCCTCTTCTCTGTTCTGATCTGTCCCCTCTTGAGTCACTCAGGCTCTTTCGGGTTGTAAATATCGGAGATAAGCTCCAGAAGTCTCAGCCAACAGGATCACACTAAAAGTGGCAATTAAATAGGGAAGAGCCACAGTACCCCCAAATAATGACACTCAGAAATCTACAGTTTAATTCAGGAACAAGATCAAATGTAGCAACCACATTGAAGTAAAGACTGGCATTTCACAGTAAATGGTCCAAGAAGCTACTTGCTAGCTCCAGCCATTCCCCCTCTGAAAGGGTCTTTGCAGAATCTGCTTTCTCTCCCACACAGAGAACCACTGACTATGAATGAATTACCCAAATGGAGTCTCAGCTAGAATTGTTTATACTCTGCTGGTCATGTAGGCATATTCCTGCTAGGTGACCAGGCCTTCTGGGGTCTCACCAGGTACAAATTGTCAGTTTTACTGTTATCAATAAACAATGCTATCTAGGGGTGCCTGGGTGGTTCAGTCAGTTAAGCATCGAACTCTTGACTTCAGCTCAGGTCATGATCTCACGGTTCATGAATTCAAGTCCCACATTGGGCTCTGTGCTGACAGTGTGGAGCCTACTTGGGATTCTCTCTCTCTTCCTTTCTCTCTGTGCCCCTCCCCTGCTTGCCCTCGCTCTCTCTCAAAATAAGTAAATAAACTTAAAAAAAAAACCCACAATGCCGCCTAAGTGGTGCAAACCATTCTGAAACTATTAGGGCACATTGTTACAAAGTAATGCTATTAATATGTTTCAGACGAAAATTGTGCATGCTTATTTCTTATTGTAGTAGAATAACGCAACCTAATGCCATATTCGTTGAAATTAACCCTCACAGCACAGAAGGTTTGGTGCAAAGACTCAGCAGACTGAAAGGAAGACAGACATTGTCAGAAGGCTTCTTAGAAATTATATAATATTTCCTGGTGGTTACTTTGCAAAAACAACACAGGTCATTTTGGTACCCAATAGCAAATCCATGAATCTCTCTACCATGACTCAGTTCCCCTCCCTCTGATTCTCTTCTTCCTTCTTTCTACCATGTTACCAGTTTATCAGAGTCTCTACATGTATGAGTGTAACTCCTCAGAGAGACAAATGCTTTGAGTTGATGAGTCACCTGAGTTTCTACACGTAGAGCCCTTGCACCAGTCCATCTCTTGGGCTTTTGGTGAGCCACAGAGGATAGCTTTTCTCAGACACCTAATCCATGTCAATCAGATGTAACCAAAGCAATAGGACTGCATGGTTCAAAGTTCTTGTAACTGCTCAGAGGCACACATCAAATTATTACTTTCTCCCCAGTAAAGACACATCACCCCCTAAAATGTTTTTCCAAAACACATGCAATCATATCATTCCCCAGCTTCAAACATATCCTAAGTTCCTAGGTCCCATAAAATTCAAACACCTTACATTTATGTAGGACTGTGTTGTCCAATACGGTAGCCACTAGCAATGTATGGTTACTTTAATTTAATCAAAATTAAATAAATTCAAAAATTCACCTCCTTAGTTGCACTAGCCACATTTCATATACCACATTGGACAGGGCAGATAAGATAAACAAGAAGTTGGTCTGGATGCTTTCTTTATTGAAGCCACTTTCGACTATTCCAGGCTCATCTCCCACCATTTACCCCCCTGCACCCTAAGCTCTCATCAAAATCCTCACCTCTGTCCAAACGTACTATGTACTTTTGGCCTTTAATATTTGATCTCACGGCATATCTGTGGCCTGAAATATGCTTGCCTCTTGTGCACCTGGCAATGTCTTATTTACTTTTATAAGGCCCTGCAGACACATAACTCCCTGAACACAAGCAGGTACCCCTTTCTCTCTGTTCCAAAGGAACTCTGCATGTAGCTATATTGTAGTACTTAACTATGTTATTTGGTAACCTAGTTGTACCCAGCATAGTGGAGGCTGTGTGGCTAGTACTTAACACTCAGGTGCCTGATGGCCTCTGCCAGTGACGAGTTGTGTAACCTTGTGCTACCATTGTCTCAGTTTTCTCATCTGTGAAACAGGGATAATAAAATAATACTTCCCACATAGGGTCATAGTGATGATCAATTGTGTTCACAATCACAAGCACTTAGAATGCGGCCTGGAACTTAGGGTGCTACTAAAAATAAGCTATTAGTAAAGTATTAATGCATTTTGCTTATTTACATATAAAATGTATCTGAGGGGCGCCTGGGGGGCTCAGTCGGTTAAGCGTCAGACTTTTGATTTTGGCTTATGTTATTATCCCAAGGTCATGGAATCGAGCCCCGTGTTGGGCTCTGCACTGAGCGTGGAGCCTGCTTCAGATTCAATCTCTCTCCCTCTGCCCCTCTCCCCCTCTCACACATGCTGTCTCTCTTTAAAATAAATAAATATAAATAAATCAATAAACTGTATCTGAGAAGAACAAGGATTGTAAGTGTGATTAATCCTACTCTTCTAGACACATTCACTGTGCCCAAAGGCCAAAGTCTTTAATGAGCAAGTATAATTAGTTGTCTATGACTAAACATAGCTTTTGGAAGGTGTATGATGATCCTCTCAAGAGTCAGTCCTGGAACTTATGGATATATGATTGATGGATTTATAAAAGGCTTCTCATGCAGGAAACTTGGGTCTTTTGAGCAAGAAAGGATTAGTCACAAACACTAGACTGAGAAGTGCCTGTGTGTGTTCTGGTGTTCACCAGAGCATTCCACAATTCCTTCTCTTTGATGATGGCTTGTTACTATGCACATTCTCTTCTTTTTGATTGGCTGGATGCTTCTGTCTTCTCAGTCCCAATCTTTCTTCTCTTCCTCAGTGTTCCCACATCCATCCACCATGGTAGAGTTTCATTCCTTTCTTCAAATCTGTTTTCCCTCTCCTCTAATAATTCACTGTTATATAGCTTCCTATTGCTGCTGTATCCAATTATCACCAAGTTAGTGGCTTAAAGCAATATAATTTATTATCTAACAGTTCTGGAGATCAGAAGTCTAAGTCAGGGTTCATAGGGCTAAAGTCAATGTGGTGGCAGGGTGGGCTCTTTTTAGAGGTTCAGAGAAAAAAATACATTTCTGCCTTTTTCAGATTCTAGATGCTGCCTGTTTCACTCCTTCCTTGCCTCGTCCCAACCTCTTGCTCTGTCATTACATCTCCTACTTCTGACTCTGATCTTTAGTCTCAGAAGGACACCTGTGATTACATTGGGCCCACCCAGATAATCCAGGATAATCTCCTCATCTCAAAATCTTTAATTTGATCATATCTGCCAAGTCTCTTTTGCCATGCAAGGCAACATGTTCTCAGGTTCTGGGGATTAGGATGTTGACATCTTTGGGGAAACATTATTCAGCCAAGAGCACCTATTGCTTTTTACAATTTCACAGCATTCTTTCTAATTTCATCTATTTTTATAATTTAAAAAACTAAACATTTCATTTAGTAGAGAAAATGTACAAAATGCAATTATTTGATTTAGTAAATAAATTTAAAATCTATACTCTTAAAAATAGTTGACATCAAGAGGTTAGAGTGGGAGAGAGCCAAAGCATAAGAGACTCTTAAAAACTGAGAACAAACTGAGGGCTGATGGGGGTGGGAGGGAGGGGAGGGTGGGTGATGGGTATTGAGGAGGGCACCTGTTGGGATGAGCACTGGGTGTTGTATGGAAACCAATTTGACAATAAATTTCATATATTAAAAAAAAATAGTTGACATCTTTAGAATTGCATCTAAAGTTCTATATTTAAAAATCTTGTAAACAAATGCTAGAAATACATGCAAAATTTTAAATTGTCATTCTCCCCATCCTACTGATGAGTAATACAAACAATATTAACTTAACAGACATGTTTTCAGATGGTCACTGGATGCTCAAGTGACAAGTTGCAGTGATCATGTGAAATCAACTCCCAGCTGAATTTGGGGGAAAGCATACTTACACTGAGTATATTACTTATGCAAACACACGTGTATACCTCTGTAAGTTCACATTTACATACATACATGATGCATTCATTATATTGATACACATATCTCATATATTAGATTCATACATATATAGCATATATATATTAGATTTATACATCACACACATGAACACACACAAATCAATTGGTCTACCTGTGTTTGTCTTCCCTATTAGAATCTAAGCATCTCACGGGCATGAACCCAAGCTTACTTGCCCTCAAATTCATAATGTCTACACCAGGCCTGACTTAACCAATTCTCAGTGACTATTTCTTTTTTTTTAATATTTTTAAATGCTTATTTATTTTTGAGAAAGAGAGAGACAGAGCATGAGTGGGGGAGGGGCACACACACACACACACACACACACACACACTCCAAAGCAGGCTCCAGGCTCTGAGCTGTTAGCACAGAGCCTAATGCAGGGCTCGAGCTCACTCAGATCATGACCTGAGCCAAGGTCCAGCACTTAACTGACTAAGCCACCCAGACATCCCTCTCAGTGACTATTTCTTAACTGAATATATTGCATTACCATGTGACACATAGGAAAGTGGAATAGAAGCCGCCTGACAAAACAATGAAATCCTCAGACCCTTCCTTCTGTGTCTTCCTTCCCAATATCTCAGCCTTCAAAAGATAAGACCAAAGAACTGGGTTCAAAAAATTCCCCTCATTGATGCTTACTTTTCTGTTGCTATTTTCCTTCACCTCCTACACTTTCTGACTCAATCTCTCAAGCCACTTGGTTTTCCCAAATTGTGTCCTTGCTCGCTCTCCACATACTTTATCTGAAAAGCCCCCACTTCCCGACTTTCAGCCTCTCCCACTCACTTTGACCCAGGACTTTACTCCTCCACCCACGTCCTCCTCCTCTTGTGTTTCTTGTCACAAGTCATCTTTGGATTGTCTTCCATGTCCTTTACTTTATACAATCAAAAGATAAATTCTCCAGAAGAGAGCAGAGAATTCTAGAAAACTTTTAATTTCCAAACATCATTGTAAACCAATGGATACTTGTTTACTGAGACAAAATTTGGAATAACTTTAATGATGTCCCTAGGAAAGAGGGATCTGCAAATATTTTGGAATTTATATGCCTTATTACTTGCTTTAATTTTGCAACAATTCCTCTCCCCACCTAGTCATTTAAAATTATTAAAAAATAGTTGGCTTCAGTAATTTGGGAGTAGTGTGTGTGTGTGTGTGTGTGTGTGTGTGTGTGTGTATGTGAGACAGAGAGAGAGAGAGAAGCCTTGAGGCCATTGAGAATACTACAAGGTAATTTGCTTTTTATTTCATGCATCTCAGGCTCTTTTTAAATTTTGGATGTTTTTAATTTTTCTTTTTTTTCTACTGTTGGTTTGCTTTTTATTTTTCATTTTCCTTATGTAATATTCAGTTCTTTTAGGCAGAAAAAACTTGTCTATGTTTATACATTCAAATGTCTTTCATGAAAACAAATCTTGACTTTTGCCAGTTCTACTACTAACACCTAAAAAAGAAGAGTAAAGAAGGTGAAGACATTTAAAACTAACAAACCAATCAAATTCCCAAGGCAAGCTAACATGTAACCCAAAGACTTGACTAAATTCATATTTATACATAAAAGGCACAATACTGACCCACGGTTCCAAAGTCAATGTTTAAAATATGACAGTTACAAAAGTGGATCTTATAGAATATTTCTTCCCAATCAGAAAAAATTTCCAAGAAACCATCAAGATCATTTTTCATAAATTTTTCGTTAGCAAACAAAATATGACACCCCTTGGCTCTGGTACAGATAGAGACAAAGGTTGTTGTGAAAGCATCAAGCATAATACAAATGTTATAGCAGTTTTCATTATTTTTTTTAAAAGTTTGTTTATTTATTTACTTATTTAGAGAGAGAGAATGCGCACGCACACAAGTGGGGGTGGGGGGAGGCAGAGAGAGAAGGGGAGAGAGAATCACAAGCAGGCGCTGCACTATCAGTGCACAGCACGCAGGGCTCTATTTCATGAAGGGTGAGATCATGACCGGAGCTGAAATCAAGAGTTGGATGCTTAACCAGCTGAGCCACCCAGGTGCCCCTAACACCTTTCACTATTAACATAATTGATGCAACTCAGAATCAATCCTTCTTTTTGTTCCTTGTTCTATGGCCAGAGGTCAGCAATCTTTTTCTTAAAGGGTAGGATGATAAATACTTTATTTCAGGATTTGTGGGCCATATCCCAAAACTCAACTCTGCTGTTGTAGCAGGAGGCAGCCATAGACAATATGGTCAAGGAATGAGCATGGACAGAATGTTCTGCAGGAACGGGAGCTGGCAGTACTGAGCCAACCTCTGGCCAATGCTAACTGAATCCTACTGAAAAAACCATGCCTCTTCCTTTTCCTCCTCCCTGTGGAGGGGGAACACTAAATGAGAAAAAAAAAAGATCATAAACATCTACTGTAAACCTCATTTTCTAGAAAAGAATACTGAGGTTCTGAATGGTCAGGTGACTTTGCAAAACTGCCAACAACTTCATTTGTGTAGAGAAGCAAGACGAAAGTCTGTTCAAAATTGTGGAACATTCCTTGACCACCTACTCTCTCAGATAAGCTTCAAAGCACTTAAACCTTATCTGACGTCATCCTCGCAACGTCTTTCTAAAGTACTATTATAATCTTCATTTCATAGATGAAGAAACTGAGATTCAGAGAAGTTAAGCAATATGCCTAGGGTTTCACAGCAGGCAGGTGGTACAGAGAAGAGCCAGGACTTTTAACCTCCTGCTACTTGCTTCCATTCTTCCTGCTGCTGCTGCTGCTGCAACAGGCCCTACCTTCCACTTTCCACTGCACACTATTCCCTGTCTTCCAGGGAGAAGTCTTTTCATGCCAGTGCGCATGTTTCCTGTGCTTGGAAGCCGACGCTAGATTTCCCACCGTCACATGTGATCTAAGCTGCCATGGTTAGGATTTTCTCCCCTCAGAAGCATTCCTATAACCTGACTTGCCTATCCAGTCTAACTATAGTTCTGCAACACAGAAACAGGGAGTGGACCCTGACTTCACACACCCATGGCCAACCCCGTCTAGAAAGGCTGGGAAATGTTAAGTGTTTGATCTTTGCTTGCACAACACCAACCCAAGGAGGCCCACATGAGGAAAGTCAACCTCAGGCTCCCTCCCTCTGTTAGACTTCTGGAGCAGCTCCAGAGTCCACAGCCTCTGGGAGTCCAGGGAAGGCCCCCACAAAAAACTGGACTGGAATTCACTCCCGTTTCACAGCTGAAGTGTGTGACTCTTGAAAAGTTGGGCCTTCCCAGCACCCTTCACTCTGCACTGCATTAGCATCTGCCCACTTCACCTGCTTTGTTTCTCCGTAAGTCCTGTAAAACAAGTAGGTGTAGAAAATGTAGGCAGCGAGGAGGACACATTCAGTTCCCACTTCTTTTCTGGATAAATGTATTTCCTTATGAAGGTTTGTTGTGTCATACCTCAACCTTCCACTATTAAAACAAAAAGTCATCACAGGCTAAATGGTAAGCTATGAGCTGGAAAAAAAGAAGTTTTCTAAGTTGATGTGTTCATGTTACAGAATCAGATACTATTCTTCATGTATCCTATGCATAAGTGTAAGCCACTGTTTCTTGTCCTTTACTTAAGAAGTCAGGTTGTCTGCACACTTTTACTTTAATCTCAGACTCTAGAAAAAAAGCATATATAAACTGCACTGTCCCCATATTACTGAAACCTGTAAGCATATATTTCCTCTCTGCCTCTCCTTTCCCAACCAAGCCCTATTTTGCCTCTGTTAAAATGAAATGAAAAAATTAAATGGGAGCAAACTTCTGTCTTGCAGCAAGAATAATTCCTAGCGGGCTTCTAATGAAGCTACTTGATAAGGTCTATGGTCCTTTACTCTTTCACCCAGATCTTTATTTCTCCAACAGTAAGGAAAAAAACCTGGAGTCGCATTGGGTAAGGCAGCGCCTAGTAAGACGAGACTGGGATAGCAAAGCAATGGGTGACATCATAAAATAGGAGCATTAGGGGCACCTGGGTGGCTCGGTCCGTTGGGTGTCCTACTTCGGCTCAGGTCATAATCTCAGAGTTCGTCAGTTTGAGCCCCACATCGGGCTCTGTGCCAGCAGCTCAGAGCCTGGAGCCTGCTTCAGATTCTGTGTCTCCCTCTCTTTCTGCCCCTCCCCCCCTCGTGCTCTGTCTCTGTCTCTCAAAAATAAATAAACATTAAAAAAAATAGCAGCATTAAACACCTTCCTCTCTCTTTCATTCACTCAGCAGAGTCCACAGCAGTGAAACAGTGTGGGGCTCCTTCAGGGGCTTCCTGAATTGCCTGCAAAGATTAGAAGGAAAGAAAGCCAACATAACTCACATAACTGTGATTTGCCTTGATAGCAGTGGCAAATCAAGAAATGGTAAAAGTTCTATCAGCGAGACATAACTGAAGGTAAATAAAGTTATTAAAAAATAACAACAAAAAATTACCGTCAAGAAGCCCTCATGAAGCACTTCAGATACCTCTGGGCAAATGCCTAACCACACACAAAAATTCTAATGTGGCACCTGAAGTTCCCAGTGCCCTGTGAGTGGCTGGGTAGCTTCTTGGGTGTCCCAGGGAAGGTATGTAGCCCAGCCTGTGGGCTGACCCACCCTTCACAGCCCCATCTGACAAGGCCTGAATAAATACACTCTTAAAAGCAAAGACATTCTTTAGGGATTGTGCAGAGGAATTTGGCAGCTGTGACTTCCTCATGTGTGGCATTAAGAGCAAGTTCCTTGGCCAGGGGCATAAGATTATCTACAGCTTCTTTAGAGGAAGTCAATATTACAGTGTTTTTATCTAAAAATCCACATTTATCTTAAAATGCCTGCAGCCTTATTCTGTTACTGGTATCCTTAACATATTAAAACAAAATCAGGGGTGCTTGGGTGGCTCAACTGAGCACTTATGCTCAGGCCATGACCTCTCATTTCGTGAGTTCGAGCCCCATGTTGGACTATCTGCTGTGAGCACAGAGCCTGCTTCAGATCCTCTGCTCCTTCTCTCTCAGCCCCTCCTCTGCTCGTGCTCTCTCTCTCTCTCTCTCTCTCAAAAATAAAAGAAATTAAAAAAACATTAAAAAGATCATCACAAAACAAAACAGCTTGGCTAATATTACTTGTAATGAAGCAAGAAAAGAGTGGAACTCATACAGGACATTTTGCATAAATACCATTTCTACTTCTCTCTTTTCTGCCCTCCTTCCCTCCATGAGCACTGGTGAAACAGCTCCCGACAATCCAGGAAGGAGGACTCTGGTACTCCTTATATCTCAGGAAACAATAGGCCTCAGACGGAGAACAGGCATGGGGTTCTTTTTCAACGGGGTTCTTTTTCCATGGGGTTATTTTTCAATCCTAACAGCCACTGTGTGTGCAGAGAGGTATTAATGACTTCTAACCATAACCTTGTTTCCACAGGCCATATCAGTCATGGGAAAAGTCAAAGGCTTGAGAGGAATTTGGTTCCAGCCCCCACATTTTTATCTCAAGGATTCCTGCTAGACCCAATCTGACATCACTATCTTTCTATTTTTGATGTATGATTCTGCTTACTTTGGACAGAATGCAATATTGGGTGATAAAAGTGCTGTTACTCTGCTGGCCTACAAGGGGTAAAACTACCTCTCTACTGGACGGGAGGAGTCTTACAGTGAGTGAGAGAATCCCGGAGACTGCAGAGGTGAGCTGAGCTGTCAGACTGGGTGAGAGCTGAGTTTCATGTTGATTCTCAGTGGGAGTCAATTGTGGTGGCCCTGTGAATGAATCACTTGTGAACTAGGCATGACCCTCATGAGTGCCAGCATTGAGTGGGTGGGGCAATGAAGGCGATTTGTTGTTGTTATTTTGTTTTTTGCACTAAGGAAGACTCTCTGACTTATCCACGGTAGGGGTAGATGAAATAATCGGCCAGTTCCTAGAGGCCAGAAAGACAAAAACTGAAAGACAAGGGGTTGCTGGGAGAAAGAAGTCATACAAAATGTCTGTGGGATGTTATCAAGACCCTTTGGGACTAGACCAGAGTTACCTCAGGGACAGAGACCTATACTGTCTGTGATCATTTCTGTTTTTGTGTGCTGGAGCAAAATTGATTCATGAATGGCAGTTTATAGACTTCTCTCCCCGGCCCCTATTCGAGCATTTGAGAATTGCCCACTCAACTGTACCTTCTAAGGCCTGTATTACCCAGGTGGGTCTTCGGGAGGAAACTACTCAGAGCCAAAGAATGACGACACACCATAGGTTCTGCACAAGACAGAGGAGACGGAAATTGATGTGTCTTAAAAGTCTGTTGCATGGTGAAGGAGAAAGTAATCAAAAAGCAAGATGACACAGAGGAGGGTTGTGAATTAGAGAGACAGTAACGGGATAAGTGAGAGAGTCCCTAGAGTCGCTGGGCACTAGGGAAGTACTATCTAAAAAACAATGGATTACATATCCTTACTAGCATAAAAGCATTTTGATCGCCTACCATTATCTAGTACATTGACTTCTTATTTGCATTTTTGTATATTTTGTGTTGTGCAGATCATGCACAGGTAACCCAGCTCTATCCACCTTGAAAGATATCTTATTCACAAAGGCTAGAAGAGTAGGACCTACATTTCTCAGAATCCCTGCCAATGGGTTTTGTGTTACATTCTGCCTATGAGAAGACTCACACAAGCTTTGGACAGTGGGAGAGATGCAGAAACCATAATATTGTTCCTTGCCACTGGTACCCATGTCATGTTCTTTGGCAAACAGTAAGTAAGATGTTTCCAGAAGCTTCTGGTATTCTTCCTGTGAATTATTTCATTTCAGTGGTGAACAGGTAGCTGAGTCATAGTCAGCCATTTCCTACAACTCCTGCAAATCCTGATTTCTTGAAAGCCATCAGCAGCTTTGTTTAACCTTCATCCTCTAGGTCTTTCTATTTCCTTAGCAGAAATTTGACTGACACATATTCCTTATAAAGCATAATATACATAATAGAAATAAAAAAGAAATAACATAAATAATATTTTAATTATTTTAGTTGATAAGTAAATTTTTTCTGAATAAAAATATTAGTTTGTAATTAATTCTTTTCAATTAGCATATAATTCAAACATCTGGTTCTAAAATAATTTTATTTCCATATTTAGCTTTAATAGCTATAAGAACTTAAAAAGAGATATCTCACAAAAATATATAGATTAAAATAGAAGAAACACCTCCTTAGCTATGCTTACTAAATTGCAATATACAAGAAAATTATGATATGCAGAAAATTATGAAGATTTCTAGAAAGTCATTAAATAATATCTGAATAAAATGCAAACAGATCTTGTGTTCTTAGATAAGAAGATTTCATATAAAGACAGTAATTTTTCCCAAAATAATCCACAGACCTAATGAGGTTTCAAATAAAGCATCAATAGAGCTCTTCATGGAAATGCATAAATTGATTCTAAAGTTTACATAGACAAGAGAGAACACCCAAGAACTATCTGAATAAGAAGGCAGTGGTAGGATGCAAAACTTGTCTCACCAGCTATAAAAACTTGTTATAAAGCTGTAGTAATCAATGTGGTGGTCTATAGGGATAGATACATTGATTAGCTGATTAATTGGACAAAAACCACAGAAGGAAATTCACGCAAATATTTAACTTTGATATATGACAGAGTTGTATGTATTAAGCCACCCAATCCATGTCACTTTGTTATGGCAGCCCTAGCTAACCAATACAGTTTCCAAGCCAGAATTTCTTTTTTATTTTTAAAATTTTTAAAGTTTTATTTATTTTTGAGAGAGAGACAGAGTGAGCAGCGGATGGACAGAGAGACAGAGACAGAGACAGAGACAGAGACAGAGACAGAGTATCCCAAGCAGGCTCCACACTGTCAGCACAGAGCCTGACATGAAGCTTGAACTCATGAACCGCGAGATCATGACCTGAGCCAAAATCAAGAGTCGGACACTTAACTGACTGAGCCACCCAGGCACTCAAAGTCAGAATTTCTAACAGTCACCCCTCCTCCATATTTTCAGGTTTACAAGAGAGTACAGCAAAGCCTGAAACACACTAACACATTCTGCAAAATGAATTCTGTGTAGCTACTCTGGCATCATTACACAAGGAAAAGGAAACTGATAAACATTATTAGATTCCAAACGCTCTCACCAAATTTTCTTCTGACCTCATGATAATAAAATTAAATTTCATACTATTGCCACCAATGTACATATCAACTCTGCATTTTGCTTCTTTCTGGTGATTATCACATTTGTCATTTATTACATTGACAATAGCCAACACACTTGTATTATTAATAGCTAAATAATATTCCTTTATATTCATGAAATCTATCAGATGGCTGGCATGAAAAGGTTATGCTGCTGTTACCAAAAATGGGTACCAGAGAGATGACATGAATCATAAGACTGGGAGAGACATTGGAACCGATCTGAAAACCACACTTTTCATCAAAGCCAACCCACTTTAGACTGCTACTCTCTCTTCCATTCAAAGCCAAGATAAACTAACAGAGCAGAACATCAAGGCAGTTAAGCAACAAGGATACACAGTCCCGGGGCACAGCTGCATAGCTGTGCTCAGAATGAGGAAGCCATTTTCCAAGTATAAAGTAACTGGCACAAAAATTTTGCTGAGGATCTTAGAGCAAATGGACTTATACTTAATGTAGGTGATCAAGGTCACTGTCCTGAAGATGCAGAGAAAGAGAATCCTTTGCCCGACTACTATGGGCCCTGATACAAAACATAACGCATCTGTCAATGCTCCCTGAGCAGTGTCTCCCATGGCTGCAGAAAGAAAATAAAACTGTGTGTCTCCCCAGAAGTCAGGCCCAGGAACATGGCTGCTTCTCCACAGTTAGAGAACCAGGAAGCTCAAGAAAGAGTAGTCACCACCGTGAAAGCACAATTCAGGAGTCTGCTAATCTGAACTCAGATTCAGGGGGCTGACCACTGAGAACAGCCCAGAAAGTCTTCATAGCATTGTAATTGCACAGTGCAGAAGGGAACTGGATAATCCCAATAGGATTTGCCTTAGTAGAGTTATAAGAGTTTATTTTAAAGATGGTTTAAAGATCATTGAAAGTCAAAAAATATATAATTATTTCTACTTTTAAAAATTTCCAAATGTATTATAACTTCTATTTATTAAAACAGAAAAAATTGATTAAAACAACAATGACAAAAAGCCTTTGGCAATATTTAGTTCAGCTTCTTAGATGATGCATTAATTAATGACTGTGCTGGGTTTGTTTTAAAAGCTCTCTGTGGGAGGGAGGCAAACCAGAAGAGACTCTTAAGGGTTGAGAACAAACTAAGGGTAGATGGGGAGTGGGGGAGAGGGGAAAATGGGTGATGGGCAAGGAGGAGGGCACTTGTTGGGATGAGCACTGGGTGTTGTATGGAAACCAATTTGATAATAAATTATATTAAAAAATAAAAAATAAATAAAAGCTCTCTGTTTCTTTAGTTGAGGTTTTTCTACATTTGAAATTTGTTATTTTTTTTAATTGAAAGACTATTTACTAGAGAGGGTTTAGGTACATGAAAAAATTGGGTAGAAGTACAGAGACCCCATATATCCCCTTGACCATCCATCCTTCTAGTTTCCTCTATTATTAACCTCTCTCATGAGCATGGTACATTTTTTACAATTGATGAGCCAATATTTTTTCTTTTGATTAACATTTTGTTACCCTCCCAGGGAAGATTCCTCTACACCTGAACTAGTCTCCCTATAAGCCAGTTTGCCAATGGTCTGTCTGTTCCTTGGATAGGTGCCATTAACAACATACAGCAATGACACATGGGTGTCCTTTGAAAGCTCCAGACAGTGTATACACATTTTGCTCTGTAATGAGCCAACATTGACAGATTATTATTAACTTTAGTGTTAACGTGCATAGTGAATGTTAGGGTACATTCTTTGTGTTGTACCATTCTATGGATTTTGACAAGAGCATAAAATCGTATCTCTACCATTAAACTTCAGAAAGAACAGTTTCACTACCCTAAAAATCCCCTGTACTCCACATATTCCCTCTCCCTCTCTCTACCAAGTCCCTGGCAACCACGAATCTTTTTGCTGCCTCTATAGATTTGCCTCTTCCAAGTGACACATAATATGTAGTCCTTTTCAAACAGAATTCTTTCATCTAGCAGTATGAATTTAAGGTGAAACTTGCTATTTTTCTGTAGGGAGTGGTGTAAAAGAGAAAAGGGTAAAGCAAACACAAGCAATTTTAAAAGAAATACTCTTGGTGCTTTACCAATCATTAGCGTGTGCAGGGCACACACACACACACATATCCTAGTCATTCAGGATTTACACTTAACAGTATGAATGTGCCAAGTACAGGAACCACTGAACTTTAGAGCAAACACTATTTCCACATTCAATCGACAGTCTTGTGTCAATAGTAGATGAAAGTCTCTCAGTGACTTTAAAATGTGTTTTTCCGGGGTGCCTGGGTGGCGCAGTCGGTTAAGCGTCCAACTTCAGCCAGGTCACGATCTCGCGGTCTGTGAGTTCGAGCCCCGCGTCGGGCTCTGGGCTGATGGCTCAGAGCCTGGAGCCTGTTTCCGATTCTGTGTCTCCTTCTCTCTCTGCCCCTCCCCCGTTCATGCTCTGTCTCTCTCTGTCCCAAAAATAAATAAACGTTGAAAAAAATTAAAAAATAAAATAAAATAAAATGTGTTCTTCCATTAAAATAATATTTATGGGGTGGAAAGTGGGGATAGAGAATTTGCAAACAAGTTCTAAAGTCCTTTTTAGTAGATTTACTTATTGTAGTGGAATGAGTGAAGTGATTCTGAAACAACTGAGATATTTTATAGGATTAAGCAATGAGTAAATGTGTTGTTGAGAGCCAGAGTTCTCACTAACGAAGAAGGGACACAGACATATACAACAGGGAATGGCAAGATAGAACCTCATGGGAATGGACTGGAATTGGAAGTATTGATGTGGACTCTTAATTTCTAAAATATATCAGAATGTGTATATGCATGTGTTTGTACACATGTGTGCATATGTATCTATATGTTTACATGTGTATATGTATACGTGCATATACATGCATACTTCCTAACTTCCTAACTTCCATACTTAAAGGGCCAAGAAGCAAAGACACCTCAGTAACCATAAACATACCTAATCCCAAAATTTGGCCTTTAATACCATTCCAACTAAAGGAAACAAGGCTGTACTTCATGGAGCTATGCTGAGCTAAATGCTTTAAAATTTATATCAAACGTATCTGCATAAACGCTTGCTATGAGTTAGGCTGAGGGTTCAAAGATATAATGTGCTATTCACTAATCACCCACTAGGTTCTCTATAGTACAAGATTAGTCAGGAATATAGTGTTATGTCAGAAAATGAAGAAGAGCTTAAAAAAAAAGGAATGGGGGCTTGCAATCAGGACACGGAACCAACTGGAAAAGGGCCTTCGATTGCCAAGTCAAACTGGGGATAATATAAACACCAAACTATTAATTACAGTAATGAATCATAAACCATTGAAAAATATGAGCTAATGAGTATGTTACTGAATAAAAAAAGATATGGTATCTCCATGTAGTTTTGTTTTGTATTTCTCTGATGATGAGCAATGTTGAGCATCTTTTCATGTGTCTGTGAGCCATTTGTATGTCTCTTTTGGAAAAATGTCTACTCATGTCTTCTGCCCACTTCTTCACTGGACTATTTGCTTTTTGGATGTTGAGTTTGGTAAGTTCTTTATAGATTTTGGATACTAACCCTTTATCCGATATGTCATTTGCAAATACTTTCTCCCATTCTGTTGGCTGCCTTTTAGTTTTGTTGATTGTTTCTTTTGCTGTGCAGAAGCTTTTTATCTTGATTAAGTCCTAATAGTTCATTTTTGCTTTTATTTCCCTTGCCTTTGGAGACATGTCAAGCAAGAAGTTGCTGAAGCTGAGGTCAAAGAGATAGTTGCCTGTTTTCTCTTTTAGGATTTTGATGGTTTCCTGTCTCACATTTAGGTCTTTCATCCTACATTGCATTTCGTAGCATTTCATACTACATAGCATTTCATGCTACATTGAGATACCACCACACACTGGTCAGACTGGCTAAAATTAAAACCCAGGAAACCACAGATGTTGGCAAGGATGTGGATAAAGGGGAACTCTCTTGCATTGTTGGTGGGAATGCGAATCAGTGCGGCAAATCTGGAAAACAGTGTGGAGGTTCCTCAAAAAATTAAAGACAGAATTACCCTATGATCCAGAAATAGCACTACTAGGAATTTATCCAAAGGATACAGGAGTGCTGATTCACAGAGGCACATGTACCTCCCAAAGTTTATAGCAGCATCATCAACAAAAGCCAAATTATGGAAAGAGCCCAAATGTCCATCAACTGATGTATGGATAAAGAAGATATGGTACATATATACAATGGAATACTACTTGGCAACGAAAAAGAATGAAATCTTGTCATTTGCAGTAACGTGGATGGGACCGAAGGGTATTATGCTAAGTGGAATAAGCCAGTCAGAGAAAGACAGGTATCATATTTTCATTCATATGTGGAAGTTGAGGAACTTAACAGAAGACCTCGAAGGAAGGGAAGAAAAAAAAAAGAGTTACAAACAGAGAGGGAGGCAAACCATAAGAAACTTTTAAATATAGAGAACAAACTGAGAGTGGAAGGGGGTGAGGGTGGAAGGGGGCGGGGGAAAATGGGTGATGGGCATTGAGGAGGACACTTGAGGGGATGAGCACTGGGTGTTTTATGTAAGTGATGAATCATAGGAATCTACTCCCAAAGCCAAGAGCACACTCTATATACACTGTATGTTAGCTAACTTGACAATAAAATAAATAAATAAATAAATAAATAAATAAATAAATAATTAATTTTTTGAAAAGATAAATAAATTAGAAAGGAGGTCTCATGCTTTTAAGGCAGAATGCTGAGGGCTGGCTGGTTAATGCAGAGGGGATGCTGGAGTTGAATCATTTGCAGCATTATAGTAAAGACTAGATCAGGCAAGAATCATCAATGGATGCCAGCTAAATCCAGAGAGAAATTTGGCTGAAAACAACAAGATTTAAATGGACTTAAAGTGCCTTATCACAAACTACCAATTAGTTTCAAGTGAAAAAATAAAGTAATTATACAGGGGAGAAGCTAGGCAACATGTTCACTGGGCAATTAATATTAATGTCACCAGTGAGGAACAGATGGTCACTGTGTGTCTCCAGATGATATACCTTGAGAAAGACACACGTCACCTATGAAGCATGTGTTTGAGAATGTATAACCGGACTCTAATCATGAGGAAACATCAAACCAATGACGAATATCCTATTAAAAAGAGGGGAAGATTATAGTCTTTAAGAATATTGTTAGCATAGGGGCACCTGGGTGGCTCAGTCAGTTGAGCAACCGACTTCAGCTGAGGTCATGATCTCGTGGTTTGTGAGTTCAAGCCCCACATCAGGCCGGTTGCTGTCAGCAGGGAACATACTTCAGATCCTCTGTTTCTCTCTTTGTACCCTTCGCCCACCTGTGCTCTCTCAAAAATAAATAAAACAGGGGCACCTGGGTGGCGCAGTCGGTTAAGCGTCCAACTTCAGCCAGGTCACGATCTCGCGGTCCGGGAGTTCGAGCCCCGCGTCGGGCTCTGGATTGATGGCTCAGAGCCTGGAGCCTGTTTCCGATTCTGTGTCTCCCTCTCTCTCTGCCCCTCCCCCGTTCATGCTCTGTCTCTCTCTGTCCCAAAAATAAATAAACGTTGAAAAAAAAATTAAAATAAATAAATAAATAAATAAAACATATATTATTGGCATAAAACACAAGAAACAGCTGTGGAAATGTGCCTGATTAAGAATGCAAGATGGGGCACCTGGATGGCTCAGTCGGTTGAGCATCCAACTCTTGGTTTCACCTGGGGTCATGATCTCATGGTTCTTAAGTTTGAGCCCCACATCTTGCTCTGCAATGACAGTGCAGGGCCTGCTGGGATTCTCTCTGTCTCCCTCTCTTTTTGCCCCTCCCCCACTTGCTCTCTCTGTCTGTCTCAAAACAAATAAATAAACTTAAAACAATTTTTAAAAAACCAACTCTTGGTTTCGTTGATCTGCTCTACAGTTTTTTTAGTTTCTATATTGTTTATTTCTGCCCTGATCTTTATTATTTCTCTTCTTCTGCTGGGCTTAGGCTGCCTTTGCTGTTCTGCTTCTAGTTCCTTTAGGTGTGCTGTTAGATTTTGTATTTGGGATTTTTCTTGTTTCTTGAGATAGGCCTGGATTGCAATGTATTTTCCTCTCAGGACTGCCTTTGCTGCGTCCCAAAGCGTTTGGATTGTTGTATTTTCATTTTCATTTGTTTCCATATATTTTTTAATTTCTTCTCTAATTGCCTGGTTGACCCACTCATTCGTTAGTAGGGTGTTCTTTAACCTCCATGCTTTTGGAGGTTTTCCAGACTTTTTTCTGTGGTTGATTTCAAGCTTCATAGCATTGTGGTCTGAAAGTAAGCATGGTATAATTTCAATTCTTGTAAACTTATGAAGGGCTGTTTTGTGACCCAGTATATGATCTATCTTGGAGAATGTTCCATGTGCACTCGAGAAGAAAGTATATTCTGTTGCTTTGGGATGCAGAGTTCTAAATATATCTGTCAAGTCCATCTGATCCAATGTCTCATTCAGGGCCCTTGTTTCTTTATTGACCGTGTGTCTAGATGATCTATCCATTTCTGTAAGTGGTGTATTAAAGTCCCCTGCAATTACCACATTCTTATCAATAAGGTTGCTTATGTTTATGAGTAATTGTTTTATATATTTGGGGGCTCCGGTATTCGGTGCATAGACATTTATAATTGTTAGCTCTTCCTGATGGATAGACCCTGTAACTATTATATAATGTCCTTCTTCATCTCTTGTTACAGCCTTTAATTTAAAGTCTAGTTTGTCTGATATAAGTATGGCTACTCCAGCTTTCTTTTGGCTTCCAGTCGCATGATAAATAGTTCTCCATCCCCTCACTCTCAATCTAAAGGTGTCCTCAGGTCTAAAATGAGTCTCTTGTAGACAGCAAATAGATGGGTCTTGTTTTTTTATCCATTCTGATACCCTATGTCTTTTGGTTGGCGCATTTAATCCATTTACATTCAGTGTTATTATAGAAAGATACGGGTTTAGAGTCATTGTGATGTCTGTATGTTTTATGCTTGTAGTGATGTCTCTGGGACTTTGTCTCACAGGGTCCCCCTTAGGATCTCTTGTAGGGCTGGTTTAGTGGTGACAAATTCCTTCAGTTTTTGTTTGTTTGGGAAGACCTTTATCTCTCCTTCTATTCTAAATGACAGACTTGCTGGATAAAGGATTCTCGGCTGCATATTTTTTCTGTCTAGCACCCTGAAAATCTCGTGCCAATTCTTTCTGGCCTGCCAAGTTTCAAAAGAGAGATCAGTCACGAGTCTTATAGGTCTCCCTTTATATGTGAGGGCACGTTTACCCCTTGCTGCTTTCAGAATTTTCTCTTTATCCTTGTATTTTGCCAGTTTCACTATGATATGTCGTGCAGAAGATCGATTCAAGTTACGTCTGAAGGGAGTTCTCTGTGCCTCTTGGATTTCAATGCCTTTTTCCTTCCCCAGTTCAGGGAAGTTCTCAGCTATTATTTCTTCAAGTACCCCTTCAGCACCTTTCCCTCTCTCTTCCTCCTCTGGGATACCAATTATGCGTATATTATTTCTTTTTAGTGTATCACTTAATTCTCTAATTTTCCCCTCATACTCCTGGATTTTTTTATCTCTCTTTTTCTCAGCTTCCTCTTTTTCCATAACTTTATCTTCTAGTTCACCTATTCTCTCCTCTGCCTCTTCAAGCCGAGCTGTGGTGGTTTCCATTTTGTTATGCATTTCGTTTAAAGCGTTTTTCAGCTCCTCGTGACTGTTCCTTAGTCCCTTGATCTCTGTAGCAAGAGATTCTCTGCTGTCCTGTATACTGTTTTCAAGCCCAGCGATTAATTTTATGACTATTATTCTAAATTCACTTTCTGTTATATTATTTAAATCCTTTTTGATCAGCTCATTAGCTGTTGTTATTTCCTGGAGATTCTTCTGAGGGGAGTTCTTCCGCTTGGTCATTTTGGATAGTCCCTGGAGTGGTGCGGACCTGCAGGGCACTTCCCCTGTGCTGTAGTGTATAACTGGAGTTGGTGGGTGGGGCCGCAGTCAGACCTGATGTCTGAAAAAATAAACAAAATTGACAAACCTCTAGCCAGGCTTCTCAAAAAGAAAAGGGAGATGACCCAAATAGATAAAATCATGAATGAAAATGGAATTATTACAACCAATCCCTCAGAGATACAAACAATTATCAGGGAATACTATGAAAAATTATATGCCAACAAACTGGACAACCTGGAAGAAATGGACAAATTCCTGAACAACCACACTCTTCCAAAACTCAATCAGGAGGAAATAGAAAGCTTGAACAGACCCATAACCAGCGAAGAAATTGAATCGGTTATCAAAAATCTCCCAACAAATAAGAGTCCAGGACCAGATGGCTTCCCAGGGGAGTTCTACCAGACGTTTAAAGCAGAGATAATACCTATCCTTCTCAAGCTATTCCAAGAAATAGAAAGGGAAGGAAAACTTCCAGACTCATTCTATGAAGCCAGTATTACTTTGATTCCTAAACCAGACAGAGACCCAGTAAAAAAAGAGAACTACAGGCCAATATCCCTGATGAATATGGATGCAAAAATTCTCAATAAGGTACTAGCAAATCGAATTCAACGGCATATAAAAAGAATTATTCACCATGATCAAGTGGGATTCATTCCTGGGATGCAGGGCTGGTTCAACATTCGCAAATCAATCAACGTGATACATCACATTAACAAAAAAAAAGAGAAGAACCATATGATCCTGTCAATCGATGCAGAAAAGGCCTTCGACAAAATCCAGCACCCTTTCTTAATAAAAACCCTTGAGAAAGTCGGGATAGAAGGAACATACTTAAAGATCATAAAAGCCATTTATGAAAAGCCCACAGCTAACATCATCCTCAACGGGGAAAAACTGAGAGCTTTTTCCCTGAGATCAGGAACACGACAAGGATGCCCACTCTCACCGCTGCTGTTTAACATAGTGCTGGAAGTTCTAGCATCAGCAATCAGACAACAAAAGGAAATCAAAGGCATCAAAATTGGCAAAGATGAAGTCAAGCTTTCGCTTTTTGCAGATGACATGATATTATACATGGAAAATCCGATAGACTCCACCAAAAGTCTGCTAGAACTGATACAGGAATTCAGCAAAGTTGCAGGATACAAAATCAATGTACAGAAATCAGTTGCATTCTTATACACTAACAATGAAGCAACAGAAAGACAAATAAAGAAACTGATCCCATTCACAATTGCACCAAGAAGCATAAAATACCTAGGAATAAATCTAACCAAAGATGTAAAGGATCTGTATGCTGAAAATTATAGAAAGCTTATGAAGGAAATTGAAGAAGATTTAAAGAAATGGAAAGACATTCCCTGCTCATGGATTGGAAAAATAAATATTGTCAAAATGTCAATACTACCCAAAGCTATCTACACATTCAATGCAATCCCAATCAAAATTGCACCAGCATTCTTCTCGAAACTAGAACAAGCAATCCTAAAATTCATATGGAACCACAAAAGGCCCCGAATAGCCAAAGGAATTTTGAAGAAGAAGACCAAAGCAGGAGGCATCACAATCCCAGACTTTAGCCTCTACTACAAAGCTGTCATCATCAAGACAGCATGGTATTGGCACCAAAACAGACACATAGACCAATGGAATAGAATAGAAACCCCAGAACTAGACCCACAAACGTATGGCCAACTCATCTTTGACAAAGCAGGAAAGAACATCCAATGGAAAAAAGACAGCCTCTTTAACAAATGGTGCTGGGAGAACTGGACAGCAACATGCAGAAGGTTGAAACTAGACCACTTTCTCACACCATTCACAAAAATAAACTCAAAATGGATAAAGGACCTAAATGTGAGACAGGAAACCATCAAAACCTTAGAGGAGAAAGCAGGAAAAGACCTCTCTGACCTCAGCCGTAGCAATCTCTTACTCGACACATCCCCAAAGGCAAGGGAATTAAAAGCAAAAGTGAATTACTGGGACCTTATGAAGATAAAAAGCTTCTGCACAGCCAAGGAAACAACCAACAAAACTAAAAGGCAACCAACGGAATGGGAAAAGATATTCGCAAATGACATATCGGACAAAGGGCTAGTATCCAAAATCTATAAAGAGCTCACCAAACTCCACACCCGAAAAACAAATAACCCAGTGAAGAAATGGGCAGAAAACATGAATAGACACTTCTCTAAAGAAGACATCCGGATGGCCAACAGGCACATGAAAAGATGTTCAGCGTCGCTCCTTATCAGGGAAATACAAATCAAAACCACACTCAGGTATCACCTCACGCCAGTCAGAGTGGCCAAAATGAACAAATCCGGAGACTATAGATGCTGGAGAGGATGTGGAGAAACGGGAACCCTCTTGCACTGTTGGTGGGAATGCAAATTGGTGCAGCCGCTCTGGAAAGCAGTGTGGAGGTTCCTCAGAAAATTAAAAATAGACCTACCCTATGACCCAGCAATAGCACTGCTAGGAATTTATCCAAGGGATACAGGAGCGCTGATGCATAGGGCCACGTGTACCCCAATGTTCATAGCAGCACTCTCAACAATAGCCAAATTATGGAAAGAGCCTAAATGTCCATCAACTGATGAATGGATAAAGAAATTGTGGTTTATATATACAATGGAATATTACGTGGCAATGAGAAAAAATGAAATATGGCCTTTCGTAGCAACGTGGATGGAACTGGAGAGTGTGATGCTAAGTGAAATAAGCCATACAGAGAAAGACAGATACCATATGGTTTCACTCTTATGTGGATCCTGAGAAACTGAACAGGAACCCATGGGGGAGGGGAAGAAAAAAAAAAAAAAAGAGGTTAGAATGGGAGAGAGCCAAAGCATAAGAGACTTAAAAACTGAGAACAAACTGAGGGTTGATGGGGGGTGGGAGGGAGGAGAGGGTGGGTGATGGGTATTGAGGAGGGCACCTTTTGGGATGAGCACTGGGTGTTGTATGGAAACCAATTTGTCAATAAATTTCATAAAAAAAAAAAAAAACAAAAAAAAAAAAACAATTTTTAAAAATGCAAGGCAATTTGTTTTACTACATTCCAGGTTAAAGACACAAGACAACTAAATGCAATATCCGACCCTGGACTGGATTCTAAATTGGAAAGGGAAATGCTATAAAGAGCATTACTGGGGCAATTGAATAAGGACAATCGCTTGGATGAAACTATTGCATCAATGTTAAATTTACTAAAGTTGATGAGTGAACTATGATTATGAGAGAGAATACTCTTAGGAAACATAAAATAAAATACTTAGGAGAAAAGTGGTAATGGGTTAAAGGGTCATGATGTATACAATTGAATATTGGCAATATAATATAAGATACATAAACAGAGGGAGGCAGCAAATATAAGCAAATAAGACAAAAAAAATGTTCACCATAGAAGTCTGAGTAAAGGGTATAGAGGTACTCTTTGTATTATTCTTATGCTTGCAAATTTTTTGTAAGTTTGAAATCACTTTCAAACCAAACAACACGAACATTAAGGAAAACAGTATCTAATGAAGTAAGTAGTGACAATGGATATTCTTCTACTGGAATCCTCATCTCCTATCACCTGGGCAACTCATATTCATCCTTTAACATAATCTGCCAAGGCATTACTTTCTCTCTGTTACCTTCCCCAACACCTTTGCCTTAAAACAAAACAAAACAAAGCAAAACAACCTGCACATTCCATATCATCTGGAATTGCATTTAGATTCTGGTAACACAGTGAAAATAGCAGCTGCTTAAACAAGACAGAAATGTATTTCTACCCCAAAACTGAAGGAGAGGCAGTCCAGGGTTCTGCTGTGTCATCAGTGATTAGACTCCTTCTCTCTGCCTTTCTTATCATCCTTTATATATTGTTTTCATCATTGAGGTCACATTATCCTCCAATATTATTCCTGGAGCTCCAGCCATCACAACCACAATCCAGCCTGCAAGCCCTAGCCTTTTGTCCCCAAGCCAAGGAGACTTCCCCAAAGTCCAATCCCAAACTTCCACTTGCATTACACTAGCCAAAACTTAGTTCCATGGCCACATCTCCTTCCTGCAAGGGAGGATAGAAAATTGAGTCTTTTGCTGGGCATTTTGCCACCTGGTACAAATTGGAGGGCTTTTATAAGAAAGAGGGGAAAATTAATATTGGTTAGGCAATTATCAGTCTCTGAATACCATCCTGTTGTGAAATTTGCCATTATTTTGTACATATTCTATTATTACCTGTGTCAGACCATATTTTGTTTGTGTTTATGTCACTATCCTAAACTATAGCATATAATTTTTGGATATGAAATATCTATGTTGGCTTTTAAATGCCCCAGTGTTTGGCTCAGAGCCAGTCCCATAGTAATTGCTCATGTAAGGTTCATGAAGGTAAATGAGTTGATAAGCAGCCATTTGAGATATTCAAGATACATATATTTGATATTCCACAGGATTACCCTGCCATTATGGAGAGACCTTGAGGATAAAGTTCATAAAGTTTTATGTGGTTATAAAACTCAAGTGCTGACAAAATTAGCTGGTGGCTTCAGGTCATAGAATATAGAAGATGGTAATCAACTGAAGGTTTTAACAGTGAAATGCAATCCTTTTTCCTTAGTTTCGATGACTTGTCCCTTTATAGACTCCAAATGCTGGGGGTCCTTCATTTATTAAATATTTTAAAACATAAATGTTAAAAAAAACATTTAATATTAGATGTATTTCTGACCTCATTTAACTAGTCAATGAGGAATGAGGAAGTAGGTTTTTTAAAAAAAGGAAGTAGGTTTAGAAACAATTTTGTTAGCATGCTCAACAATGAGCAACATAATAGGAAATAGGAAGCAAGGAATGTGAGATTGCTGAGTGATGTTTTGCCTTCTCAAGCATATGACATGCTGCAGAACCCAACTGATCTTAGAAAAGAGCAGAGGAGCCTTTTTATATAAAAACACTGACTCAAAAGAATTATCATGCATAGAAAAAAAAGCCCTTATCACTCATGTAGTCACCAAATATATTTGAGCTTTTACTATGCATCAGGTAATTTGCTAGATATGACAGAATGGCATTTAAGGAAGAAGACTTAATTTTTGCCTCAGAGAGTTCTCCCAGTGGAACATGTTTTCAGCCTCAAGGTTGTATACTTCCAAAACCCATGCACTTGGCCACTATATTTTCACATTAAGATTCAACTCTTCTTGGGGCATGTGAGTGGCTCAGTTGGTTAAGCATCCAACTCTTGATTTGGGCTCAGGTCAGGATCTCGTGGTTGTGAGCTTAAACCCCAAGTTCGGCTCCGTGTTGTTCATGGAGCCTGTTAAGATTCTCTCTCTCCCTCTCCCACTGCCCCTCCCCACACTCTCTCTCTCTCAAAAAAAGAAAAAAAAAAGAATTAACTCTTCTTGTGGTGCCTGGCTGGTTAAGTCAGTAGAGCATGCGACTCTTGATCTCAGGGTTGTGAGCTTGATCCCCATGTTAGGTGCAGAGATTACTTAAAAACAAAATCTTAATTTTTTTAATGTTTATTTATTATTGAGAGAAAAAGAGACAGAGCATGAATGGGGGAGGGACAGAGAGAGAGGGAGACACAGAATCTGAAGCAGGCTTCAGTCTCTGAGCTGTTAGCACAGAGCCCAATGCGAGGCTCAAACTCACAAACTGAGAGATCATGACCTGAACCAAAGTTGGATGCTTAAGTGACTGAGCCACCTAGGAGCCCCAAAAATAAAATCTTTAAAAAAAAGAATTAACTCTTCTTGAACCTTTCCATCTTAAAATTTGGGTCTATAGTCAAGTGATAGTTGAAGATCCTAAAATGTTGTCTTTCTTACTTGTTACTTCCATTAAAAAGTGAAGCTGCTGATAATGGGTAAGAGAACTAAAATAAATTTTTAAGTGAAGTAAAATGTTCATTGATATTTTATTTTTATAGTCTCACTTCACTGAGTTCCATTTAAATGAGTTGCCAGAATTTTGCAGTGTTCAGATTGATTTACAGTTGTCTCAACATAACAACCAACATTCCGAACTGCAGAGCGATTATTTGGACGTTATTTTTCTAATTGATGCCAAAAATTCAAATTACTGGAGTTTTCCCCTAAATTGACCAGATAATTTGGAACTGTGAGCAGTCTCAGCTCAGCTGCCAGGGATATCAGATAAAATATTACCCCAAATAAAAGGTGGGGCTCCAGAATGAGTAAAACAAAAGGCATGCCAAAAAAGATAAACACACACCCTCCTTTGAAGATTACTGCCAACTGTCTTTAAAATAATGCCAAAGAAAACTTCTCATCCAGGTTTACTTCATCTCAACCTTCCCTTTTCTAATTCAAAATACCCAGGATGTCCCTTGCAGCTCAACAGTTTTCTCTGGAGCTTTAAAAACACATCAGGGAACTGAGTGAAATCCAAGCGATGCTTTTATTGTGTCGCCTGATTATCATCTGATGGTGAATAGGCAAGGAAGGAGTGTGAAGTTGAGGCGTCTGGCCATATATTTGAGGTCACAAAATGTCAGGGTTGGACAAGCTCACAGTGCATCCAAGTGCTTCTCAGTTGGCCTGTCCAGGACCTTCTTCTTTGAGAAGAGGGCAAAGGCATCTCTGACTGGTTGTCACACCTACATTTCCTGATTAATAGACCTGTCATTGTGGGAAGTTGTCCAGTCTGAACTGTGAGGTCACCAAGCCCTAGAAAAGCCTTAAAAATATCATCTGACCACATATACTCTGCCTCCTGCGGAAGGGAATTTTAAGTGGCTCTGAATCACACTTCCAGAGCACCAGCCCAGAATGACCAAAAACCATATTCTTCATCATTTAGAACATCAACAGGGTAGTAATTCTCTCCCAAACTAATAACTCTTACTATAGTAGCAAGGTTTGATTATTGTTCTCTTTTTGAAGACGAGGGGAAAGACAGACATGTATTGCCTCAGATGCTCAAGAATGATCACAAATATGACCAGGATGATGTCACTGGCTCAAAACAGAGTACTTGACACCAGAAATCCAAATATTAATCCAATTCCCCCTTCTTAAAAATCACGATGTTACAGCATAGTAAAGCTAATGTTTGTATTAAGCCTATAAGATGATTTGATTGTATTAACCTACTAGCTAAAAGTGGTTCCAACTCAAGCCTAAGACCTTTACTTCATTACATTTGCAGAATTATTAAATTTACGAAAATACCAGGTCTAGGCAGAAGACATGGAAACAAACATAATCATGTGTTTCGTTCCTTGAAATCTGAGTATTATCCAGAAAAGAGGTGTTCAGTGGTGCTCGTGGATCCAAGGGGGAGAAGGGATTCAGAGCTATGTCCACACATGGTCCTGAAAGGGGAAATAGTGCCCAGGTTCTAAGAGATCATAAGAGTGAACTTCCCAAGTTTTTTTAAATGAACAAATGCCTTTGAGTTGGACATGTCTCCATATAAAATACCGAGGCACTAGAGGGAAACAAAATAAGAAAGAAAAATGATGAACACTTTTCTTTTCATTTTATTAATGTATTCTATTTCTTTATAGGGACAGAGTCTTTCAAATGGTAGCCAGTTTCAAAATATACCAGTTTGGATCTTTTTTCACAATACTTCAATCCCACTTCTCAGGAACAAATCTATAGCTGGAAATTCAGAAAATCATCATCTCCCGCAGAGGCTGAAAACAATAGTGAAGCAGTGAGTCATGTTCAAGAAGGGTTTGGGTTACACTTGACTATTATTCAAGGGCTACTTAAATTCTTTTTAGGAAATTACTTTCCCAATTACAGGCAGGAGCACATTTTTCACTGTTATTATGAATAGGAAATAACAACCCATTTCTGACTTCAGCTTCCTTTTAAAGGACACCAATAGGAAGTTCATGGCTTTCAGAAGGACAAGAAGAAAGAAGTGTTACAATGTAGTGCACACACTTCATCACCATCTTTCCATAAAGAAAATATGTCGGGGATTTTTGCTGTTGATAATAACAAGCATCAGTAAGCCATTCTGGGAGTTCCTAGTCTTTAACCTCCATCTGCTGTCCATTTCCACCTTTCAATGGAGGAAAATTTCAGGTGAAGGAAACCTTGTCTTCCAAGTGCTACCCCATGATTGTTTGTAATCATATTTTACATATGAGTTAGCTTGATATTGAAATGATAATGATAATGTCTGAACTTGAACTCATAGCTGGCCACATAAAACCATTCTTCAAACTTATGAATTATTCTTACCAAGAGGGGAAAAAACCAACAACCACTGTGTCCTAGTAAGTTTACTCAAAGTATTTGGTGAAGTAATACCTGATTTAAAAAAATGTTAAATATATACATGCAACGTGTGTGTGTGTGTGTGTGTGTGTGTGTGTGTGTGTGTGTTTATTAAGAGCCAGTCGTTGATAGACTAGCAAAGTGATAAATGCCAATTTTACTTATTTGAATTATCTTTGTAAAATCAAAATACATGTATTTTGAGTTCTGGAATACATTTGGTCTTCATTTGCAAGGGTGAATGAGAACAAATTTAGTCCTTAGCCTCTTCTTGGTCCCTAAAATCTGGGGGGTTAAAACTTAAATGCTATTTGGTGGCTCTAAATTTTTCATATAGTTATAATGAGTCTGAAAAAGTAGCATTACACCTGTCTTTTACTTATTTCTAATTCTAAAACTATAGGTTATTAGAATTAAAATAATTATAGTAGGGATGATGATGATAATAATGGCAGCATTTTTTTTTTGTCTTTCACCTTTAGGTTTTGTGTTTGTGATACTCAAATAATAGAGAAATGCAGCAAGCCTTGCCCTAAAACAAATTTGTCTGAAACAAAAAGGGAAAGTAAATGTTGTAATAAGGTATGGTAAACATATTTACAGTTTGTACAGTTATTACTAGAACGTAAGCCCCATGAGAGAAGCAGCTTTTCTACCTTGCTCAGTATTATGTCCACATCACTGGATAGTGCTGAGCACAGATAGGGCATTCAGTCTTATTTGGGTGCATTTAAGTAACCCTTGAGCAATGGGAAATAAAAATGTGTCCTCATCTTGAAAACAGAAATCACCACTAACAACTAAATAAAATCAACGGGAGAGTTCAAATTGCATAAATTCTAAATATTTTGACTCACTTACAGTCTAGTCTCAGATAACTAATCAGAGTTCCCAAGAAAATAGGCTGATCATACAGAGCCTCTTATTTGACCCTATAAGCTGTGGGAGCCACTAAAAAAATATGTGGGAAAAGAACCATTACTATTATGCCCATTTTATAGATGAGAAAACTGACTTACTCTAGGTAACTGGTAGAGATGGAACAATCTCTGTCTCTCTGAAATAAAAACTGGTGAGCTTTACCACTCTTCTAGCTCAAGAACATTTAAACCAAAGTGAGGAACAAAATACAGGATACAGTAATTTAAATAGTGATGGCCCATGTTCCTTTTTCATGCTAAGAACAAAGATGGATGGAAGAGAAGACAGAGTTAAGGAACATGAAATTTTTAACAAATCTATCACTCTAGTATAATAACTCTTGCTAAATTTTAAATGAAATACAGGATGTGAAATATTCTTCACCTGAATGCTTCTCTGGGCATCTTGTCATAAAGCAGATTCTGAGTTAGCTGATTCAAGGTGGGGCCTGAGATTCTGAATTTCTAACAGGCTCCCAGGTGATGCTGATCTACTGATACACAGACAGCTCTGTAAGTGGAGAAGTTTTTCCTGATACCTGTTTGATTTATGAGATGAGAACTGCATCTCTCTGCTTTGTCAAATGAAGCAAGACCTTTTCAGGTTCTACCAGCTTGAAACAGGTGCGGTAATAGCTGGTTGTACCAGAAATCATAGCAATCACGACAGACTTATAGTGAGATTTAGGAGATTAGAAGTGGGGTTTAGGTGGAGTCATAATTATGCAAAGATTCTAGGACACCTCCCTTTTGGTTTCCTTATTAAAGCTGTTGTTTTCCCTGAACTTCTCATCACTCATAAAACTAGAATATAAACATCACATTAATGGAGTTTAGTACAGCATAATGGTAGAACATGCTAAGAATCATGATTTTTCCAAGAGATCAGATTTACAATTACCAGAAGCAAAGGGTGGGGATAATGGGGATTGGAGGAAGGTGGTCAAAATGGACAAACTTCTAGTTATAGAAGAAATAAGTACGAGAGATGTAATGAACCCCATGATGACTATAGTTTACACTGCTGTGTGATATATATAAAAGTTAAGAAATTAGATACCAGAATGCATGGGGGCCTCAGTCGACTGAGTGTCTGACTCTTGATTTCAGCTCAGGTCATGATCCCAGGGTCATGGGACCGAGTTCCATACTCAGCACAGACCCTGCTTAAGATTCTCTTTCTCTTCTCCCTCTGCCTCTCGCCCCCGCTTACACACTTTCTCTCTCTCTCTCTGTCAAATAAATAAATAAATAAATAAATAAATAAATAAATAAATTTTTTAATTAAAAAAAGAAAGTTTTTAACTTTCTCATCACAAGAACTATTGTAACTGTTCTCATCACAGACATTTTATTCTTTTTCCTTTTTTGTATTTAAGATGATGGATGTTAACTAAATTTATTGTGGTATTTATAGGTCAAGTCATTATGCTCTATACCTTAAATCTATACAGTACTATATGTCAATTACATCTCAATGAAACTGGGGGAGAAAAAGAATCGTGAGTTTTCCATGTCATTTAAAGTACCATGGAGGATCATACTATGTTGTTGTTGTTTTTGTTTAGTTTGTGCGTGATTCCCCACCTGCTCATTTTAAAAGATAGCAAGGAAGTTACATTACATTAGTATCTTTCTTGCTTTTTACAATGGTACTTATGAAGGGCACACAATGTGTAGATAGTATACTAAGTATTTAAATAAATTATTTCCTTTCTCTTTACAATATTCTTATAAGTACTGTTATTACACCCATTTTAAAGATGAGAAAACTGAGGTTTAAGTAGATGGTGCAGTTTCCCCAAGGTTACAGAGCTGACAAGAGGAAGTTCGGGTTTCCTGAGATCTGCCAGAATCCAAAGCCCAATCTCTTATCCACCACCCTGATAGTTCCTTTTCTGAAAGATAGGAGTACATTTTCTTTTGAATATTTGCAAACATCAAGTTTGAGGATCCTTTTTACAGGTCATTTTTAAACCAAGAAGGCATAATGGTTTGCCAAGGGATTACCAACAATCTCAGTGTGCCTGATTTTGGTTTACATGATGATAAACTTTGACAGATCGCATGTTTGTTCTCCAGGGGTTCTTCGGTTTGTTCCTGTGAGGAATCCTTCCGCACTGTGCATCTATCAGCTTCAAGTTTAATTTGTAACTGCAGCTACCATTAGCAGGGTCCTCCCTCTGCCAACTATTCCACCCTGGACTGTGTCTCTACAGTGATAAGTATATAACTAAACAGGTTTTTGTTGTGTTTTCTTTTGTAACATCATGCTAATCCAAACTTCTCATCTGATCATCAGGCATATGAGGTGATAGTATTCTGGAATTGACTGGATAGGGAAGCAGAAACCCAGAGAATAAAAACACCTTAGTGGAATGAGCACTCCAGAAAGCTCCAGGCAGTGCCCAGAATCCCAGAGTGGCATAATGGCTCAGCAGTAGGTAGCAAATGGGCGTCTCAGCATCAGGGACAAAGCAACAGGGGACTCTACAGAGTGTAAAGTTGGATGTGGTTGACATCAGAAGCAGATGATTCAGGACCTCAGAGAAAGCATTAGCACTTGCCCTTTGGAGGAATGAAAATAACCTTGGTCCTGGAGGACCTATTAATGAAGTTCAATGCAAGGACTTATTTTATTTAAAAAAAAAGTTTAGAAACAAGTAAAGTGTCTGAGAGGGAAATCCATGGGATGTGACTCTTCAAGCCATAAATGTAAATTTTAAAAATTTCTTCCAGGTCAGAATGGAATTACTCTTCCAACCAAGCCTGCACTTGACCCTGTGGGAATCTGCTATGGGAAGTTAATAAATATGGGTTTAGGAAGCCAAGCAGATCACTAAAATTACATCGTCTTTTACTGAACTTCTAATTCACTCCTGGAAATAAGTGAGCTCCTTTGTGATAATTAAGTACTATATTTTAAGAAACTGAGCTATCAGAGATGGCTTTGAAATACCTAGATGAATATTCCATTGCATTTTGCATTGTATCTCATTTTACAGGTTGATTAATAGTTACCCGGACCCAGGATGGCAAAGGCTGCTATTTGTTGCAAGACAGCTAGTCTCCCTTCTTCCCAAGCACATGGCTGTACAAAATAAAGAGTACAGCTCTCAGTTTCCTTTACAGCTAGGCACAACCCTGTGACTAAGTTCTGGCCAACAGAATGTGAGTAGAGTGTTGTCTAAAACACGAGGAAGGGTCCTGAAATGGTGGGAACAAGCCCTTCTTCCTTCCTTCATTCCCAATGTCTGGATAGAGATATGCTGGCTTGACTTTAGAAATGGAGGCCATGGGATGGAAGAGCACCAAGACAGGGTCTTTGAGCACTTCAAGAAGCAGAACTGTCTGCCATTAGAGCCACGGAATGCCTGTATCCAGGCATTAATGGGAGAGAAATGAATGTTGTTGATTCAAGTGTTGTCACTGAGTTTTATCGAAAGTCACAAACAAATGCAATTCTAAATAATTCACAGAACCATCATCTTTGCAAAAGTCACATCAAGGCTAAGTGGTCGTATTGGCTATCAACATCCAAAGTGGTAAGAATGAAGATTATCAGTTCTCAGATCATTTAACATTCCACTTAATGCAACAACCAATAGAGCAGTGATATTAACATTCCCAGAATAAACATGTTTACTGCCATCAAAATTTCTTGAGAAATCTTCACAGTCACCAAACTTTCTTACATAGATATAAGATTTACCTTGAACAAACTTTGTACTCCTATTGTTTAGTACAAAAAAAAGCTTTTTTAAAATAAATGGAACTGGAGGGAAAAAAATAACTGAATAGGGAACCAGAAAACTCTCCCACTGACAAACAAAAGGGTTAATGGGCTATATGGTGAGAGAGAAGATGTATACTAATCTTTCTCTGGAAGCCAGAGTAGTAAAGGTGCTTTTATCAGTAGTTGGCTAGGTGATTCTCTGCAAAGCTATGAAAAAAGGGAAACTAATAATTGATGCCCACTCCCCTTCTGGGTGGGCTCTTCATATTATTTTCTAGCACTCACTCTGTTTTTACCCCTACTATTCTTTGTGATATTCTTTGGCCACTCCCTATACACACACTTACACACACACATCTCTCATTAAGACAGGATTCCTTTCTCCGGACTTTTCCTCTTGTCTCATTAACATAATAGGAGTTGACACTTGTACAGTCTTTAAATATAGCTCATTCGACCCTGTGGAGTATGCGACTATGAGGTACCTTTATTATCCCATTTTAAAGATGAGAGTGTGAATCACTAAGCTAGTAAATTTTGGAGGTAGAATCCAAGCGCAGGCAGTCTGGCTCAAAGTGAGTTGTGTCTTCTCAAGAAGAATCAGCAATCTATTGGGAGAGTACTTTGGGAAGAGAGTCTTGTGTATTCCTCAAATCACACTTTAGACACTCAACCAGTTGGTATAAGCTGGTCATCCATCAGAATCCTATGTATAACTATGCTTGAGCTACTAGTAATATGAACATTAGAAATTAGGTTAATTTTGCAATTTTTAAAATGAGGTTAGTAAGAGTGAGCCCTAATATACCTGAGCACAATAGTCAAATCTTCCAAATGGTTCTCTTTACTCTTTTATAAGACTTAAGTCCTTGATCTGAGGAAACTGCTGGAATTTTATTATTTCCAGCTTACTATTGAGCTGTTATTCTTCGATATCACTTATGCTTCATTGTTATCTTCATTCCGTCATTGATTTTTTTTCTCTATGCTGCTGGCCTTTTGAATCTGGCAAATACAGATATTAAAAAGACTTTTTTTTATCTATTGTGATCATCATGTACTCTTTTATTTCTGAATCTGATGCTGAGTTTTTCAGTAAAGGCACTATCCAGGGAAACTACTCCCTATAAAGTAGTATATTTATAATAATAACTGATATTTCACATTCTGTGAAATGGATTTTGTGTCCCTAATTGCAGATGAAGAAACTGATGCTCAGAGAGATACCATGCATTGCACAGGATTAACCAGTGGGTAAGGGCAGAAACCAGAACTCCTCCAGATCCAGACTTCAAGCTCTGTACTCCTTCCATAACACTGTCATGTATTTGCCAGATTTAAAGGGTTCATCTTAGTAATAGTAAGAATCTATGAATTATATCTTTGATGTTATAAAATCAATGAAAATTACAATACAATTTTTAAAAACTCATTAAAAATCCAATCAATATTTGCAAAAACACATTCACTTACATCTTTGGCCAGTACGTATTTTATGGTGTCTGTTGCCTACCCTCTCTTCCACTAGAAGCTGGGAAATTGACTAGCCTGGTGAGAGATAGCAGCCATAAGAATGCAAGAAATTCCACCCTCAACCCCTATATATAAGATTGGACCAAAGCAAGGCACTTACAGCCTGCCCACTGGCCTGCCAGGAACCAATACCAATGGGGCCCAGTCTAAAAAGATGAACTGAGCCAAAGAGATTGCTTTCTTGGGAGTATGGGACTGGGTTAAGAGGAGCACCAACCTATCTTGTAGGACATATCATGACAACGATGATGGTGCACAATCAACTGAAGTTACAAGGAAATAAAAATAAAATATATAAATAATAAGAGCCACCATTTATATGGTACTTACTATGTGTTTCACTTTCTTAATGCATTTACCCTACAAAGTAATTACTGGTATTAACAACTCGCCACCACCATCACCCTTTTACTGACGAGAATACTGAAGCACAAAGGAATTAAGAAACTCACCACAAGCTATAAGTGGGAGAGCAAGATGGAAATCCAGGCCATGTGGCTTTGCTGCCAAATTTGATGTCACATAAAGGCAGCTTAGTGCACAGACAAGAGAAGACAACAAGCAACAACATACATGGCAAGAGAAACAACAAGTCACAAGAGAGCAAGACTCAGCAACAGACAGAGAGACAGTGCGCGATACCCAAGAGGCATCCAGTTCCCAGCTATGTGCTTTAGCTCCCCTTCTCAGATTCTCATGAAATCCCTGTTTATGTGCTTACATAGGACACCTTAGTGCATCTGTTCCTTGTAAATGAGAGATCCCTAAGTAAAATAATATGACTCCTTTTAGGACTTTGTAAATACAGTGCTCAAAGGCAGTACAAGTGATATCATTGTATATTTCTTGTTTGAGGTAACGATTGGCTCTCTTACAGATTTACGATCTGATATGGAAGAGAAGGTAGAGATATGCACACACAAGAGAAATATTTATAATTTTAATAGTACAATGAGAGTATGATGTAGATTGGAGTTAAAATAAGGTGAATACACTCAAAGCTGTTGGTAATGAATCATGAAAACTTTCCTGAAGAAATAAGGCACAAACAGGGATATGTTTGTTGAATACACGCTTGAACCAAGGTGGGTAGCGTACTTCTTGCTTCAGCGAAGAAGAAGAAAAGGCACTGTGGGAGTTGGATAGTAAGATCTGTGTGTATGTGTGTGCGTGTAAGCGTGGCATATGAGCACACGCTTTTGGAATGTAAAGGAAAGAAAAAGATAAAGCAGAAAATTTAAATGAAGTCAGGTGTTGAATAATTATACAAGAACCAGTCCAAGGTGATTAAATTCTCTGGTCTTATAACAATCTGGTATATTTTTGGCTGATGCCTTAGTTAAAACACTTAAAACAAAAACAAAATTTTATGATCATAATAGGTGCGTTACTGAATTATCATTTATGACATTTAATCAGATAATGGAGCATCCTGAAAGCAAATGCCTCCTTGCTCATTTTTTTCCAGCCACGCTGTGCCTTTCTCTTTTTTTTAATGTTTATTTATTTTTGAGAAAGAGAGAAAGAGACAGAGAACAAGCAGGGGAGGGGCAGAGAGCGGGAGACAGAAGCTGAAGCAGGATCCAGGCTCTAAGCTGTCAGCACAGAGCCCAACGCAGGGCTTGAACCCATGAACCATGAGATCATGACCTGAGCCAAAGTCGGAGACTTAACCAACAGAGCCACCCAGGCGCCCACACGGTACCTTTCTTGAAGTCCTTTGTGCTAGTACACAGCAGGCACTCAACAAATACATATAGACTGAATAACCAAATGTTCCTGTTATCTCTCTGTTCGAACATGAGATCATATCTATAAAATTCAAAGTCCCATACAAGTTTTTTTAGATGAATCATTTATATTTATGTCTTATGAAACCAAAAATTCTTTGCTCATGTCTCCCTGCTTTCTGCACCCCCACCAGACTATCTAATCATGTTGTGTCATAAGGTTTTTGTGATTGCAAACATATCAGTTAAAATATAAACTTTCAGTTATTTGAGCAGATTGATTTTGCCCTAGAATGTTGGCAATGCTGTGTCTGCACATAGTCCAAATAGCATCCCAGTCCTGTCTCACCTGGAAGTGCCACATGGGCTCGATTCAAGGAACCATGATGCTAAAAAAAAAAAAAAAAAAAAAAAAAGCAAACTAAAAACACCAGCAACAGAAAAAGAAAAGAAAGCAATTCATAAATATATTATCTGAGAGTAACTGCCATATAATTGCTATAGTCTCTTCTGATATTTGCTAACCTTTTCCAAGTACAAAAGAAAACAGTCTGAAGGGTTGTATGGATAAATGAATATTCATAAAATTACAGAGGAGCATTAGTATATACAGTGTTTACATAGCATAAGCAAACTGGCAGACAACTCAGAAAGCTAATACTTTTCCTTTCCACTTTTCTGAATTTTCCAGATTTTCGTCAATAAATACGTGTGTTTTATGACAGAAGAAAAATCTTTCTAGAGAAAATTTTTTTTAATTAATGTGGATAAGTCAGGTCAACCAAGCCATATTTTGAGGAGCAGTGAACTGACATCATTTTTCTTAACATTGTTAACAAAGAACAACATTTGATAGGAGGAGATCCCTTTGCAGTTTAATGCTTGGCATCAAATCCAAAGATACTCAGCTCAAGGACAAAAGCTAATTCACTTTATATAATCAAATGGGTGGATTCTGAAAACAAGTGGGTTGAAAGATAAACCTTTGCATAAATCATTCTTCTTTTGTTATACTAAGCTTCCACAAAACCATTCTGAACAAACAGATTTTAATTTCAGTTTAGACACCAACATCCAGCAGGCTTTTCCACTGATTAATGATGATAAAACTGAGTGGAAAGAGAAGCCATTTATGAAACAAACAATATAACAATCAATCAAGCTTCGTTAGGGCTGATAATATTCTAACTCTGTATAGTCCTTGACTCTCTAGCACCACTCCATGGAGACGAGCTGAGCTGCTAAACGCTTTAGAATTAATGCCAGAATTGTCACTGCTAAGGTTCACAGTATCAGAATGAGGACTCAAAGCTATAACGTGGTATCTACTGATCACCCCCAATGAGATGGATTCTCTGTTGCACGCTCAGCTTAAATTCTAATATTAAAACACAAACACTTCTTTCCCCAGCATCCATCCTCCTCTTCCTGCACCTGCCACACAGGCACATTAAATGGAGATCAGATAGGGAATGAACACCCCTGTACCTTTTCAGCCCCTGCTGGTGACTTTTTATTCCTTCTACCATGAAATTGGCTTTTTGTTTCTTATTTTATCCATTTGGTGTCATATGTTACTTCATTATTCCTTCAAACTGTTTACACTGGCCACCACAAGAAACCCAGGACCCTCACATCGGCCCCCATCCCCTTGTAATTCCAGTTGGCTCTGAGAAAGAGGCAATCCTCTACCTCACTCTATCCCTAATTTAGTTTCTCTGTGGCACTAACCACTACCTGGCATACCATATACTTCACTTATTCATTTGTCTTCTTCCTCTAAGATTTTTACCCCACTAAGGCAGAAATTTTTGTTTTGTTTATTAACAAATTACCATGCATAGGTTCTGACATGTAGTAGGCAATTTATAAAAGTTGTCTGAATAAGTGAATGAATGAATGAATGAATGAATGATATTTTAAAAACCACTAGGACGCCTAGAGGCTTCTACTAGGCAATTCTTATCATAATTACCTTTACTCCATGTGTCAGAAAGTCAACAAAGGAATTTTGTGGTTGCTGAAAGTTTTAATTCCAATCATAAAATCAGGAACTGAGTAAATTAATAGAGATGAGACTGCATTCCTTCAAGGTAAATTGCGTTCAAATTTTTTAACTTATTACCTGATGCTCATAGGCCCTCACTCTGACTGACTGGTCGCAGTGGCGTTCTGGATCCTCAGGAAATGGTGTTAGCTCAGAGCAACTGTTGTGTTATACCTGAAAGATCCAAGCATTTCCCTCCCCGAATGCAGGGCCATCTCCACAGCTGAAGGTCTGTTGGCAGAAGGCTAGAAGAAATGCACACTGGTGATATCTATCACAGAATTCTTTTTCAAGAGTACCTAACCTTCCTTTTCATGTTTAAAATTTAAGTTTGGAAATTGGACAAAAGGCCAAGACTTTCTTCAGTGGTGGTTCAAATTAGGTCTTTGATTGACATACCTAGAGTTTGAGGGTTTGGTTGATGTTGGTATTGTTTTACAAATCAAATGTTTTCTTGGTGGGCTGTACTAGAGTACAGGTACTCATGACCGTACTAGAGTACTCATGACTGATCAGCAAATACGAAAAATCTCTAGGGGTCAGACCATTGTGATTGCCCACCACTCACCTCTTCCTCCCCACCACCCACCCAGACCCTAATTGTCTCCAATGTTAATGTCCTGCTGGGTGGCTTCTGCCACTCTGGGATTCTAGTACCACAGTAAATCAGAGAGTTCACTTCAACTGTGTCTCCTCTCACTGGATTCTAGGTCCACAAAGAAGAGACTCTACAGGCATTTCCTAAAAATTCATTCAGGAATTTCTTACAGGCATTCACCTCAACAATGAATTTCTCAATGCATGGCTCAGGGAGGCCTTGGGGCCACAGTCAAGAGTTAAGGGAATGGATTAAACACAAAAAATTCCCTCTTGGTTCCCTACATCTCTAAGTCTTTTAATTTCTTCCTCTATCTTATATGAGAAATGTCTGGGCCACTGTTGAGTACAAGTTCATCAGCAGACTATAAGAAATAATTAAAATCACCTCCAGTTGAATACAGAACTGCATATAGGTACATATACAGGTACTGGCATAATCTTCTTGATCTAAATCACATTCTTCCATCCTTGTTCAACAATCCTCAGAATTCATTCTCTCATTGTGTCACCCAGAGTTTTGCAAATATGTTAATAAAATCTTGCGATTCCATTGGGTTGACTTTGTAATAGGACCAGGGGCATGCTTACTCTGGGAGTAGGGCATAGGGCACAGTGCAGTGGAGTTTGATGGTCTGAACACTGAGCAACTCAATGCCTCTCACACATCTCCACCCCATGTTAAGACCTCTACTTAGTATCCTATTAATTAAAATGTAAATTTCTATATAAGAGACTAAGGAAAGTATGAACAACCTGGAGGATAAATCTTTGCGTATAGGTTCCAATCGTCTCAGCCTTGTGGCTGAAAGAGATTATACATTTCTATCTTAGAAAGTGACTGGTTTGCAGTTGGTGCCTTGAGCTGAGAACTAAGGACTTTGAGTTTGTCATTTTCTTCTGCTAAACTGTCCACTGCTATGCTCCACAGACCTTGAATTCCTCACACTCCTCAACTGCCCTCTTGGAGCAATTACTTTGCCTCACAAACCCAGCCTTCAGCTTCAGTGGGACTGTCATTCAAGGGGACAACAGATGGTAATTTGATTAGCTGGTTTTTTTCCCACTAATTTCAATGGCTGCTCAGGTCCATTTTCTTAATAGCAACTTGATTTCTGCTTTCTCTTACCCCCTCCAAGGACTGCTGATAAATTCCAGGTTCCCTTCGATATTTTTGAAGGTGTATGGGCTCCAATATCTCTCATACAGCTTTCAGTAATAGGGCTTTTGGATGCAAATAAAAGAAACCAGTGCCAGTTAATTAAAGCAGAAATGGAAATGTGTACTTAAAAGATGCTAGATAGCTCACATACTCTCTGGAAGGGCCAAAGAAGCAAACTTAGGGATTTTATAGCCAGAAAAAAAATTCCAAAAGCAAACCACAGGACTTGTCAGGTAAAGACATCCTGAAACTCCTGCCAGCCACAGACACCATGGCACATGCAAGCAGCCTCAGTGACCAGACCCTGGATGCTGCCTGGGGAGCTGCTACCACTGCTCCCCTCAGAAACCAAATGTGGTTGTGTATGCTGTCCCCAAACCCAAATGTTGTCCAAATATACCCCAGATGACCCTTGCTTCTTGGTGTCACTAGTTACTGATTCACGGTCTGGAGAGCAGGTGGATCTGATTGGCAGAGCCTAGATCCATGCCTGAACTGGAAGGAGCCTGGAAAGGTGAGTGTTCAAAGGTAGGGGAGGGACAGTAAAGTATCCCACAAACTGAAAAGGCACTTTGAGACTGGAAAAGGAAGTGTGTGACTTCATACAGTTTACACAGAGTTTTATTCAGAATAACTTACTGACGGGGGATCGGGGCAGGCTATGATCCAAGCTGGTGCACAGCTGTTCTCAGCAAAGGCCAGACCTTAGTCTACAGATTTTATACAGCAAGGGGATGGAGGTTGAGGGGAGTGGCCTGTAGTAAGATGAAAGATGCAAACGCATGCATCTAACTGACAGCTAACCTTTAATTAGACCTCATGGAGCCACCTGTGCATCAGGAAAGGGAAAGACTATGTTACTCTAACAGATTTGTGGGAGACCAGAGCCGGCTCTCCTCATTCCAACCTTGGGAGGCATTTCCAAGGTATGTCCAAGGTATTTCTAAGGTATCTTCAAGGGAAAAACATACGACCCCAAGAGAAGTCACTGAGTGATCATGAACAAGATGGAGGGCCGAAGATGGAGTCACTATCATCAGCACTCCTACAGAGAGCTCTGGCAAGGCATCATAAGGGAGAACATTTCCCAAACGTGGAATACGGGGTCTGATGTTTGGATGGACAAAAACAAGATTGATAAATGTCCACCACTCATGCTTTATAAGAAATGGCAGGGGCTAAGGTGACACAATCAGGAGATAATGAGATTAGTGACCATGTTTTATACTATTTTTATTTCCCCACAGAATCACACACACGCAAATATATACACATGCATGTACACACACACACACACACACACACACACACACACACTAAATCAACTAATATCCCAGATCTCATAAGTCCAAGTGAGAGATAGCAATGCTTCATCCTATAGCAGTGAATCAAAGAATACATGAGTACAGGGTACATCACACTGACTTTGAAGTGAGTTTCTAGAGGGCCTCTACTGACTGATCAGTGCACAGTCACAGGTGTCTTATTCTGCATTATACTGGGCTCTAAGACTCCACTAAGCATGAAGGATACCAAAGAGATATTGACCATTATAAGCAACTCAAATACAAATTTCCACTGAACCAAATCAATTCAAGGAAAAACAAACGGCAGTATCTGGAAATAATATGATAGTAGCAAAAAGCTAATATATTTCTTGTACAGTCAAAAAAAGAAACCACACCAATAAAATTAATTTGTCAATAAAAATGTAGTGAGAAATATTTTTTAAATACATACAGTTTTTAAAATTTATTTGCAGTACTGAGGAGTAAGTCTTGATAGAATAACTCCTAAAGTATAAATCTGACCATTTCACTATCTTCCCCAAATTCTTCATGGATTCTCAAAGTAGACCCTAGACCTTTGAAATGGAGATTATATATGAATAATAGGTCAATAAAACCTGATTTAAATGTTTAAAAAATTCCACCTCCACTTACCCAGTGTTTAGAGTTTTTCTACTCTCTGTACCAAATATTAATGATTCTATGATTTGACTAAGGAGAGGAAACATGGGTTCTTATTTCTGTTCCCCCAGGATGGCCCTGGCAAGTCATTTGGCCTTTCTAAGTTCAGTTTCCACATTTGCAAAATGAAGAAATTGGACAAGCTTCTTTCCAGCCCTGAAAGATAGTCAGCTCTACTTGGCCAAAGTCTACTTGCTCATGCCCCACTCCCACCTAAAGTAGGCTTTATTTCTATTCGGTTTGATTGATCAAGGCAATCATCCAAAATAGATAAAACACAAATTGCAAAGTTTCCAATTCTGAGTGACAAAAGCAAAAAATAATCTAGTTGCTCAGAATTTCCATAATGCTTTATTATATTTTCATACAGTGTTTAGCCATTAATCAACACAAGTCATAGTTGCAAACATAAAAGACCCAGAAATGAAGAAAATCATCATTGACAAATTTTACCTTAAAAAGTCAAAAGCAGAAAAAATAACATTTAAAAATTATGGTTATTTAAAAATAACCTGGTTGGCTCAGTTGGCTGTGCCCGACTTTGGCTCAGGTCATGACCTCGTGGTTGATTAGTTCAAGCCCCACATCAGGCTTGCTGCTGTCAGCACACAGCCCGCTTCAGACCCTCTGTCTCCCTGTCTCTGCCCCTGCCCCTCCCTTGCACTCTCTCAAAAAAGAAAAAAAAATGTGGGTGAATGATCCCGTAGGTGACTGAGCAAGGCACATGCATTTCGGTCACAGGTTTGTATAACATAATGCTCAAATCAGAGAAAAATGCCACAACGTGGATTGAGCCCTACTTCTTGGGTCCTCATCTCCTCCCTGTCCTACTCACCCTGGCTCACCTGGAGCTGTGAGGATGGCAGTTATTCTCCCGCCTGACACCCAGGGACCACTATTCTGACACTCTCATACGTCCCTCCTCATTACAATTAGGAAATTCATTCAACCCTGCCTGAGCATGCGTTGTGCATGCCAATGTTTCACATAATCCCCAAGCAAATGAATGACTGGACTCTTTCTCCCTCATCCCTATCCTCTCTCTGGCCTCTGCTCTCAGCCTTGTTTTGCTCCAGTCCCACTGGCCTCTCTTTCCTCCTCACACACGGTGGATGCCTCTATGTGTTCTCTGCTCCCTCCCCCCTGTCCCCCTAGGACTCCAATTGCACCACTCAAGGGTCAGTCCAGCTCCATCTCTACCTGCGCCCCTAGCCCTACTTCCTCTCATGCCTCAGCTTTCCCCATACATGGGGCTTTATCTTATGTGTGTGGGACTCCCTCAAGCTTCAACCTGATATTCTCCGGACAAGTCCCCCTCGCCTCATTCAAATTTCAACCAGATTAGAGGTGATAACATTGAGCAGTGACTGAACCTTAACTTTTGGTAAGGAAGTAACTTAGGGAATTTCAAAATAAAACTTTATTCAGATAGTAATACATAGTGGGAATGATATCTCCAAAAATTAATAAGTTTTTCAGTGAAGATATAATGGAATCATACTTTATCTAACAAAGATACTGAGTGCTTAATATGTCGTAGAGATAAAAAGATGTAAAAGATATATTTGTGTGCTCAAAAAGTATACTCACAATGGCATGGCTGCTGCAATAGAGGCATGATTTAAGTGGGAGAAAATGGAAAGCGGGGTGCTCTTCTGTCCTAGCTCTATCACGGTACTTACTGGAAGATATTAAAATTGTGTGTTTATGTCCCGTTTTTCCCTCTAGCTGTAGACTACTGAGGAACCAAACTATGTCTTTGACATCTTTGCTATCTCCAGCACCTAGAAAAATGCTGTATCATGCATATTGTAGTCACTCAGTAAGTGTTGCCTTGAATTATCAGTTCTACCTAGGGCAGGGGGAATATTCATGAGTGTATTTGCAGAGAAGGTAACATCTGAGCTATATCTTAAAGGTGAGTTGGTCTTTTCTATGAAGATAAAGAAATAGAATAACATTTGTAAAGTCATGGGAGATATGAAATAATAAGAGTAATAATAACAGTTAACATATAATATGCCAAGAGCTATGCTAAGAACCTAAATGTATTGTCATTTTATTGTTACATCAACAAAATGATGTAGGTACAGTTTTTGCAAATTAGGAAAGTGAGGATGCGGTGGCTAAAAAATATGTCCAAGGTGAGTGGGTGAGTGTTGAACTGGGATATGAATCTCAGGGACTCCCATGATTCTCTGACTCCAAAGCCTGTGAACTAGGTAACACTATCTATCTACTCTTTCAGAATTGAGCCAGCTCAAGTATCCCCAGCAATCCAGCACCTAAAATCACTATTTGTCTCACTACCCCTGAGGGTGGACATCAATCCATCTCTTCTCCTCTTGTGACTCTACCATTTTCATGACACAACTGTGTGTCTCGTCTGCTCTGAGTCTAGCTCATCTTTGCTTCTCTCCGTTATTGCTTCTCTATTTCTACTGCTTTCCACTGATCTCTTCTCTTGCCTCACATTCATGTTCTCCATGAGAGCCCCTCCTTGTGTTAGAGAACCATCTACAATCATCATTTGTTGGTTTGGACTCTGTAGCATCCAACTCCCGTTAACACTCTAAGAATCTCCTTTCTAGGGTATCTCCTACTGTATGGAAATGGGCATGGAACCCACATCCTACACAGTAACCAAAAGCCAGTGCTCTCTCTCCCTGCCCAGCCTGGCTGTGGAGCAAGCATGTCACTCAGCCTAGGACAGTCACACAAGTATAGGGACAGCTGGAGACCAGCCCAACAAAGGAGCAGGAGTGGAGGCAGCAGGCTGAATACTCTACTCTTCTTGCATAGCTTTTGCTGTGCTCCCCACTGCAGACCACCTTGGTTCCCACCTCTTTTCTAAGCCAGGTCCTCCGAGTCCCTCTAGCTATCTGAGCCACAGACATCTTTCCAGTAAATAGTCTGTTAAGGTTAAATTAGCCAGAATCATTTTCTATTGCTTGCAAACAGGAATCCAACCAGGACTCAGACACCATGTAGTTTTGGCTCTCAAATCTGAGCTGTCTTTGGCTAAAGCTCTTACATCTGCTGTCTTTGGCTACAGCTCCTATCCATAATATAATCCCTTGAAGCCAGTGTGTCAAGGCCACATAACTGAAAACATGGCTGCTCTGTCAAAGGAGCCACCTGTGGCCTCTGTGTTCAGGAAGGAGCTGGGAGCTGTCACTTGGACTCTGATGTATCCTAAAGCAATCCTCTGGGAGAGATCACATCAGGTTTACGTGCTGAGCAAACTGAGTCAGTGACCAGTGGGAGACTGTAGATGTATGCAAGAAAAGAGACAAGGGTGGAGCAAGGGTTCTGAGGAAACAGGAGTGAGATAGAGGGACTGGTCTTGGAAAATCAGAGGAGTCTCCTTGCCCCTGAGATTGCAAATGTAGGTATGTTTATCGAATGAAAAGTACTTGAAGGAGTTCTTGTAAATAGAGTCTACTTCCTCTGTGAGGTAAGAGCCAAGGTCATCTGGTGACCCTGAGTACAGGGAGTTGTGGGGTGGATTGGAAGAGAGGGTTGAAAGCTTGGAAAACCCACAATGAGAACCGGGAGAGGGGACCTGCTGGGGACTGATGGAAGGACACTGAGCGGCACTGAAGCAACTGTTTGTATCCATATTCGTTGATAGAAATTACCCACTCCATGGACACTATTTGAACAAAGACCCTGACAAAGGAGAACAACAGGCTTACCCTGAAACTTTTTCAGTGCAAAACCAGGGACTTGGCAAAATCTAACAAATTTCACAAAACAGAAAAACCTTTAACCTAGCTTCTCAATTTTGCAATTTTGCAGCTTTGGGACTTTTCAGAGTGAACCCCCTTGCCGGCGTGGAAGATGGTAATTATTAGACTAAAAAAAAAAAGTTTGAAACAGCAGAAATTTTTTCTTAAGGAATCTGGATTCTGTCTTACTCAGTTCTTTTTGAGGTCAAAAAGTTGGTCCATTTTGTATACAAAAAGAAATTTTAAAAATTTAAACAAGAGACTTTAAGGGTCTTTATAGAAATATTAAGTAGTGATAGCCATATTGGCAAATTTATTCAAAGTGGCCATTATTATTATTGGAGAAAAATGTAAGCACCAAAATGATCCCTGCTGAAATTTAGTTAGACAGTAAAAAGCTCATCTCCAAAATCTGAAGGATAACACAGCTTGGGTGTGGTTATGTTTGATGATTCAGCACACTGAATTAAATCTTAAAATGCCCTGCCTGCTGGTTCTGATAAGCTAATGAACTGATACATAAATTGCAGACTGTGTTTTGGATTGCTAGTTAGATTCATGAAATAAAGATGTGCTTCTGACATGTTATAAGAAAATGAACAATCGCTCTGGATCAGTTGGCATGTCCTAAAAGAAGACAGCATCTGGATAAAATTCAACATGTAATTTTAGCTTTTGTCACATTTTGAATAAAAATAGTTGGCTGAAAAACTACCTATTTAAATTATTGAAAGCTGGTGATTACAAATAAGCGTCCTGGCTGATAATTAGAGTGGCAGTAGAAATTATTCTGAGTATGAAGAGCTTGGAAAGGATTCCAGAAGTCGTTTTCCCTTAAATCGAGTGGCACAGACAAAAGCAGTTTGCTCTTCAAAAAAACGAGTATTCTTAAACTATTGCATTCATTGATGGAGGCTGCACAGACGTGGGTTAATTTACTTAACATTTCAATGGTTTGGGGTTTTCAAACTGTAACAAAGACGAAGCAAAATAGAGATTAAAATTCATCATTATTCTCTTGTTTTTTCAAACACGAAAGCATCACATCCTTAAAGGACAATTCCCAGCACACAGGTTTTTATTTGAGACACGATAAAGAAACAAAACGACAAACTCTCTTTTTGAAACCTATGATTCAAAACAGCCACTAGAGGACAGTCAAACCACTGGGATGTTGCAAGGCAAGCCCATAGATCAGTAGCTTCAAAAGAAAAGATTTTAAACGCAGTTGATTGTTTAGAGAGGGACAGGGGCAGAGAGACAGAGAACAAAATACCTTCTTGATCACATTAATGTAACGTTAATGAGAAACAACAGTAAAAATGTGGCACAAGCCTGCCAACATTTTTACTGGCACACATTTCCATAACAGTGTGATGACAAGCAGTGCCTTCTGCCCCATGCCTTGGGGACAAGAGTTGTAGGATGGTGATTCAGCACATATGATGTAATGAGGTCAATTCTCCAACACACTCTGCTGTCAAACACTGCCTCCAAAACAGCAGAAGATCAAGGATACTTACTACCCAAAACACAAATCGCTGGCATCTGCCTAATGGAACACTCGCAGGTAAGCTACATGGTAGGTCATTCACCATGTGTGTGTTTTTAATATAAGTCATGTTGTTTCAGATTCCAATGCTGGAATTATTACTTTTTTAAAAAAAAATTCCCATGGCTCTACTTAACCCACGCTATTTGTGGGAGGTGAAGAAGAGATGACTCACAAGATTGCTAAAACCTCGTGAAAATGCAGATAAAATGGTGACAGACACTGAAGCACTCAGCTCTTATTCTTTAAAAATCTTCCCAAAGAGAGAATTGGGATAGGAGTGAGGAAAGCACGAAGAAAAATTAATCCTATGCATTATGTAGATTCCCAGACCTTAAAGCTAAAAGGCGTTTTAAGGTCCTTGGCATCTAATATTTTCCATTATTTCCACTCTATAATTTTTCTCTTAGCCATTTTAAAGTAGAAGAATGTGTATACTGTGATGTCACATTCAAGAAGCTTTCCAAATCAGCTACTGCTGAATTACCCATGGAAATGTGGCTATAGATTCAGTCTGCAATTGTCAAAGGGAACTAAAGAATCTTGGAGGCATGAAAGAAATGAATATAGACAGAAGTCAGGGTCAACACATTTTGATTCCCTGAAGCAGAGCTGGGCCAACCAGTATGGGGATTTCCTTGAACATCACCCTGGTTCCTTGGAGGAAAAGGCTCTAGGTACTTTGAGCTGACACAAAGGGAAATAACTACATCCTTGTTCCTTCAGAGCGAGAGACTAATCCTAACTTGTCGACAGTAAAAGGGAGCACGTGTGATACGTAGGTCTCAGATACTTAGACCGCCGACCATTTGTCTGAAATATAGCTGTGATTAATTTATTGAACAATTTGGCTTACGTTTTTGTAGGTAATACTTATTTTTCATACGAATGCACTGAAAAACAAGTCATTTAGCCTAACATAAGACATCTTACAATGGGTCTTCTGACCACGTTTTATTCAAATCTCCCCTCTAATGATTTATGTGTTCCTGGGTTTGCCTTTCCATCTCATGAACCAGATTCACACAGGGGCAGTAGAATCAGGCATGCCTTAAATATTTGGCTACTTGGGTTCACTGGAGTGATTCTACTTACCACGAGAGACAGGGGAATTTGAATTAGTGATTTCTAAGATTCCTGAACAGCCTTCATACACTGCAGTGGTTTTGAGTACCAAATTTATATATCTGGCTCCACTGCACACCTAGCCTATAACTAGGTAAATTTCAGGACAGATTGTAAAATAAATTAGGCATATACAAAGGTAAATGGTCGGACCTAAAGTGCCTGCAAGTTCGACATTTTTAAGCCTAGTTCAAATATACAGGTTCCTCTCTGAAACCTCCCCAGTCTCACCAGGAGAGAGGTGTACCGTACAGTTCCTAACTATCTTTCAGATAGCCCTGTCTGTCTTATATTATAGTTGCTGTCCATTCCTAAAAAGCAGGGTTGTGTCTCACACATCACTCAATTGCCCAGATTGTCTTGTACATCTGTAATTCAATAAATGTTGACGGGATGAAAGAGATAGCAAGGTAGAAGGTAAAAGAGATGCAACTCACCCAACACATCTCCCTGGGCACTTCCCTTTTAAGGCAATCGAATCTTCCATCCAGAGGCAAGGCCCAGGGCTTCCAGAGATGGCTCTCCACTTTGTTCCCAGGTGTCAGTGCTGCCTCAGGCCATGCCTTCCAGACACAGGAGCTGGTTAGCCTCCTTTGTGAAGGATAGTCAACCTTGAGGTTCTTGAACTGCTGGGCAAGCTTAATTGATATACCTCAAAAGGATGTATTGACTGGGTAGTGTCTCACATAGCATTTCTCACATTGGAGTTGCTCTGTACAAGAGGAAGGAAAGAATGATTATGTGGAAAGACATTAAGCTCTAGTTTCCTGAATATCAACAGAATTTTCAAAATCAAATCTGCCAGACTGCTGGTGTAGGCCACTTGTTGTTCTGCTCTGAGCCCTTCCTGTCCCTTCCATCCTCACACCCAGTGATGCCATTTGAATGAGTCACAAAGCTCGTATAAAGGTTGACTGTTTGGGGAAGAAGTTGGGCTCTTTGTTCTTTAATCTGGTTTGGAGCTGTTTCTACTTATTCACTCCAGGCTCTGCTCTTCTCCCCAAACCTCCTCCAGGTATTGGTGTTTGTGAAATTGTTTGTTCTTTCATTATTTTTAACATGTGCTCCACCAGAAGCCCATAGTACTCCTGCACCAGGAGCTAATGCTGATAGGCAGAGGGTTAAGCTGGTATAACTAAAAGAAAAGAAAAATAATTAAGCCTCAAGCCAATGCAAATACTGAAATAAAATTCTGCATGTTTATTTTTTTTCACAGTTGGGAGAAAAATCTCAAAATTTATTGGGCTCAACTGTTTAACAAAACAGCATTGAAATGTAAAAGTAAGTGTGCATGTATTAAGTATGATTTTTCATCCCCCATCCCTCCTTTCTTTTTCAATTTTTCATTTGTTCATTCATTCTTTCATGATAACACATGTAAGCAGATAAAACAAGGGGGATTTTCTTCTTTTGAAGGTATGAAAAATGAGAGAAATGGGAAGGGGTCAAATATCCTGCAAAAATGGCAAAAATGTGACTGAATTGTCTTCAGTGGATACTATAATATTCCTAATTGTTTTGTCATGGAAACATATAATATATTGGCAGTGTCACAATTCTGGCATATCAACCATACGTTTTTAATCTTCAATATAATTTCATACGTTTGATTTCATTTCCTTAACTCTGTATGTCAAAATGTAATGGTTTCCCAATAGTAAGATTCTTTGCGAACTTTGTATATACCCTTTATGGTAGCCATATTTTAACTTAACATTTTAGTTAGTCATTTGATTAATAGAAGCAGACACTCCCTCATGGCATCTGTGCCAGCAATGAGTTAGTTGTTCACCAAATGATTTTTCCTTTCTTTCCAACTACACTTCTTGGTGTCAAGGTATGGCCACTTTTCCAATTGGATGTAGCCTTGCAACTGGGTGTTGGTAAATGGGATATGAATAGAATGAACAGTATATGAATAGTCATATACTACTTCCAAGCCTCATATACACTTTCTCTCTTTTTTCCCACTGCACCCATTGAATGGAGAAGTCTAAGGATCAAGAAAAGGATCTGAATGTGGAGAAACGGGAACCCTCTTGCACTATTGGTTGGAATGCAAACTGGTGCAGCCACTCTGGAAAATAGTAGGGAGGTTCCTCAGAAAGTTAAAAATAGAACTACCCTACAACCCAGCAATTGCACTACTAGGTATTTACCCAAATGATACAAAAATACAGATTGGAAGGGGTACATGCACCTGGATGTTTATAGCAGCAGCATCAACAATAGCCAAACAATGGAAAGAGCCCAAATGTCCACTGACTGATGAATGGATACAGAAGATATGGTGTATATATATATATATATATATATATATATATATATGTATATATGTACATATGTATATGTATATATATGGAATATTATATATATGGAATATTATATATATGGAATATTATATATATGGAATATATATATGGAATAATCCATATATATATGGAATATTATTCAGCCATAAAAAAGAATGAAACTTTGCCATTTGCAATGATGTAGTTGGAGCTAGAGTGTATCATGTTAAGCAAAATAAGCCAGTCAGAGAAAGACAAATACCTAATGATTTCACTCATATGTGGAATTTAAGAAATAAAAACAGATGAACATATGGAAAGGGGGAAAAAGAAAGAGGGAAACAAACCATAAGAGACTTTTAACCATAGAGAACAAACTGAGGGTTGATGGAGGGTCGGTGGGTGGGGCATGGGCTAAATGCATGATGGACATTAAAGAGGGCACTTGTCATGTTGAGCACTGGGTGCTATATGTAAGTGATGAATCACTAAATTCTACTCCTGAAAACAATATCACACTGTATGTTAACTAATTAGAATTTAAATAAAAATTTAAAGAAAGAAAAGAAAAGGATCTAAAGCCTACATTGCTATTTGGAGGACACCTGCCTGGTAAAGCCAGCCAGCCAGGCTAAGGTTGTAATATGAGTGACAAATTTTTATTTTGGATTTTCAATCCAAATTCTCAACTTTAAAATTTTGGCATTCTGTGTTGTAACAGTTGGCCTGTCCCCACTAATACAACAGTCTGAGAAAATTGATGAAAGATCTTCATGGATGTGAGCTGGAATGGGAAAATCAAGCTACTGGGAATTGGTGTGAATACAGAGACTTTCTGTTTTCTCTCTCTCTGTGTCATTCACTCATGAAGCACCAGACTAACAAGATAGCCAAGGCAACGATACTGTGAATATTTAATTCAAAAAACATTTAGTAAGCAAAATTATGTGCCAGAAACCAACACGGTCTTCTTTTAGTTAACCACTAGATGGAAGTGGCAAATGGTTCTTATGAAAAGGATAGAGAGCCAGAAAACAACACAGCTCAATAAGACAATTAACTACAGGCTTCCATAGGGAGAAATAAACCAGGCATGAAGAAATGGGGGAGAAAGGGAAGAGGACACCAGAAGAAGGTAGGAAGCAGAGCTTAGAGAGATTCCTTGAAGTATTCCAGAGGATTTTCAGGGGAATCTGAGGTCCTGCCCAGCAATGGGGAGGAAACAGAAACAAACACCAATCTTGGATCTGATGCCTTCAGCCTTCTATTCACCCTTCCCCATCTTCTCTAATCTTTCCTCATAAATCTTATTTTCTAACCATGTAATTATCATTGCATTCCCTTTTCTCTCTTTTAAAACAGATAGGCTGTTTCTTGGCTTTATATAGGCAATTTCCATTTAGTCTCCCAAACTGTATTCAAGATAAAAGACTAACCAGAAGAAGCACCTCTCCATATTTTCCCAGGCCATGCTCCACAGTTATACCTCATGGCACTCTCCAGGTATCTGGTGGGAATCTTGAAGGGACTGCCACACCAATCAAGCAATAGCAATTCCTGCACCCCTTCCTGCAATGGTGAAGCACAGACCACCATGTAGAGCCCTGGATTTCTATGCAATACTTTTGGTAGGATATGAAAAAAAACAAATCCTGCCTTAATTGTTGTGATTCTCTGTAGTTGGCTGCCACCGAGCAAGGTTGAGCAATCTATTTCTCTGAAGGGAACACCCATTTTTCTGGGAAAATTTAGGCACATTCCTTCCTAGAAGAGAAGGGAAAGACTAAGTGGCCTTTGGCAGAATTTTAAGACCTGTCTAAAAAAATGACATTTCACAATGATGACATGGTGTGGCAGGGAAAATCTTGATTTGACATTGCCCATTGTCTCCAAAAGAGTCACAATACTTTTGCACATAAATCATTTTGCCCAAAGATGCTTATTTTGGTAATAGCCTCACTTGTAGAGCCAGGTAAATCAGCCTGTTCAAGGCTTCCCAGGGAATACTGTAGGCTTAGAACTGGTGCTTTTGTTCAGGAAATAACTAGACAGAGGCTGGAATCGTAATGGTATCCCTTTTGAGTCAAAGGGCCTTGAGCAGGCCAGATAATTCTGCCCTCAGCATCTTTATCTGTGAAATGGCAGTAGGACGCTGGACCTTGACCCCTTCCCCTTAACTCCTGTGATTCTTCTCATTCTCCCCTGGAGGTCAAGGTGGGTTCTCTTTGTGTCCATCCTCACCCTCAGTGGAGAGGGGTCTTTTAGCACAATATTCAGAACTTTCCTGACCTCCCAATCTGAAGTAAATATTCAGTTCTCCACTACATTGCTCTGGTTTATTTTCTCCATAGATTCATCATAACCTGAAATTATCTTTTTTTAAGCTTATTTATTTATTTAAGCTTATTTATTTCTTTATTTCTTTATTCATTTATTTGAGAGAGAGCAAGAGAGAGCACATGCATGTGGGGAAGGGGCACAGAGAAGCTCTTCACTCCCCATCAAGCCCCACACAGGGCTGATTTCACAACCTTGAGATCATGATCTGAGCTGAAATTAAGAGTCGGACGCTTAACAGACTGAGCCACCCAGGCACCCTGAAATTATCTTTTTAAAATAATTTGCTGGTTCACTCACTAAGCCTTTGCACTCCCTCATCCATGCACACACATTAGACTATAAACCCCATGTCTGTTTGTTTACCACCATATAGTACAGTACCTAGCACACAACAGTCATTTCATTAAGTAAGTCCAAGATGCATTATGTGAACTGATCGAGATTAGCTTCTGTTGGACTTTATGGATGCTTCCCAAGAATGGGGGATACAATGCAAAGAGAACTCATCAGTGTAGGTCAAAGTAGTACAATGATATAGTCAGCACTGAAGGAGAGGGCAGAGAATGATGTGGGAATGAGGAGGAGACCAAGGGAAGAAGGAACTCCATGAGCTCCTGCTGAGAACAAAGTTGGCAGTGACTGGAAGACAAGTAAGGGGAGCAGTATAGAAATATCTGCACTTTCCTCTGAACTCCGAGGATATTTCTAGTAGATGTGAGTAACCTGGAGTCATTCTCACTGGACTTCTAGCCATTTAGATTCTAATGACGTGTTTGTTATAACTGATATTTTTTCGTAGTGCTGTTGTAAGGCTTAAAGTGGGCTAATGTATGTAACATCACAGTGTCTCTGTATCCTGTATCCAGTGTATCATGGTACCCTGATACAGAGTAAGCATTGGCCTCAACTCCTTCAATCCCTTCTTTCCAAGGCGTCTTCAGCATTTTTTTCTCTCTCCTCATTAGTCCCCATCAATATTCAGGCATGCGCTCATAGCTCCTATCTTTTGAATAACCCCTTTGCCCCTGCATCTATCTCTATTTGTCTCTGTTTCTCTGTGTCTTCCTCAAAACTAAGCTTCTGGAGAAAAACAAAAACAAAAACAAACAAACAGACAAACAAAAACTCACCCCACCCTATCACCAATTGACCTACCACAATTTGGTTATGGAAACTGCTCTCACAAAAGGCACAACTCACTTGTCAAAAACGAAGAGCCATTCAGATCCCTTCTCTCCTACTTCTTCACAGCATTCAACATTCTTGAGCACTTGCTTCTTAAATCCCGTTCTCCTGTATTTTTACATTTTTTTAAATTTTTTACTTTAGTTGGGAGAGGGACAGAGGGATAGAGAAAGAGAGAGACGGGGGAGGGGGGGTGGAATCAAGCAGGCTCCAAGCTCAGCATGGAGCCCGACATGGGGCTCGATCCCGTGACCCTGGGATCATGACCTAAGCCGAAATCAAAAGTTAGATGCCCAACTGACTGAGCCACCCAGGAGCCCCTGGATTTTTTGATGCCACCGTCACCAGGTTCCTCTCCTACCAGTCTGGCCACTCCTTCTCACTCCCCATTGTTGCCTTTTCCTCTTCCACCTGATTTTTAAATGTTGAAATTCCTCAACAAGGCTGAAGGTCAGTTTTTGAACTTCTTCTCTGTCTTCATTCTTTAAGTATCCTCATCTGTTCCTATGCTTTAAATCTATCTGTATTACAACTCTCAAATTAATAGCCTCCAGATTTATATCTCAGCTCCAGATCTGTGTATCCAAATGTCTACTTGACATGTCCACTTGGATATCATACAGACATCACAAACTTAACATGTCTAAAACATAACTCTTGCTCTCCCCTCACCCCGGCCCCAACCAACACACTCCTATTCCAATCTTCTTCTTCTTGGCAAATGACACCTCCATTCATCCAGAAAATAGCAAGCCTCTCCCTCAACTGCTGTGGCCAATCCATTACTAAGTCCTGCCAGTCTTCTCTCTAGATTAACTTTTGATTCTCTTTCTTTTCATCTCCATTTCCTTCACTCCGTTCTTTCCTTCTTTTCATCTCTCACCTGAAATGTTTTTTTCTTCCAATTGGCACAATTCCAATTCATTCTTAGAATTCGTATTATATCGTAGAATAATTTAAAAATTAAATTTGATTATATCACTCCTCAGCAAATAGAAATACATTTGTCTTTTCCATGACCCATTCAGAATAATCTAGCCTCTGCTGCTTCTAAATCTTCATCTCATCTTAGTTTCTTATCCCTTGCCATGACCTAAGCATATGGTCTTTTCCTACCCTTCCTGTTTGCCAAGATTTTTCCTACCCCTGTACCTATGCACAACCTGTTTCCTCTAGATGGGCTATTTTCCCCATCCCCTTCACCTGCTACTCCTTGTAACTCTTCAGGTTTTCATTCAAATACTCCCTGATCCACCAACCTAAATTAGACCTTCCCCCATTTTTTCCTGAACTCTGTTCTTTTCTTTCATACCATCTAACACAATTTGTAATTATATACCTGTACATGTGTTTATCTGTAATATATATCTATAATTATATAAATCACATATTTAATATGTACATGATATATTGTATACAATAATATATAATATATATATATCTGATATATATAAATATATATAACATGCAGATACACAGATAGACAGAGATATGTCTATAATTATATAGCTGTGCATGTGATTGTTTCCCCAACTAGACAGCAGGGATTATACATGTTTTCCTTGCTATTGTATATCCCACCCCAGTGCAGTGCCTGTTACAGTATGCATACAATAAATATTTGTTTCATGAAAGAATATCATTACTTAGTAGTAGTAACACAAATATTTATATAGTATAGACCTAAATCCCTTTTCTGAGTCCCTTATAGTCAGAGGTGTTTGGGAATTCAGAAATGCTCTGATTTTTGTGCACATATCACATTATGGAACACTCCTGGCAGGCTCTAGGGCAGCATGTGTAGTCAAACATTCATATTTCCACCGTTCAATGTACAAATATTTATAATAAGTAGAACTAGTTAAAACTCTAAATAGCTACATCAGGTCAGCTCCAATAATATCATCAATGAAGTTGTAAAAACAAAGTCTGAGTTTGCAGAAGAGTTTGGATTTGGGGAATTGCCCATGAAAGACTGAGGAACTATCTTTGCCATGATATCTGGGTTTCATAGGAAGTGCCCACAGAAGAGCTCACTTTCACCATGTGAAAAAGCACTTGACATTTACTCAGACTGACCCAAAATAAATTCAAACCATTCATGAGGAAATAACTGACTCCGAATGGACTCCAATCACACAGAATTTCCACCATGAAATTCATTGTCACTGACATAACCATCTCCTGGGAGCACTTGATACTCTATATTTTGCAATTGATTTGGGAGAAAGATAATTATAAGGAATGTTGTCCAAAGCCAGGGTCACTGCTGCCCAAGATGTATTTAACGATAAAAGTTCTGCCTCACCTGTCCTTGCCCCTGCTGCCACTCATGACTTAACAGGACTTCTCTGCTAATAACTTTCCTGAAACTTCCAAGTGTGTTTGTGCTTACATTACAAATGATTTCACCTTTAAATTCAGTACAAAATTACAGGTTATTGGTTATTCTTTGTAAAGGTTATTTTACTCTAAATTAGTTTGTCTATAAAAGAATTAAGAATTTATGAAAGGCGCACCTGGGTGGCTCAGTTGATTAAGCGTCTGGCTTCGGCTCAGATCATCATCTCACGGTTTGTGAGTTTGAGCCCCACATCAAGGCTCCATGCTGAAAGTGTGGAGCCTGCTTGGGATTCTCTCTCATTCTTTTTCTCTCTGCCCCTTCCCCACTTGCACTTTCTCTCACTCTCAAAAAATAAATTCTAAAAAAAACATTAAAAAAAGAATTTATGAAAAATTTCTATCAAAACTTAACAACAAACTCATCATTAAAAAGGCCTTATTTAGGGGGGCACCTGCATGGCTCAGTCAGTTAAGCGTCCAACTTCAGCTCAGGTCATGATCTCATGGTTTGTGAGTTCAAGCCCCACGAGTTCAAGCCCTGTGAGTTCAAGCCCCACATCAGGCTCTGTGCAGATAGCTCAGAGCCTGGAGTCTGCTTCAGTTCTGTGTCTCATTTTCTCTCTGCCCCTCCTCCCAGTTGTGCTCTGTCTCTCAAAAATAAATAAATGTTAAAAAAAAAAAACACCTTTTTTTTTTAAAAAAGGTCCTATTTAAGAGGAAAAATTCAAGGTGCTTATATTCTGTCAAAAATATGTCTAGGTGCTTGGTGTCCTCTTTTATCTTTCACCACCAGCCTAGGGTGGGGGTAAGTCCTATTCTAAAACAAATATCATGCAAGTTTTTGGATGAGAAATTGAATTTTAAAACACTTGATAGATTATTATAACTTTACTTTTAAAAAATGGAAAAATCATTCTCACTTTTGTACTATTGGCGTGAAACTTTGACAAATAAAGGTATTCATGAGAGCTATTATAACAAAATAAATAGAAAAATAAACAACTTTTCAGGCATTATTAGCTTACTTTAAGCACCCTAAAAATGTAAAAGAACATTAAAATTTGGTCAAATATTCATAGGGGAACAAGAAGCATATCATCAATAACTGGGGTTCCCAGTTAAAATAAGAAAATATTTTATAAGCATCTTTTACTTGATGCCAAAATGTCCATTTTAAAATGTGTTCACTAAGTAGACATGGTAATATCACATCTTTTATATAAACTGTCATATGTATAATTTTCCAAAAGGCAACTTTCCAATATGGTAGCATTATTTTTCTTCATTTGCTGTCCATATTTGTAGTTGTAAAAACATGGCGGGGAGCCTGGGTGGCGCAGTCGGTTAAGCGTCCAACTTCAGCCAGGTCACGATCTCGCGGTCCGTGAGTTCAAGCCCCGTGTCGGGCTCTGGGCTGATGGCTCAGAGCCTGGAGCCTGTTTCTGATTCTGTGTCTCCCTCTCTCTCTGCCCCTCCCCCGTTCATGCTCTGTCTCTCTCTGTCCCCCCAAAAATAAATAAACGTTGAAAAAAAAAATTAAAAAAAAAAAACACATGGAAGAGGCAACTTAAATATAATTCTAATTTTATCTGAATTCAGAGCCACAAAGATTGTCTCAGAGCTGATGGCTACCAAAAGAGACATCCTAAAATGAGACAAAAAGCCATTGGCGACATTTTATTCATGCTTAAAGCAGTAGAGACACAGAATTTTGGAGAAACAGGACTTATGCCCCTCTTAAATTAGGACAAGGGGTAAACATGAAAATGCAGTTGAAGTCATTAAAAAAATTTTTTTTCTTAAACAATTTTTTGACTTGGATAAAAGAGACATAACATAAAATTTCTACTTTAACCACGTTTAAGTTTACAGTGCTATAGCTTCAGGACGTTCACATTGTTGTGTAACCCTCACCACCGTCCATCTGCAGAACTTGCTCGTCTTCCTAAACTGACACTCTGTACTCATTAAACACCAGCTCCCCAATCGCCACTCCTCCAGCCCTTGACAACCACCATTCTACTTTCTGTCTCTATGAATCAGACTATCCTAGGTACTTTGCCTAAGTGAAATCATACAATGTCTGTCCTTTTGTGACTGGCTTATTTCACTTAGCATAATGTCCTCAAGGTTCACCCATGTTGTAGAATGTGTCAGAGTTTCTTTCCTTTTTAAGGCTGAATGATATTCCACGTTTGTATAGATCACATTTGTTCCTTCATTCATCTGTTGATGGACATTTGCGTTACTTCTGCCTTTTGGCCATTGTGAATTATGCCACCTAAGCTCTTTTTTTAAAACACATAAAATATGGGCTAGAAAAATTTCCCAACAAGATAAAACCGACACTCTTTCTTTAAGAGAAGTCCATTTAGTCAGGGAAGAAACTCCACTTTTTTCAGTGATACTACAATTACCTTTCAAAAGTTAAGCATTGTTTCAGTAGATGAAAAGTAAACGGTCCTCTTAACTACCTTCCCTCCAAATCACGAAGCTCAGTTTTAGAACTTATGTAATATACAGATTGTAAGAAAACACTCTCCTGTTGTTATCAGATTTGTGCCATTGAAAAGTGGCAAGCATTGGCCAAATTCACTAAGTTAGTAACAAGAACAGAGAATAAGTCCTCGTCTCCTAATTTTCCAAGGAGTTAAATTTATAACTCTGTGAATACATGTAAGCTTCAGAATCACAACAGTCCAAATACTAGGTAGATTCTAGGATGAATTTAGGTCTATCTTAACCACCACATAAGGAGGTTTATCATGAAGACTTCGCCTTATGATCTATTAAAATGAAGTTTTGAAAGACAAACTCCCCAAAATTTCTCATAAAAGGTATAATATGGAAGACACCTTACAGATTATCTTGGGCAATCCCTCATTTTACATCAGGCCAAGAAGCAGTACTTTCCTATCCTTGCCAGTTGCTTTAAATCATTTTAGGAATAAAGAGAGACGAATTAGTAACATGCTGTGTGTTACGAATGTCTTCCTTTTGTGTCTAAAAGTAAGATTCTAGCATAATTTGATGATTTTCAAGGCAGCATACTAGTGTTTTCATTTCATATTTTCAGGCTGCAGAGCCGGAGTACCATGAATTTGTGTTTCCTTGAAAGAATCCAAACCTTTCATCTCAGAGACTGCTATTAAAGTGGATGTGTTTATCAAAGGCCAGATCTGTTGATAGCTCTCCTGATTGAATGCTTCTTGGAGATGAACTTTTCAAATGGGAGGATCATCACACAGCTCAGTAATACATACAATTACCTTCCCACAAATCTAGCGCTGTTTCTTAGATGAAAATTATACTGCCTTTCTCACATTCGCCTTTCCTCCTAATCACTGTCTTAAGGTTGCCACTCAATGCGATTTCATCGTGAAGGAATAGAGGAATAACTTTGGGGTTTCATATTAAAAAGAAATCATAATAAAAACTCCACTGTTGCTACTAAATTTGTGCCACTCAAAGGTGACAGCCTTGTCATCTGTTTAAAAATTTTGTGCTCAGTCTCTCAAACAATGTCACATAAAAAGTCAGCTACAGGGAAAAAAATTCATTTCCCTTTTTGTCGAATAAAGGATTCAATCATTGTAGTGAAAGCTGAACAGCGATTTCTTGCTTTAAAGGGGAGAAAGTTCTCTCTTTACAATTCTAAACTTAAAAAACCAATAAATTAGGAAAATTATTATCTATAATTGCAAACAAATTCTTTTTTTCATATATGGCTTCATTGAGCCTATATGTTACCTTCAGGATCAGGAAAATTATTATCTATAATTGCAAACAAGTTCTTTTTTTTCATACATCGTTTCATTGAGCCTATCTATATGTTACCTTTGGGATCTTGCATGAGCTCATTTCATTGACAGAACATAAATTGTACCCAGCAAACCAAAAGCAGAGGCATCTCAAAAACAGGGTTCTCAGAGCTTCCAGTCCTGCAACACAGGGGAGAGCATAAAGAGTATGAAAATAAATGCTGCTGATACATAGATAGACACATAGATATATAGATAGATAGGGAGAAATCAGCACTTATTTTCACATTTTTTGTTGTTTTCTTTTCCTTTTTTTCTATTTTTGAATTTTTTTATTTGCGTATAGTTGACACAGTGTCATGTTAGTTTCAGATGTACAGCACAGCAATTCAACTTCTCTAGATGTTATGCCATGCTCACCGCAAGTGTAGGTACCATCTCTACCCATACAACGCTATTACAATACCATTGACTATATTCTCTGTGCTGTGTCTTTTATTCCCATGTCATATTTATTCCATAACTGGAGGCCCACTTGTTTGCACCCATTTTGCCCATTCCCCCTATCCTCCTCCCCTGAGAAAGACAAATATCATATGACTTCACTCAGGTGGAATCTAAAAAACAAAACACATATTTATAGCAGCGCTATCAATAATAGCCAGGTTATGGAAAGAGCCCAAATGTCTATCGACTGATGAATGGATAAAGAAGATGTGATACTGTGAGATATATATATGTGTGTGTATCTATGTGTATATATTTATATATGTGTATATATATGTGTGTGTGTATATATGTGTGTGTATGCGTGTGTATATATATATATATATATATACATATATATATATTTATATATAAACCAACACTCCTCAAGCAACCCTCAGTTTGTTCTCTGTATTTAAGAGTCTCTTATGGTTTGCCACCCTGTTTTTATTTTTGTTTCCCTTATTTTTGTGTGTGTGTGTGTGTGTGTATATATATATATATATATATATATTACTTGGTGATCAAGAAGAATGAAATCTTGCTGTTTGCAGCAACATGGCTGGAACTAGAGTGTATTATGTTAAGTGAAATTAGTCAGTCAGACAAAGACAAATACCATATGACTTCAATCATATGTGGAATTTAAGAAACAAAACAGATGAACATAGGGGAAGGGAAACAAAACTAAGAGAAAACAGAGAAGGAGGCAAACCATAAGAGACTCTTAAAGGTAGAGAACAAATGGAGGGTTGCTGGAGGGGTGTTGGTGGGGGATGGGCATTAAGGAGGGCACTTGCTGAGATGAGCACTGGGTGTTATATGTAAATTCTACTTCTGAAACCATTGTTACACTATATGTTAACTAACTCAGATTTAAATTAAAAAATTTAAAAAATAAAAATAAAATTTAAAAGCAAAAGACAATAACAAAGATAAAAATTAAAAACACATTAATAAACAAATAAAAGCAGAATCAGATCCTATAAATGCAAAGAACAAACTTACGGCTGCCCATTTCCACATTGTTTCATGCTCTCCCCTGCATATATGGAGAGAGAGAGAACCATATATAGAACATATTCGTGTAAGACACACACACACGCACCTGCCAGGTTGGTATACACAGACACACTTCCCGCTTATCAACTGTGCTTGCCAGAGGCCACACTATTCCATGCTTCCTGCATGGAATCATCTCTACGCTCTTCCATGGCGATGGTTATAACACTGCTTCATGAAAGGTCACTCCTTACTTTACTCGTGCACCCTCTTCTTAATGTTGTCACAGTTACCCAACAATGCATAGTTTAAACAAACAAAAAATAAATAAATAAACAAGCCAGTGAGGCCTGGCAATCCCATTTCCCATTTACGAATTAGATGAAGAAGGCTTTCTTCCTAAGAGTTGGTCTAGAGCAGCCAGCTGGCTTGCATTTTAAAAGGCAGTTTCAGCATGTGCTCTCGTGTTAGCATCTAAGTAGTTTCTTATTTGGCAACATTTCTTGAATATCCACACTAAAGGGAAACAAAGGAAAACCTCAGACATTTCCCTGGATGAACATACATCCTAGTTAGTTTCCTGAGCATTTATTGAGCAGCAGAAACTTTACATATGCGTGTGAACATTACTAAAATAAATCTGAAAGGTAAATATGAAAGGGCGGACCTACGTGGGCCGACTCCATCTTGTTCTCTGTCCTCCACCTTGACCACACCTCCTCCCCTTGAGTAACTTCCGCATCAAAACACACCCGGCGACCTGCCTAACAGGACTCCGACCCTTCCCCAGCCTATCGGCCGAAGCCACGACCCTTCCCCAGCCAATCGGCTGAGGCCACAGCCATTACCTCACCAACTGCCCCTAGGCCCCAATAAAACCTTTGTCCTTTTGAAACTCTCTTTCTCCGGTATCTCACCGCTGCGTTGGTGCAGGTAGGGGATTGAGCCCGAGCTAGCGCGAATAAAGGCTCTTTTGCTTTTGCATCGGACTCGGCTCCCTGGTGGTCTTTGGGGATCACGAATTCTGGGCATAACAAATGTTATCCTGATTTCTCCAATAAAATAAAATGAAAAGGAGAAACTGTATATCTTAACAAAACCCAAACTCCAATCAACTATTTCAACGTGTATTGTAATTGCTAACCTCCTTTGTTCCATATACAAATTTAAGGAAGTGACATTTACCTCCATTTCCCAATGAAATACCTTTGCTTGCAATGTTTAAAGTCTGAATGTCCTCTACTAACAAAATTTGAATCACCATTATTTAATTTTCTAGTACGAATCTTGCTCCCACAGGCTGCTAATTCTCTCTTCTGTGCATGATCTCTTTCTCCTAGTAAACTATGGATTCTTCAAGGACAGGAGTGACATTTTATTTCTATGAACACACAGGGACTGGCAGACTGTATGATGTTTATTGACGCTTTACTGTATCTTATAAATCACCTCAGTAGAATAATGATAATTATATCATTGCTGTCATTACAGGCCATGCTTTCGTATTTCCAAGAAATATTTCCAATATAAATATTTCCAATATATATATTTCCAAGAAAATATAATAGACCTTTCCTCTAATCTTTTTGGGGGAGAAAAGAAAATGAAGCACAAAAACAGAAGGACAAAAGTTGGGAAATATTATAGCACACAAAACAGTATTCATATGCCATTACTAAAATGAGCCAGTGTGTGAAACTATTTGTAAAAGTGCCAAAATATAAGGTGACATTTTGCAGAGTCTAGCTCATTTTTAGCTAGATATGTATTACCTGCCTACATGCACACATAAAGAATTCATTCTGGTCTATAATGCAATATACTCTTCTATGAAAATATTACATCAGGTACTGTTCTACTGGACTTAGGGCAGAGAAGATCAGCAAGCATTTGGGCCAAGATTTGGAGATTCAGAGTCTAGGTTAGATGCAGCTACCATTTCAACCTGGTTTTTTAAGAGCCCAGTAGGTCTATAATAAGCAGAATAACATTCCCCCAACCCCACCCAATATATTCACATCTTAATCCCTGGAATGTGGGAATATATTGTTTCACATGGCAAAAGTGATTTTTTTTTGTAATTTTTTTGTAATGTTTTTATTTATTTTTGAGACAGAGAGACAGAGCATGAACAGGGGAAGGGCAGAGAGAGAGGGAGACACAGAATCCGAAGCAGGCTCCAGGCTCTGAGCTGTCAGCACAGAGCCCGACGCGGGGCCTGAACCCACGAACCGTGAGATCACGACCTGAGCCGAAGTCGGACGCTTAACCGACTGAGCCACCCAGGCGCCCCATCACATGGCAAAAGTGATTTCTAAGACAGGATTAAATCAAGGATCTGGAGCTGGGGAGATCATCCTGGCCTATCTGGGTGGGCCCAATGTAATCACAAGGTCCTTCTAAGTGAAAAGAGGGAGGCAAGAGTGAAAGAGTCAGAGAAGGGGCTTTGATGAGGGAAATAAAGTCAGAGTAAAGAGCATGAAAGACCTAACTGGCCACTGCTGGCTTTGACAGTGAGAAGCCACCACTGAATGAGTGCAAGGTGGCCTGTAGACGTGGGGAAAGACAAGGAGCAGTTCTCTCCTAGAGTCTCTAAAAGGAACACAGGAACACAGCCCTGATGACACATTGATTTTAGCCCAATGAGGCCATTCCAGTCTTCTGACCTCCAGAAATATAGACAATAAAATTATATTGCTTTAAGTCACTAAATTTGTGGTTATAGCAGCGACAAGAACCTAATACAAGGTCACTAAGGCCTCAGAACTCTGGTCCTAATATTCAATAATCACATTGCAATTTTCACATGGAAAGAATTACCGCACAATTCATACCCGAAGGAAGACAATGTGGAATGGAAGGAAGGAAGGAAGGAAGGAAGGAAGGAAGGAAGGAAGGATCTACTTCAGCAAGTTCACAAAAAAACACTAGGGTGTCACAAAAATTCAAAATTTGGGGCATTTTGTAGAAATGTGCTACTGAGAGGAGAAATGTTATGAAGCAGACAAGTTGAGAAAATCCAGGCAAGACAAGGAGCTTGGGTCTCCCAAGGACAAAGAGAAAATGGAAAGAACTTCAAATTAATGAATAAAAAACATGATTGGATGTCTTTGAACATTGTGGATGGGAAAAACCAAGCTAGAGAGCATATTCTCATGTGCCCTTGATGGAGGAGTCTCATTATGTGCACAGGGCACTGCCTGGGCAGTGGAGAGCACAAGGGAAACACACCTGCTCATTGAGTGCATGAAGGCCTGCTGCTCAGGGCTGGGGCCAAATTCTTCCTCCCAGAGGCAAAAGCTGTTTTCTGATCTAATAAATAGTACCCCCTGGTGAGCCCTAGAGACAAGGAGGGCTCCAGTCCATTCCAGTTTGAGTGAGCACAGAGAGGCAAGCAGAGTTAAGATTAATAGCTTAGTCAGCGCTTCTTCAGTACTCCAACCTTCACCCTAGCAACACTCACTCAGAGCCAACTTGGGGCTCAGAGCCAGGAAAGTCAGATCTTCATTCCCTGTGGCAAATTCAAGCAAGGAGATAAGCAGTGTTGCAACACTGTACAGACTTAGAAGAAAGACAAATGGGGGACTGTTACTTGTATCTCGTGACTTTGGCTAGACCAAACTTTTTTTAAGCACATTTTTAAAAATTGGGATTATTTTGAGTGCAGGCTAAGGAAATTTTATGAAGTGAACAAAATGTTTTTGATTCTCTCACACCACTTCTTGGCGTCTTCTGCCCTCTTGCCTTGCTCAGCTCAGAGAGGCTCTCCCTGCATTATGCTTCTTGTGTCAAATCTTATTGCTAAAGGTCGCCCCTCCTCAGGAGTAAGGGCTCCATTAATTCCCAGCTGTTTGGAAATGCTCTGCCCCCCAATTCCCCACTGGGCTGTAACTGTTAACAGCCTAAAATGTTCCTCCTCAGGGTATCCCGCCCTTTAATGTGGAGTGCATGGAGACCTTTCTGTGGTCTCAAGAAATGCAACTTAGCACACAAGATTTTCACCCAAAAGGCTTCCAATCAGCTGCAGTCTTATTGTAAATTTGATAATGGCCACTCCTCTGGAAGTCCTGTCCACGTGAATGTGACACTCCAAGAGCCAGACAGAGAGAATCATAGCATGCAGAGATCAAATCCTGTGCTCCAAGATTATCTCCATTGGCTTGCAAATTAACAGGATGATTGGAGGAAGTGCAAACTGCTCTAGTGTTTTTTTTTCCTGTATACAAGGTTCAATTTTGGAAGATCCAACAAATGCACCCAAAGGTGCATCATGCTTTTGTAAAGTTAATGCTTTCCTGCTTGCAAAGATGTTCTTTTGTCCTTGGAAAGGAGTCTAATTGAATTTCATTGGATTATGAACAGATCTCCCAAGGATATTATTTTTAGTCTCCTTTGGAGACTTCAGTATATTCTACAACAGAACCACCAAACGCTTAATAGATTGCATGCAGATTTTCTTGTTGTTGTTTTGTTTTGTTTTTAGAAAGTGATACTGTTTTCAAAAAGATACAAACTTGTAAATGCTGCTGCAACATATAATGTTATGCTGATCCAAGACATACCAATTAATAGGAAATTCACTTTGGGTAATAATTCCTGTAATATAAACAGTATCATCTTCCTTATAGCCATTAGTATAGCAATGGCCCATGTGGTCTGAGGCTGACTCTCCAAGCCCTGGGAAGAGATTCGTTAGTGAAATAGGGTTGTTTAGGTTTGTCAATATATCTAAGGTGGTTACATAGTAATCATTTTTATGACTGCAAGCACTAGAAAGACTATTTTAAAATCACAACTGGGGAAAGATAAAAATACAGACTGTTATCAATGTGGTTGTGACCTGTCATTTTAGATCTATCCTTTTGTTGGTTGCCACTAGCAACAAGCAGATCAAGCTGAAGAAATTTTAATCAAATAAATATTGCTCTTTACCTCCCTGATCATATACTCTGTTGCACTGAAAAGTAGGCAAGTTGAATAGAAATCAATAATCTGAGATATGAATACCTTGGATGGGACTTTTATGTATCTTAAGACAACAGTCATCAGTCATAAAGATTAGATTCTTAGAGCTATGAAAAATAACCTCCATTGAGCTCAGGAGCATCTTTTTGCTCTGCAGCATATGGGACAGTGAGATTGGCTTCTCTAGCCCTCATAAACAGCGGCAGAGATAAAATTAAATACACAGTATTTGAACCAGAAATTGATCTGAGCTCTAACATTGCTGACTGCAATCCTGAGGTTGTTTTTTTCTTTTCTTTTTTTTCTTTTAAGTAAACTCTACACCCAGTGTGGGGCTTGAACTCATGACCCGGAGATCAAGAGTCATATGCTCTACTGACTAAGCCAGCCAGGCACCCCCTGAGGGTTTTGATAATTAGAATACAGTGAAAATAGAAGGCACTTTGAAAGAAAACCTTAATAACAGAAAGTCTTAAGAGTACAAAAGTGATATAACTGAAGCTACTCTTAATTGGGCATTAATTATGCCATGCACTGTGCTAAATGTTTACATAACTCATTTAATCATTACATGTCTACAGATACAATCTTCTTTTCCTTTTTTTACACATTGCGAAATAGAAACTCAAAGAGGTTAAATAATTAGCCTAAAGTCAGATGGCCAATGAATGGCAAAAGAGAGTAAGTCTTGTTCTATGCTTCAAAAGCCTTGCTCCCTCCCATCTGCCACACCGGCTCTCTGAATATGCAAACACTACTAGTCACTCACAGCTTATTGTATTACAGGTCAAGGAGGGGAGAACACAGACAGTCTCTATGTACCAGCACTTTACATACATTATTTCCTCTAAAGCACACTGTAACCTTGTGGAGTAGGCATTAAAAATATTGACATTCAAACCCCTCAAGGGACACAGTCAAGATTACAGAAATACTAGTATTTGAACCACATCTGTCTGAGTCAGACATATTCTTTCAGCTCTCTCCATCCCACCTCTACAAAGTGGAGCCCTTAAATAATGCCGGTATTTGAGGATTGAACAAAAATCATTTTAGGTGAGGCTGTTTTACTGACTGTAGTTATGCTTCAGAGAATAATATCAGTACTGTGGCATAGCCAAATCCATATATATCACAAGTTTCTGGATAACAATGTTCTATATCTTCTAGTTTTTAGTTGAGGTCACAAATCTCCTTTAAACACTTCGGGCGGGGGTGTTTGTTTGTTTTGACTTGGAAAGAAAAAAAAAAGAAAGGAAAGAAAGAAAGAAAGAAAGAAAGAAAGAAAGAAAGGAAAGAAAGGAGGGAGGAAAGAAAGGAGGGAGGGAGGGAGGACATGATGAAGCAAAAAATGTTATGGTGAAATGAAATAATAAAATGCAATTGCTTATGCATAAATAACCTATTCAACTTTTATGGAGTCTTATGAATGTCACTTAAGAAAAGAAACTAAACAAAAAATCCAAATTCAAATAGAAACTAACACCATTCATTGATCAAATTGTCATTTTCCATAGACCAAATTGTAACTTACACTCTTACAAATGTAAATTCGCAAATACCATGAAAAATGTACATGGCATTTGTAAGTTTTAACAGCAGGTTAAGTGGAAACGAGAAAATGTATCCCTCTCTTCTAGACAGTACTCTCCTGGAGACCCTGTAATAAGACCAAATCCAGCCCTGAGGGCTCCCTGTCTTGAATGGAATCTACATTAATTTGCATATTGCTGTGACCCAGCAGAGGTAATAGTGAGAAATCAGGAAGAGACCTTGTCAAGAGTGCTGAATGCAAAGAAAGAAATTGGAGGCATAGAAAAGTGGCAGACACTTCCTTTATTTTGAGCAAGATAAGATTATACTCATATTTTAAATTTCAAAATGCTGTTAAAAAATAACACATGCCTCACAACACTATGGTAGAACAACAATGACCAGGTGTTTTTTTTTTACAAAGACCTGATGACATTCTGTCCCTTGGACCAATCATCCTTCCATTGGCATCCCCAGACCGACCACTCAGCTTCTTCCACTCTGAGTCGTGGCTTTGCTAAATTTCTCTATTTTTTTCTTTAATTCCACTGATTTCTAGTCTTTATTATTCTTTCCCTCTATTTTAATCTTCCTTTGCTTTTTGTTTTCAAACTTCTTTTTTTTTTTTGTCTATTTACTTGTTTATTTATTTTGAGAGAGCAAGAGAGAGAGAGAGAGAGCAAGGGAGGGGCAGCGAGAGAGGGAGACAGACAATCCCAAGAAGGCTCCATGCTGTCAGCACAGAGCCCGACGTGGGACTTGATCTCATGAACCATGAGATCATGACCAGAGCCAAAATCAAGTCAGCCACTTAACCGACTAAGCCACCCAGGCACCCCTTATTTTCAACTTTCTTAAGATGGAACCTTAGATCATTGATTTTAGGCCTGTCTTCTTTCCTTAAATAAGCATTTTAAGGATTAAATTTCTAAGTGCTGCTTGTGCTACATCCCACAAATTGTGATATGTTGTCATTTTGTTATCATTTAGTTTGAAATATTTTCCCATTTATCTTATTCTTTCTTTGATCCACAGATTACTAAAAGTTGTTCAGTTTCCAAAATTTGAGGTTTTTTATTTCCAGTTTGTTAGGTTTAGAAAACGTACTTTGTATGGTTTTAATCCTCTCAGATTTATTGAGGCTTGTTTTATAGCCTAGCATTATCATCATGTACATTTTTAAAGAATACATACTTTGCAGCTGCTGGGTATAGGGTTCTATAAATATCAGTTACATTCTGATTGTTCACATCATCTATGTTCTTACTGAGTCCTTTGTCTAGTTGCTTTCTCAATTAGTGAGAGAGAAGTACTGAAATCTCCAGATCTGATTGTGGAATTGTCTACTTCTCCCTTTGATTCTATTGATTTTGCTTCATGTGTTTGGAGGCTCTATAATGAGTCATTGTGGAATATAAATATTTGGGCTTTGTCTTTGGTTCCTGGCACAGAACTCCTAAAACCTCTGGAATTCCCTATCTTGTTTATGCTTATGAGATGACCCGTGAGAGGGACCTAGATAGCTTTGGGATCGGGGCTGGTCGCCAGAAAAGCCACCCAAGTGATTAGAGACAGACAGGGAACCTGGAGATTGAGATTGATCACCAATGGCCAATGATTTAATCAATAATGCTTACATAATAAAATTGTCATTTAAAAATTCTAAAAGACTGGGTTTGGGGAACTTCTAGGTTGGTGACTTCATCAGGGGGCTAGGAGGGTGGTGTGCCCAGAGAGGCATGTAAGTTTTGCATACCTTCCCCCTATACCTTGCCCTAGACATTGCTTCCATTTGTCTGTACTAGAGTTGTATCCTATGTAATGAACCCTTAATTGTAAACTGCTTTCCTGAGCACTGGGATTCATTTCAGTGAATTACTGAATCTGAGGGAAGGCTGTGCGAACCCCAGACCCTGTGGTCAGTATGGCAGCTTCTGTAGGTCTCCTAGGGACCCCATTTGTGGCAGGTGTCTGAAGTAAGTGCAAACTGTGGGACTCAGACCTTAATTTGTGGGGTCTGCACTAAGTCCAGGTAGTCTCAGAATTCAGTCGAATTGAACTGTAGGACACCTACTTGGTGTCAGAGAATTGGAGAATTAGTTGGTGTCAGGGGAAAAAACTATACAGGCATATAAATATCTATAATTGTTAGGGTTTCTTGTTGAATTGAATTTTTTCTAATTATGAAGTATTCCTATTTATCTTTAATAATACTCTTTGTCCTGTAGTCTCTTTTATATGACATATGTATGTATGTCTTTCTATATCCTTATACTTAAAGTGGATCTCTTGTAGACAATACACAATTGGATCTGGCTTTTCTTTTTAATCCATTTGACCTTCTCTGTGTCCATTATTGTCTAGTAGAACTTTCTGTGATGATGGAAATGTTCCACATCAGCACAACCCAATATGATAGCCACACATGGCTATTAAGCACTTGAAATATGACTGGTGTAACTAAAAAACTGAATTTTTAATTATATTTCATTTTCATCAATTTAAATTTCAATAGCCTCATGTGGTAGTGGTAGTCATATTATACAAGGCAGGTTTAGTTTATTAATTTTTAAGGTAATTGCTGATATGGTTGGATATGGGTCTACCATTTTGCTTATTTTCTGTTTTGTGTTCCTCTTGGACAATTTCTACCGGTCTATCTCCAAGTTGTGTGACACTTTACTTTGTCATATGAGTTTTAGCTTCTCTGCACACTCCATTCCTCTCCATCATTTGGAAGCACACACCCAACATTCAGTATTCAGTTCAATGATTTGAACTGTGCACACTTCTCTCTCCTGGTACCCTTAACCTTACTTTTAGGCGATAGCCGTGTCTCTCCCTCCTAGCTGTCTATGTCTCATTCATCCTTGATCTTTCTAACACTGATTTTTTCTCCTAAAACTGTATTGATTCGTTTTTATAAATCATTTTGTAAATCTCATGAAAAGATCCACTAGAGGTAAAACTATTCCCTAGATTAGAATTTTTCTTTGCCATGGACTGGACAGATGTTAATAACGCTATTCTCGGCTTCATCTGACTGAAAAAGTTATGAAAGAATTGCCTCAGAAAAACCCCTAACAACAGCACATCCTTTGTCAAGACAGTGCCTTGTTGTTATTAGATTGAATTGAAATCCACATCAATGGAAATAATTTAATCAACTAAAGGGATTCTGGATTCTAGCAAAGAAGAGAATGCAGGATTCTCAGAGGTTGTGAATTTGGCAGCAAAAAATTTGATATTCACTAAGGAGATAAGACCACCTGCTGATTTTCACTGCATTGAACTAGAAGGATAAATTTAATAGACCACTTGGCATGGTCGCTGAACATCAGCAGGTATATCAGAAAGAACAAAGGCTCTGAAGCAAAACAACCTGGTTCTGAATCCCAGATCTTCCGTTTACTAGTTGTGCAGTCTTTGAGATGTTCCTTAATCACTCTGAGATTCTGCTTTATCTATAAAACATGAAAATTGATACTTAATTGCTTTAAGTACTTAAAATTATATATATATTTTTATTTTCTATTGAGGTATAATTAATATTCAGTGTTATATGGGGGTTTCAGTTGCACAATACATTGATTCAACAACTCTATACATTACTCTGCGTTCATCATGACTAAGTTTACTCTTAATCCCTTTTATCTATTTCACTCATACCCCCAACTACCTCCTCGCTGGTAACCACCAGTTTGTTCTCTGTATTTAAGGGTCTGTTTTTTCATTTGCCTTTTTTCTTTGTTTTGTTTCTTAAATTCCACCTACGAGTGAAAGCATATGGTATTTGTCTTTCTCTGACTTACTTCACTTAGCATTATACCCTCTAGGTCCATCCATATTGTTGCAAATGGCAAGATCTCATTCTTTTTTATGGATGAGTAATATTCCATCATGTATATACACCACACATCTTTATCCATTCATTAATTGATGAACACTTGTATTGCTTCCGTATCTTGGCTATTGTAAATAATGCTGCAATAAATATAGGGATGCATACATCTTTTTTTAATTAGTATTTTTGGTTTCTTTGGGTAAATATCCAGTAGTGGAGTTGCTGGATCATATGGTAATTCTATTTTTAATCTTTTGAAGAATCTGTACTGTTTTCTGCAGTGGCTTCACCAGTTTGCTTTCCCACCAACAGTCTACAGGGTTCCTTTTTCTTCACATCTTCACCAACATTTGTTATTTCTTGTTTATTTGATTCTAGCCATTTTGACAGGTGTAAGGTAATATCTCATTGTGGTTTTGATTTGCTTTAATTTGTGCCATTGTTATAAGTACTTAAAATTACCTATATAAAGTTCCTGACAGATAAAATTTGCATTGAACAAAAAGAAAACATTAATATCATTTTATAAGAATTATCATTATTATTTTTATATATAATATACATATAGTCCAGTTCATTGGAAATAATTTAGGGTATATTAAGGCTAATTTGATGGCAATTATTCTGGCAATATATTCTGCTTTGCACAAATGCAAAAATCTCCAAAGTTTTACTTTATTGGAGGTATTCCTAGGACTTATAAATCAACCTAGATGAAGGGAATTTCAGACAAAGAATGATTCTCCGGGATCACATGTCAACAGTAGAAAAAGCTGTCACTTACCAAGCACTAAGCATGTGCCAGTCACTGTGCTAAATACTTTACATGAATTTTCTAACTTAATCCTTACAATAACCATTGGAGGTAGGGGCTATTGCAAAAGAAGATAGCAAAGCCTTTGAGAGGTTAAAGGACTTGCCCAAGCTCATCCAGTTAGATACAAAGCTGTGATTCAAAATCACATTTCTAAAGCCCTTACCCTTTAAACTTTCTTTTTTTAAAAAAATGTACGTACCTATTTTTGAGGGAGAGGGGGGAGAGTGCACTCATGCGTGAGTGGGGGAGGAGCAGAGAGAGAGGGAGACAGAATCCTGAGTAAACTCTGCAGGCAGAGCCCAACGTGAGGCTGGAACTCACAAACCTGTGAGACCATAATCTGTGAGATCATGACCTGAGTCAAAATCAAGAGTTGGATGCCTAACCAACTGAGCCCTTACCCTTTAAACGCTCAATACTGTTTTCCAGATGACCCAAATCCTCTGTTCTCTATTCTTGCTACACCTGGAGGTCAACCCAGGGTTCTATCTACTTACCAGTAAAGGCAATAGTAAAACCAATATGAACCAGAAAAGAAAATGTCTTGATATCAGGAAACCACATCATTTTAAAGGTGCTACAAATTAATGTTTCTAATAAGGCAGGGGTCAATAAATATTACTAAGCATGAGCAGTCCTCCACTAAGTTTAGCCCTCTTCCAAACACTTTGCTATGTATTTCCCTAGTGCTCACAAGGGGTCTCCTGACACAGCTGTCCTCGCACCTGTTTACTGATGGAGACAGCAGAGCCTGCTCCTATTCAGGGACACTGCTCACACAAAAGAGTCAGTCACCCTCAGAGCTACTGAAGGTATAAGTTCTTTTCTCCATCATAAGAATTCCTTACACTTTGTTGCTTCGGCTTAATACAATGGCAAACTTGAATATAAAAGAAAAGATGAAGGGGGTGCCTGGATGTGTGTGACTCTCAATCTCAGGGTCCTGAGTTCAAGCCCCAAGTTGGGCATGGAGGCTACTTAAAAAACAGAAAGATGAGGATTAATGGAAGCTACAACAGATACTGAGATCCATCCACAGAGACTACATTTCTAAATGCATTAGGGGACTGGAAACCATTGTTCTAACCTGAGGATTCACAAGCTGAATTGAAGCACTCTCTACTCCCCATATGTTCAAAATTGAAAACAGTTCTGTGGTCCTTATTAAAAATAAATACAAATATCATTCTTAAAAGGCACATTATATCAGAGCTATAATCAAAGCAAAAGCGTTTTTTAATTGGCCTTTCCATTGGTCAAGAAAGGAATGTTGGCTTTAATTTCTTAATTTTTGAAGTGTGTGCCTAAGTGACATGAATTGAAGTTTTAAGATTTAAGTTTTAATAAACTCCTCTTAAGAAACTATTACTATAATGATCATTTGCAATTAATCAGAGCTGTTCAGAGAGCCACTGATCCCAACAGAATTCCTGTGTCTCTTGCTATGAATCAGGTTGCCCCTAAATTCCCACTTAGCACAGAAGAAAGCTGTGTGTGTGTGTGTGTGTGTGTGTGTGTGTGTGTGTGTGTACACACATCAGAAAGAGAAAAAATAATTTCATGTTTTTAGACACTGGTTTTAGCTATTTTTTTCTAGTGGCTCACCTAAAACAAAATATGAAAAATGTCACAAGCAAATCAGTAGAAAATTCAAAAAATGTTCCAATACTAAAATACACAGTTTCAGGGCTCAATATTATTGGTTTCCAAAATCTGAAAATATCCTATAAAAATTGTTTCTATATTATAGTATAAGGAGAGAAGGAACTAATCTAGCTAATGCACTTTCTTTGAATAATAAAGACTGACATGGAGATTTAATAAGGCATAAATCAATAGAATGCAATGATTTTACATCTTTCCAAACTAGGCAGACTAGTGTTTTCTTGATTAAGAAAGACAAAAAGACACTTGCCCTACCCCCACCACACCCCCCAAATCAAGGGAATGGTGAGGTAAACCCTGACTAAGGGAGCAAGTGGGCTTGGAAATCTAAGCTGTTTGCCTAGTTGGACTCCACTGCTCTCTGGAAGAATCTCTCTGCAGGGCTAGGTCAAGTCAGAGAGAGCACACCTACCCAGTGGGTTCCTTGTCCTAAGTCCTAATTTATACACCCTGGGAGAGCACTTTTTCTAATTTATAAAAGGCCCTGAAGAGGCTGGCTGTGGTAGAATGAAAAAACACATTTTTCATGATACACCTTTTCTTGGTTTCAATCTAAAACTGCTAGTGCTCAATTTCTTCATGCTTCATTCATTCAACAAGTCGTTATTGAGCCCCTTAGTTGTGCCAGCCACTGATACAAAAACCATAGCACCTGACCATAAGGAGCTTTCAATCTAGGTACATGAAGACAAGTAACTAAAGATTACAATGCACAGTTACTTTCAGCCTCTTGTGTGGACATGTTCTTAAAATTACCATGACTGTCAAACCTGAAACTGAAAAAATTAAGATCCAGCAGAAATACTTGAAAAAGGATCTCACTTACAGAACAAACCAGGTACCCCCATGTTAAAACCTGTTCCAACAACAAATATTTCCCTTGACTAATTTTATTCAATTATTTAGAATACACTGTTGCATCCCTGTGATCCAGGAAATTGTAGACTCTCCTACCAATTTCACAATTTCCGGGATAAGTCTAACACAAACTCCACAATTTTTTAGTGTACAAACTGGGCAGATTCTATGCCCAAGTTTCTCATTTGTTAAATATGGGTCATAATAATGTTTATTTTATAATTGCTATGAGTGTTAAATGAGATCAATATAAAGTGACTGGTACATAATAAATATTCTATATTTTCTACTTTTATTTTAAAGTTTGTAAATCTAATATTATTGGTGAGTTTGAACTTAATAGGTAGTTGTTTTGTTTTGTTTTTGCATTTCTATTTTCCCCTGACTTATTTTCACAATTTCCAATAAATTTTTTATTTATCTCATGAGCCTTTCACAAGTATTGTGGTAGTTTAGGGCTGATTTCCTGAATCTGAAGGGCATAGGATAATGGTAAATATATTAGTTCTGAAACCATACACTCCTGAGTTCAAACCAGCCTTTGCCACTCCCCAATCTAAAGGTATATGACAAGATGATCATAGAATTTGTGTAAGGCACGTTTCCTTCTCTCCCTGAAAAGCTACTGTTAAATCAATAGCATTTTGGCTGTAGTGTTTTGAGGTTTGGGTGTTCTTTTGTTTTTGTTTTTCCTCATTTTATTTTTATGACCTATGGTACATTGACATTTAGGAAACACAGTTTATTTAAACTCCTTAAGTTGCTGTTTCTTCATTTGTAAACCTATTTTACCCATAAACCTATTTCTTAAAGTTGATATAAGTAAATGAAATAATACATACATGGTGCTTGGAACAGCGCCTGCATGTAATAAATGATTTGTACATGGTAGCCATCAATAATTATATCCATGTTTTGTATTGAGAGGATGAAATATAAATAAGCCCTCTTTTTCAATAAACCATAAACTTATTCCCAGAAGGGTCTATAGAAACAAGAGTCATTATCGCTTCCTTTTTAAAGGAAAACACACTAGAAGATTAGAGATCTCTAATTTTGTCTTTTGCATGTAATTGGATCTTATATTAGAGATCTACATTTAGATCCCTAATTGCTGTAGTATGGTGGCTATTTTGAAAGGATGAGTAGAGTCCAAAGAGAATTCACAGATCTGCCCCCTGAAAATCACCTGTGGAAATTATCTTTGGGGAAGTGACTTATAGTATGAAAACTGGAGGATGAGCAGGAGTTAGCCAGGTAAGCATAGGGAAAGCACTGGGAAAGAGATCTTCAAGTAAGAGGAACAGGATGTGCCAAGTCCTGAAGGTGAGAAAGAGCCTGGTGTGTTTGAGATTCATCAATGCTCTTCATAAAGTTGTACTATGTTTATAATACAAAAGTATATTTGACCATAAGTAATGAATGCATCTCTTCCAAGATGAGGGGATTATTCCTAAATCACTGAACTTTAGATTCTTAAAGATCTCAGATATCAAATTAAAGCCTTTTATTTTTGAGATAAGGAAGCCAAAGTTTGGATGAATGAAAGAGGGGGCAAGACAGAGAAGGTAACTAACATGATGAGTACCTATTATGTATCAGGTAAGTGGCATTGTGCACATGTAATAGATGAGGAGACTTGAGACATAGAGATTTAAATAATTCACTCAAAGCCATAACTTTAATAAGAGTAGAGCCAGAATTCAAATCCAGATTTACAATCCTCCAGATTCTAGGACTGTTTTCACTATACTCCCTGGAATTTGTGTGAGCATCTCCAGCTGTGAATTTATCTCCATAGTGGCATTATAATTATTTGTATGTTTATTTTTACACCAATCTGTAAGCTTCTTGGGAGTCTTTCTATTTGCAAGCACATTTCCTGGCAGATGAATGAATCCAAAAAGATATCAGAAGGATGGATGGATGGATGGATGGATGGATGGATGGATGGATGAATGGATGGATAAGCATTGAGGAGATTACTTGGATGTTTTTTTCTGAGGGTCTACCCAATTACCTTTCAAGCTTATTGTGATACCCTCAAACATACTTCTAAATCTAATTAATACCTACATTTCAAAAAGCCAATAAGTAATCTACCATCATTTTAAATTTAACAAATTTAAAACTCAATGGTTCTGAATAAAGTAATAAGTGGCAGATCCGGAAGAGAAGCCCCACATATTGAGTTCTTTGCAGACACAGTCTGTGACCCATATATCCTTTCATCCCTAATATCTGGACTCTGAGCACATTTGGCATGTATGTACTGAAAGTCTCATCAGTCAACAGTTCAGATTAGAATCATGTATGGTTACCTATTAAATAATAGAAGGAGTCCAATTCTGAAAATAACATTTTCTAGTGGACAAAAAATTCCAGACTGATTGTTAAAGTAAGAGGAGAACTAATGTTTTACCACACAAAAGACCTACATTTATTATCTTCATACTGATTTTCCAATGATGATTTCAGATATCACATTAAATGTTGATTATGGGCAGGAATGACATGGAACACATCTAACCACTGGTATATACAGATACCAACTAGTCAAAACAGATGCCATGGCCCAACGAAAGGATGCCTCAATACATCAGAACAGATATCAGTGTAAATAAGCATTTCAATGCACAGTGTAGAGCATGAATGTCAGCTCTGCTCATAGGTCTTTGGAGATAAGGAGCAGAGACATGGTTGATGAGGAACAGACAGATTGATAACAGGAAAGAGGCTATAATGTAAAAGGAGAGAGGACAATTTCCAGAATTCACCCACATAATCCTTATCAGTCTTGTAGCAAGGTACAAGGTTGCTAGAAAGACTGAGGACGAATCAGATGTTTGCATATTTGGTACTGGATAACCTGAGTATTGACCTAGAGGTCCTGACAAAGGATGGAATTGGTCCAATTGTCTCGGGTTAAACTGAACTTCTAGGTGGAGATTATTACATGGTTCAGCTGTGGGGAAGAAGAAAAACACTCTGACTTTGAAAAGAATACCATTTTTGTTAGCAAGGCTGGCTTCCATTTTTCTTTCCTCCTTTTGTTTCTTTTCTGTCTGAATTAGCAGAAAACATTTTTATTGCTTGCAGTCAGAGAACAACTATTACATAAGATACTTTGCCTTATTATTGACACAATATCCTTATTAATTCTATCTAAGCTCACTAGCTCTTTGAACAACCAACTGCTTACTCATTTGGTGTTCATGTAATTTTTTGAGTTTAGCTGTAAAATATTTCAATGCAAAATAATGGACAAACACTGGCTCAGTAAGGTTCGGCCATGTAAGTAGTGGACTTTCCCCTCATGACTTTATATTGAATAGGCTATTGTCAGTTATTGACTAATGCCAAGTTCCAGTGCTCTCTCTCCACAGCCTCATCCTTTGGTTCATGCTGCTTTTTCTCTCAGAAATGCCCTTTCCACATTCACCTATAGAAAGCATATTTATCCCCCAAAATACTGATTTAAATATCAACTCTGCAAAGCCTTCCCTATTTTGCAGATTAGAACTAGTCACTCCACACTGTGATTCCTGGCAACATCACCTCTGTTGGAACAGTGTCCTGGTGTGCCTTGAACAGTAGATAACTGGATTCCTCAAAGAATTCATCTTAAGTTACCCAGAGCTACAATGAATACAAAAATTTTATTTATGGGGGTGCCTGGGTGTCTCAGTCAGTTCGTCAGACTCTTGATTTCGCTCAGATCATGATCTCACCATTCATGAGTTTGAGCCCTGCATTAGGCTCCACACTGACAGTGCAGAGCCTGCTTGGGATTCTCTCTCTCTCCCTCCCTCTTTCTCCCTGCCCCTCCCCAGTTAGTGTGTGCTTTCTCTCTCTCTCTCTCAAAATAAATAATTAAACTTAAAAAATTATATTTATGACTCATTGGCATAAAGATGAAGGTATTAATATTATACACTAAAACATTTATTTGACCTAAAAGTTCATTTCTTTCTTCCAGTTAAAAAATAAAGTAAATCGGGGCGCCTGAGTGGCGCAGTCAGTTAAGCGTCCGACTTCAGCCAGGTCACGATCTCGCGGTCCGTGAGTTCGAGCCCCGCGTCGGGCTCTGGGCTGATGGCTCAGAGCCTGGAGCCTGTTTCCGATTCTGTGTCTCCCTCTCTCTCTGCCCCTCCCCCATTCGTGCTCTGTCTCTCTCTGTCCCAAAAATAAATAAACATTGAAAAAAAAAATTTTTTTTTAAATAAATAAATAAAGTAAACCATTTTTGTGGACCCCTAAAAGTAGAGTGGATCCTTGGCAGTGTGTCCACTGTCTCATGAGTAAGTTTTCCCTGTGTACATGTGCTCTCATTTATACATCTTCCTCACTTATACAATCCACAGCTTAAAGGGGCTTCTCCAAAGGACAAGCTTGGAGAATGTCAAGATAAGATCAACTTGAGCTTAGAGTAAATGACTCAGTGTCAAGAAGGTTCTCTTAAAGGAGGATTATATTTTTTTTCCTAATTGAATGATTCAAATACATAATGACTCTTTTTTGAAAGAGTCTAGAGCCATTGACAATTTGCTAATTAAAAGCCTAGTTTTCTAAAGAAAATTTTTTTAGATAGAACCAAGGCTACTATGGACATTCACAGTCATTTGTTTTGTTTGTGTCTTACCAATTTAGAGCAATATTTGAGTTCATCTGAAATAAAAGTAAGTATCATTTGTATGATGGTTTACAACTAACAAAGCCTTTTCATATATATTACTCATTTGATCTACATACTCAACCTGAAAGTTTGGGGGCTTTTATTTTTCATTTGACAGGCAAGAAAAACAAGACTCAGATGGATGAAGTGACTTCCCCAAGGTCATACAGCTGGTAGCGCAGAGTCTGGGACTCATGCCCAGTTCTCCTAATCCCAGAATCTCATATTCTTTCCAGTACATCATGCTGCCTGTAGGGGAAAAAAAAGCAACTATGTAAACACATGCATTAAAAAGTTGAGCTCATACTTCTAAGTAGATTGGTGTTCTTTTAGAAAATCCAATGACATTTTTGTAGATGTAATTGTTCTAGGTTTAGTTCTAAAACATTTTAATAAGAAGGTGGTTGACAAAATTTATTTTCAATGGAAGTCAAAATTAATAATATTTTGAGTTCATACGAAATTCTATGGATCATGAAGTTTGATAGAAATTATGATGAATATGTCAGTAATGGGTAGATAAGGTATGTATTTTTAATGTCAAATTCCAAGTCTTTGTTTCTTAGCTTGTTAGATTTCCCTTTCCTTCCTTTCTCTTCTCAGTTTCTTAAGGCTTACTGTGGATGTAGACTCCTCTCATATCCTCTTTTGGTAAACAACCTAATACAAACTTTTCTGTGAGTTATCTTTTATCAACTCCTTTGCCCTTGAAAGGGGTAATTTCCTCACAAATAAAACAATGGAAGGAAGGAATGGCATCGAGCAAGTCTGATCTTGAAAAAGGCAAAGTTCTGCAAAGCATGAAGATTAAAACATACATTATCCAGAAAAACATATCCAGAAAAACAAATGAGGGTTATTAAAGTTAGCATGAATACTCACTCTTCACAAGAAAGTTGGGTGAAACAAAGAATGAGATTTTAGAGATTTCGGAAGGACTGTAACCCAACACCATACAATATACAAATTGGCTTTTCAAGTATAAATTTGATAGTTTCATAGTTCTGGGAACTAGTGTGACCAAAAAGAAACTCTATTAAGCCAAGTTTGTAAGGTCAAGAAGTGAATAACTGAATGTGAACATGTCATCCCCATTCAATTTCATTTTGATTACTGACAGAAGAAGGGTCAGGAAATATTTATTGTATTTTTCTGGAATGCATTTCTGAAGTTTAAAAATATTACTTTACTCAGAAATAATCAAATTAATTTCACAATTGTCTTGATGTTACATATCTTGCCACATAGTATTCTCTTGTGATATGAATATAAATAATTATACTGTATGATTTTTAAATACACAACCTAATTTCATTTTATGTTCTATATTTCTCAAACTTGGTCTCTGAGTCACAAAACAAAAGGTATGTTTCAGGTGTAGCTTCATGAAGCTAGTGCTGCACAGATTGCTTTATCTGTTACGGAAACTAGTCTGGATCATCCAGCAGAAGAACCAAGCGGCACTTGGAGATTATGGAAGGCAGAAGGTTTATTTTATATGGGTGGGCTCAGAGGAGATCATTCTCCAGAGGTCTGAGCCCAGAGCATCAACAGAGGGGACAATTTATATTCTGTTACTTCTGCATTCCTCATTAGTAGTAATTTGCCACCTGAGGCAAGCAGGGTGGGAGTAAGAACCCGGCTGGGAAGTCTTCAGGCAGGGACTGAAATTCCCTTATCAGTCCTGTCGGCCAACGTATAACAGATTTTTCCCTAACATATCCACAACAGACATCCTATCCAGAAAGTCAGCAGTTCAACCAAATGTTGCATTAAAATCCAGCTTGGGGCACCTGGGTGGCTCAGTCTGTTAGGTGTCCTGCTTCGGCTCAAGTCATGATCTCCCAGTTCGTGAGTTCGAGCCCTGCGTCGGGCTCTGGGCTGACAGCTCAGAGCCTGGAGCCTGCTTCAGATTCTGTGTCTCCCTCTCTCTGCCCTTCCCCTGCTCGCACTCTCTCTCTCAAAAATAAACATTAAAAAAATTTTTTTAAAAAGCTTAATATAGCAATCAAGTACCTGAAGCAATGTTTGTGCACTGTGTGTTCTTTATACTTAGGCAATTTGCTACCACAGTAGCGAATTTCATTTGAAACTCTAAGAACAATATCTTACTGACTGGTACCTGGAATATCCCCAAAATTTGAATAAACATTATTGGAACTAAGAGGAAAGAATCAATACAGATTGGATACTTCATAGGCAGATGGGCTTTAAAAGGGGATACTTTTTTTTAATTTTTTAAAATGTTTTTATTTATTTTTGAGACAGAGGGAGGCAGAGCATGAGCAGGGGAGGGGCAGACAGAGAGGGAGACACAGGATCCAAAGCAGGCTCCAGGCTCTGAGCTGTCAGCACAGAGCCTGACATGGGGCTCGAACTCACAGACTGTGAGATCATGACCTGAGCTAAAGTTGGACGCTCAACTGACTAAGCTACCCAGGCGCCCCAGAGGATACTTTTTTTTAAATTTTTTTAAAGTTTATTTATTTTGAGAGAGAGAGAGACAGAGAGACAAAGCACAAGTGGTGGAGGGGCAGAAAGAGGGAGACACAGGATCCAAAGCAGGCTCCAGTCTCTGAGCTGTCAGCACAGAGACCGACACGGGGCTTGAACCCATGAACCATGAGATCATGATCTGAGCTGAAGTCAGACACTTAAACTGACTGAGCCACCCAGGCCCCCAGGATACTTTTAATAACAGTTTTATGGAAGGTCAGCCATGAGTCAGGTGTGTGTCAAGCAAGAGAGATACGAGAATGAACAAGACATAACCCCTAACTTCAAAGAGCTCAAAGGGACCATCATTATCTTCAAAATCTAACACACTAATTGGCACAGAAGAGATGCTAATAAATCTTTGATAAATCAGCAGAAGGTCTGCTTAATATTACAAAAAAAAAAAAAACTGCTACAAACACAGATACCCACAGGAGCTCTAGGCCAGAAGGTCAGAGTGAATAAAAGAAGGAGGCATGAATGGAATGGAAGGGATAATAATAGATGTGGCCAGTATTAGACAACATGAATGAGACGTAGTGTGGAAAAAATTTCCTAAAATGAAAGATAAACGTGAATTTTATCAGAAAGGGAAAAGGAAGCTAATGAAAATACTAGAACAACCTTCCCCCACCAAAAAAAAAAAAGTACAATAAGAAAATTATAATAGAAAACCAAAATTTAGGTTGAAACCAAAAACTTAACTTCATTGATAATGTATATTTTGTGTCAGTTTAAAGTATAAATTTTAAAACAAATTTTGGAGACCGTGATTATGACTTGCCATTAACAAAATCATCATTGTTTTAAAACTTCCATTTTCTTCAACCATTGGAGCTCCTATGCTAAATAGTGGTAGATTGTTAAACATTGTTTTCATATAGTATTTGTTAACTAATTTTTTTTAATTTGTTTTGAAACTTGGGGAAAGCATGTGGCGCTATAGATACGGTGATGGAAATTGTCAAAACTAAAATTCAAGAGTGCATTTTAGAAAAGCTAGTACCCACGTAATTGAAGACTATCCCAGAAAATTCCTAGTTCAATTTTTTGCTCAGTTTTACGTTTAATGAGATCACACAAAGCAATAACTGGTAATAATTTGCATAAGCTACTGAAAATAATCTTTCATCTTCACAATGAACTTTTCATCCACTTAAACGAATAGGAATGGAATCAGTATTACAAGTGATTCATCAGCTTGACTTAATTGTTCAAATCCGTCAAGTTTCAGAGAGCAACTAGCAAATCAGACAAAGCAGAGAGTACAAGAATTCGATATCTCAGATATCAGTGACATTTTGGCTATGGGAGTTTTGTTTCATTGAAAAGCATGATAAATCTTAAAAGGACAATTTCCACTTAGTCTTTATCAGAGATAAGCATTGTTGACAAATAAACTAATATATGATTCTGGAAAAAAACATCTTCACTCCAGGGGCTAAAATGGAGCCAACTATCAAAGAGCTACTTGCTGCCAAGACCCCTCCTTAGTGCTTTGTTATTCCAACAGGGATTTTTCTATTCTAAAAACCTAACAAAGTTTCAAAGCTCTTTCAAAGAGGTCCTGACTTCCCCAAAATACATATTTATGCTTCCTTTACCCAATAAAGTAATACAATCATGACACACTTTTTTCCCAAAGACCTGTACGATAATAAATGCATTATTTAATTTTAAATTTTTTTCATTAGCCAGAAAAATTTTGAATTATGACAGATTTTATGTTCTCAGTGATATTGTTTACAGGTGAATGTTTACTTTTTATTTCACATTATATAATATGGCCTTATAACTGCTTAGCTACTTAAACATTAGGTGAGACAGTATCTTAAGCATTTCACAGAATAATATATTATTTTTTTAATTATTGGAATAAAATACAGATTTGTTTTAAGTCTATACCTACTCTATTTTATGAAAACTGTGACAAATTAAAACACATATGCTAGTAGCGTAATATTATATCCAAACTGAGAAAATCTGGCCAAATTTGTTTCTACTCAACAACAAATTTTCACTTTCAAAAGATATAATGGCAACTTATCAAAATTAGTAAAACTTTCTATTCACATAGGCCCTTTATAACCTATGGACTCCATTGTATCCCAGGAATTCATGTTTTATGCTGTTTAAAAAAAAAATCATAGGGGCACCTGAGTGGCTCAGTCGGTTAAGCATCTGACTCTTGATCTCAGCTCAGGTCTTGATCTCAGGGTCATGAGTTCAAGCCCCACATTGGGCTCTGCAGTAGATATGAACCCTACTTAAAAACAAATCAATCAATCAGGGCGCCTGGGTGGCTCAGTTGGTCGAGTGCCCAACTCTTGATTTCATCTCAGGTCATGATCCCAAGGTCATTGTTTCCAGCCCCAGGTTGGGCTCTGAGCTGAGCATGGAGCCTGCTTGGGATTCTCTCTCTCTCTCCCTCTGCCTCTCTCCCTCACTCACACTCTGTCTCTAAATAAATAAATAAATAAATAAATAAATAAATAAATAAAATATAAAAATAGATCTGGAGTTATCAATTAATTTTGGAAATAAAGATTAATTCTATTAAAAACAGTAAGAGCAATACCTGGAACAGAGAGTCTCCCATTGGAAGCAGGGCAGGTATTTTCCACAATACTAGGAAGAGAATGCTGAGAAGATGCCAATGTTCTGAAGATACAAAGAGAAATCTAATCAAGAAAAAAATAACCTGCAGAGGGCCAAGAAAGGCAAGATGTTGCAGTCCCAGAAAGCACTGAGGTTCAGGAAATATAAAAAGAGGTAGGGGCGCCTGGGTGGCTCAGTCGGTTAAACGTCCGACTTCAGCTCAGGTCACGATCTCACCGTCCGTGAGTTCGAGCCCCGCGTCGGGCTCTGGGCTGATGGCTCAGAGCCTGGAGCCTGCTTCCGATTCTGTGTCTCCCTCTCTCTCTGCCCCTCCCCCGTTCATGCTCTGTCTCTGTCTCATAAATAAATAAAACGTTAAAAAAAAAAAATTAAAAAAAAAAAAGAGGTAATAAGAATAGAGCTTAGGTAGGTTTGGCTCAAAAAGGAGAGAGATGGAGAGAGACAAATATAATTATTAAAACTGGGAAAAGTAATGAGAAAAGGTACAAGTAAAATTTTCTGTTTTAAATTGATACTGAGCCCAGTGCTTATGCTTTGCCTGAGCCTACTGATGGCAAGTAACTGAATTTAGCTGTTGGTAGAAAAAAATCTGGGGCAGAAGCCAAACAAGCAGTGTACTATCAGTAGATTGTACTGAAAAAGGAATAGGCTTTTATACAAATATGCACTATGGTAGATTGCTTTTAAAGATGACCACCAACAATTCCTCTTATGTGCATGCCCCTTTTCCCTTCAGGAAGGGGAATCTATTTCCCCTCATCTTGGTTCTGGCCTGGACTTGTGACTTATTTTGACCTGGAGGATGTGGAAGAAGTAATATACAATGTGACAGTTCTGGGCTGAGAATTTAGGAAACATGACGGCATCTACTTCTGTCTGGAAACCAGTTGTCAAGCTTTAGGAAATACAGTCTAGACTGCTGGAGAAATGGACGTACATGGAAGAGAATCAAGGTACTCTAGCCCCTTAGCCCACCACAGCTGAGGCACCAAACATGTGAGTAAGACCGTTTTGGATGTTCCAGACCCAGCCCAACCACCAACTAATTACAGCCATATGACCCCAGCTGATAGACACTACATGGAGCAGAAAAACTGCCAACCAACCTATAAGAGAAATAATAAATCATTGCTTTAATCCACTATCTTTTAAGGTGGTTACTTATACAGCAATAGATACTAAAATTTTGCAGCAAATTAAAAGGAAAAATAAAAAGTGGCTGGAGAGAAGAAGCAGATGAACTTAAAATGAACTTAAAAAAATACAAGAAGTAATCAATGTTAGGGTAGAAACAAAATGATGGCAATAGAAAGTGGCAAAGAGCGCCAAGAAATGAGCCTGGGAGGACAGATGTTTGAATGGCTTAAGTTGCTTTTTCCAAAAGGTAACCTAAAAAGTATCATGAACATAAAGAGAAAAATTCATTGTTCTGATAAAAGAAAATTAGGTCATTTCAATAATAGTAAAGAACTTACTGCATTCTAACTTGAATATGACAAGAATTCTACATTTAGACAAAATTTAAAAAGAAAATTTCTTTGGAGAAATCAGGAAGCTATCAAGGCAGTCAATATTTAAAGTGCCAGAATCTCAGAGAGAAAGCAAGTTCACTGATATGAACCCAACATTCTGTAGCACTTTCCCCCAGAGGAATTTGATGATTTCTGAGCTACACAGGAGGAGAGACTAAGAAACCAAGCAGAAAGCAGTGTATAAAGGCTGCCTGGGATTTCAATAGTGTTACTACTGAAAAATTGGGGCCCTACAAGGAGGGGGATCCCTAGCAAATCTCTTATACTTTCAATTAAGAATCCAGCACTATAATATAAGAAAAAATACGAACCAAAAATAGACAAAACCTTACCAAGGACTGAAACCTGTCTTTGAATCAGATAAACCCCAGGTAGGAGTGAGGTGATCTTCCCTTAATCTAATTGCCAATTAGAAAAAGTGGGGGTGGGGGGTGGGGGGCAGAATTGTCCTTAGAAGAAGATTGTGTCTGTGAAAGTGTCAAATTATCTCTACAATTTTTCACCACAATGTCTTGTGCTCAATCAAAAACTCCAAGGCATGCCTGGAGAGGACCAAATACCTGGCAAATAAAAGAAAGAATAGACAATGGAGGCAGAGCTCCAGGTGATCCAGATGTTAGGGTTATTATATATAGTTTTTGAAATTATCATAAATATATCCAAGGAAACACATGGCAGGATGGATGATTTCACCGGACAACTGGAATATTCAAGAAGTAATTAAATTTAAATAAACACTCTATAAATGGATAGTATAATAATAAAAACTTTAAATTCAGTAGATGAGATTAACACAAATTAGACACAACAAATGAAAGGATTGGGAACTGGAAGAAAGGGCAATAGAATGGATCCACTGAAGCATGGAGAAAAAAAATATGTTAAAAAAAACCAGTAGAGTATAAACATATAGGACACGATAAAAAAAAAATCTAACATATTTATAAGTATCCCAGAAAGAAATGCCAAGAGAATGGGGGAGTGGGGGGAGAAGGGGAGGGAGGATGAGAAGAAGGGAAAAGGGAGGGGAATGATGCAGAAATAATAATGAAGAGAAACTGGCTGAGAAATTATCAAAACTGATAAAAGACAACATGTCACACATGTAAGAAATTCTATGAATCTCAAGCAGAACAAGAACAACAAAATACCCAAGTACTTCATAGTAAAACTACTTAAAACTGAGATCAACAACAACAGCAAACACCTTTAAAGTGAATACTGCAAAATAAATATTTAAAAATGTGAATTGAGTTGCTTTCCTTGAAGCTCCTCCACGATTAAATGAACACACACAGAGGCACCTAGGTGGCTCAGTCAAGCATTGACTTCAGCTCAGGTTATGATCTCACAGTTTGTGGGTTCAAGCCCCATGTAGGGCTCTATGCTGAGAGCTCAGAGCCTGGAGCCTGCTTCAGATTCTGTATCACCCTCTCTCTCTCTGCCCCTCCTCTGCTTGTACTTTGTCTCTCTCTCTCAAAAATAAATAAACAATTCTTTAAATTTTTTAAATAAAAAATAAACACACTCAGTGTTGTCTTATATGTTCTTCCATTGGCTTGTGACAGAGAAGGCAGATCCACAAATATTTGTTTGGTCTCTTTATGTGATTACTGACACACATGGGTAAGGGAATAAGAAACTTTGCCCTTCAGGCTTCTCTTCTTTCCAAATCTCTTAACCTCCCTTAAGACCCTCTTTAGAAAGCTTCTCTATCTCTCTGGCATAGAATCTTAGAAATGACTTTAACCCTACACACACACACACACACACACACACATTTGAGCCTTGAAACTCAAGGTGACATCTCCATCTATAAAATCTCTCTCTAACCAAGTTTAGGCATCAGTGAAGTCAAAAAAATGTTTTTCCGACCTTACATTTAAGCTGTGATAGAAACTGCTTTTAATTTAATTAAACTAGAGGACAGTTACTTCCTCCCTGTAAGTATCTTCTCAGTACCTCAAGAATAGCCTTCAATTATTCATTTCTATCTCTTCTTCTAAGTGTGTGACAATGTTTCCTTGACTACAGAAAGTGTGTTGCTAAGCAGCACATAGTTTTGCTGGATATAAGACAAAAACCAACACCAGCAATGAAAATAGTCATGTGATATAATTATTTCCTACCTGTAATTAGCTGTGGGGTTTTTGTTAAAACTCAACAGACTACATCTGTAAAACAATGTGATTTGAGATGAATCAACATTCTTAGAAAACTTCCAGTAACTCCTACTAAAATTGTACACTATCATTAAATAAATTCACATGTTGTTAATAGATAATTGAATTCAATGACTTTACAATTGAAACAGTACTATGTTAGGAAAAAAAACAGCATTTTAACTGTCATCACTAAGCATTCCCCCATTCTACTTTGCATAAAAACATTCATTTTGCCCTACTAGTGCTAATACTTGGGATTTGAAAACTAAATTATTTAAAAAATTCTCTAGTAGCACAATTCGTCTGAAATGGTAAAGGATAGTGGGAAATGTATAAGGCATAAAATCAGCAAATATTTATGCAAACAGATGAATAACCTAAAAGTGAAATTTCTTGATTCTTTTCCACACCTGGAAATTCAAGGGAGCTTCTATCCATTCTTCCATCAGACTCTACATGATGTTTCATTACACTGTCTTCTAATGAGTGACATTCCTAAGAATTCCTAATTCTTATCAGGAATTTTTCCATATATATCCATTTATTTCATATTCATATATTTCATATATAGGTCCATATATTTCCACCTGTATCACTAGAATAATGAGGGATCACATTAGGTTTATTTAACTACCAGCCGAAGTGGGTTCCCACCAACTTGAGCAGTTTCATCTTTGTTGATAAGGCAATGACAGGATTGCTGTGAACATTGTCTGCTTTCATAAAAGGATTAAATTTTGGGTCCAGTTTTTAGACTTCTGCTTTGAGGTAAGTCTTTCTTCTAGAATATTCCAACTAGGACCCTATGTAATGTAGCATGTTTTGTTTACTTCACATATAAAATATGTCATACTCCTTCCATGGAACAGATTCTGTTTTGAGAACAATAAGCTTTTCAAAATACTGTATTGTGATATTTTGGTTTTGTTTCTTTGTTTGTTTCCTTGTTTTGCCTCAAAAAGGATGCATTAATGTCTGTATGCTAGGCATAGCAGTTCCTAAGAGCACTACAAAATTCATTACAGCAAATTTGGTGTTTTCAAATGGGCAGATCCACCAGAAGACTCATTAGCTGCTGGCTTAGTTTGTCTCCCAGGAATAGAATTGAAGTATCATACGAAGGGACCTGTTTACTTCTGAATGGTAAAGAAAACAATCAACAAAACTAAAAGACAACTGATGGAATGGGAGAAGATATATGCAAATGGCATATCAGATAAAGGGTTAGTATCCAAAATCTATAAAGAACTTATCAAACTCAACATCCAAAAAACAAAATATCCAGTGAATAAATAGGCAAGAGACATGAATAGACACTTTTCCAAAGAAGACATCCAGAAGGCGAATAGACACATGAAAAAATGCTCAACATCACTCATCATCAGGGAAATACAAATCAAAACCACAATGAGATACCACCTCACACCTGTCAGAATGGCTAAAATTAACAACTCAGGCAACAACAGATGTTGGTGAGGATGCAGAGAAAGAGGAACACTTTCGCACTGTTGATGGGAATGCAAACTGGTGAAGCCAGTCTGGAAAACAATATGGATGTTCCTCAAAAAAAATAAATCTACATATTCAACGCAATCCCTATCAAAGTAACACCAGCATTCTTCACAGAGCTAGAACAAATAATCCTAAAATTTGTATGGAACCAGAAAAGACCCCAAATAGCCAAAGCAATCTTGAAAAAGAAAACCAAAGCTGGAGGCCTCACAATCCCAGACTTCAAGCTATACTACAAAGCTGTAATCATCAAGACAGTATGGAACAGACACTCAGATCAATGGAACAGAATAGAGAACCCAGAAATGGACCCACAAACATATGGCCAACTAATCTTTGACAAAGCGGGAAAGAATATCTAATGGAATAAAAACAGTCTCTTCAGCAAGTGGTGCTGGGAAAACTGGACAGCGACATGCAGAAGAATGAACCTGGACCACTTTCTTACACCATACACAAAAATAAACTCAAAATGGATGAAAGACTTCAATGTAAGACAGGAAGCCATCAAAATCCTCGAGGAGAAGGCAGGCAAAAACCTCTTTGATCTTGCCCACAGCAACTTCTTACTCAACATGTCTCTGGAGGCAAGGGAAACCAAAGCAAAAGTCAACTACTGGGACCTCATCAAAATAAAAAGCCTCTGCACAGCAAAGGAAACAATCAGCAAAACTAAAAGGGAACTGACAGAACAGGAGAAGATATTTGCAAATGACATATCAGATAAAGGGTTAGTATCCCAAATCTATTAAGAACTTATCAAACTCAACACCCAAAAAACAAATAATCCAGTGAAGAAATGGGCAAAAGACATGAATAGACATTTCTCCAAGACATCCAGATGGCCAACCAACACATGAAAAAATGTTCAACATCACTCATCATCAGGGAAATACAAATCAAAACCACAATGAGATACCACCTCACACCTGTCAGAATGGCTAACATTAACAACTCAGGCAACAATATATGTTGGCGAGGATGCAGAGAAAGAGGATCTCTTTTGCATTGTTGGTGGCAATGCAATCTGGTGCAGCCACTCTGGAAAACAGTATGGAGGTTCCTCAAAAACTAAAAACAGAACTACCCTACAACCCAGCAATCGCACTACTAGGCATTTATCCAAGGGATAGAAGTGTGCTGTTTCGAAGGGACATGTGCACCCTCATGTTTATAGCAGCACTTTCAACAATAGCCAAAGTATGGAAAGAGCCCAAATGTCCATCGATGGATGAATGGATAAAGAAGATGTGGTATATATATACAACGGAGTATTGTTCGGCAATCAAAAAGAATGAAATCTTGCCATTTGCAACTACGTGGATGGAACTGGAGGGTATTATGCTGAGGGAAATTAGTCAGTCAGAGAAAGACAAAAACCATAGGACTTCACTCATATGAGGACTTTAAGATACAAAACAAAAGAACATAAGGTAAGGGAAACAAAAATAATATAAAAACAGGGAGGGGGACAAAACAGAAGAGACTCATAAATATGGAGAACAAAGTGAGGGTTGCTGGAGGGGTTGTGGGAGGGGGGATGGGCTAAATGGGTAAGGGGCATTAAGGAATTTACTCCTGAAATCATTGTTTCACTATATGCTAATTTGGATGTAAATTTTCAAAAATTTTAAAAATTTTAAAAAATAAATAAAAATAATAAAAAAGAAAAATAGAACTACCCTACAACCCAGCAATTGCACCATAGGTATTTACCCAAAGGATACAAGTGTGTTATTTTGAAAAGGCACATGCACCCCAATGTTTATAGCAGTGCTATCAACAATAGCCAAAGTATGGAAAGAGCACAAATGTCCATCAACAGATAAATGGATAAAGAAGATGTGGTCCGTGTGTGTGTGTGTGTGTGTGTGTGTGTGTGTATGTGTGTGTATACATATATATATGTATGTATAACTCAGCCTGGATGGCTCAGTCGGTTAAGCATCCAACTTCCACTCAGGTCATGATCTCATGATTTGTGAGTTCAAACCCCACGTCAGGCTCTGAGCTGACAGCTCAGAGCTTGGAGCCTGCTTCAGATTCTGTATCTCCCTCTCCCTCTGCCTCTCCCCTGCTTATGCTCGCTCTCTCTCTCACTCTTTTTTAAAAACAAACAAACATTAAACAAAATTTTTTTAAAAGATCAAAATCATATCATGAACCCTACTACAATGGTATGAAACTAGAAATCAACCACATGAAAAAAAATCTGGAAAGAACACAAATACAAATACAAATACAAATACATGGAGGTTAAATAACATGCTACTAAATAATGAACAGGTAAACTAAGAAATCAGAGAGAAAATTAAAAAACATATGGAGACAAATGAAAACGAAAACACAGTGGTCCAAAATCTCTGGGATGCAGCAAAAGCTGTTCTAGAATGAAAGTTTATAGCAATACAGGTCTACCTCAAGAAGCAAGAAAAATCTCAAATAAACAACCTAACCCTACACCTAAAGGAACTAGAAAAAGAAAGACAAACAAAACCCAAAGACAGCAGAAGGAAGGAAATAATAAAGATTAGGGTAGAATGAAATAGAAAGTAAAAATGCAATGGAACAGAACAATAAAACCAGGAGCTGTTTCTTTAAAAAGATCAACAAAATTGATACACCATTAGCCCCAAAGAAAAAAACAAAAACAAAAACAAAACAGAGAGAAAGGACTCAAATAAACAAAAATCAGAAATGAAAGAGGACAAATAACAACACCACAGAAATATGAAGAATTATAAGAGAATATTATGAAAAATTATAGGCCAACAAACAAAACAACCTAGAAGAAATGGATAAATTTCTGGGAACATACAACCTCCCAAATCTGAATAAGAAAGAAATAGATAATTTGAACAGACCTGATTACAAGCAATGAAGTTGAGTCAGTAATCAAAAAACTCCTAACAAACAAAACTCCAGGACTAGATGCCTTCACAGATGAATTCCACTGAATATTTAAAGAATAGCTAATATACAATCTTCTCAAACTGTTCCAAAAAATAGAAGAGGTAGAAGGAAAGCTTCCAAATTCATTCTATGATGCCAGCATTATCTTGATACCAAAACCAGATAGAGACACTACAGGGTTGCCTGGGTGGCTCAGCCAGTTAAGCCTCTGACTTCGGCCCTGGTCATGATCTCACAGTTCGTGAGTTTGAGCCCCACATTGGGCTCTGTGCTGACAGCTCAGAGCATTTTGTGTCACCCTCTCTCTCTGTCCCTGCCCCATTCACATTCTGTCTCTCTCAAAAATAAAAAATAAGATATTAAAAAAGAATTAAAGACACTATGAAAAAAGAGAACTATAGGTTGATATCTCTGATGAACATAGATGCAAAAATCCTCAACAAATATTAGCACACCATATCCAACAACACATTAAAAAAATCATTTACCACGATCAAGTGGGATTTATTTTTGGCATGCAAGGGTGATTCAGTATTTGAAAATCAATCAATGTGATACATCATATCAACAAGGGAATGGATAAAAAGCCATATGATCATTTCCATAGATGACGAAAAGGCATTTGACGAAGTACAAGATCCATTCATGATAAAAAACCTCAACAAAATAGGTTTAAAGGGAACCTCCACATAATAAAGGCTATACATGAAAAACCCACAAAAAAACATCATCTCAATGGTGAAAAACTGAGAGCTTTTCCCCCTAAGGTCAGGAACAAGACAAGGATGTCCATTATCACCACTTTTATTCAACATGGTACTGGAAGTCCTAGCCACAGCAATCAGACAACAAAGGAAATTAAAGGCATCCAAATTGGTAAGGAAGAAGTAAAGTTTTCACTATTTGCATATGACATGATACTATATATAGAAAACCCTAATGACTCCACCAAAAATCTACTAGAACTGATAAATGAATTCAGTAAAGCCACAGGATACAAAATCAATGTGCAGAAATCTGTTGCATTTTTATATCCTAATAATGAAGCAACAGAAAGAGAAATTGAGAAAATAATCCCATTTACAATTGCACCAAACCTAGGAATAACTTAACCAAGGAGATGAAAGACCTGTACTCTGAAAACTATAAAACATTGATGAAAGATGACACAAACAAATGGAAAGATATTGCATATTCATGGATTGGGAAAATCAATATTGTTAAAATGCCCATACTACCCAAAGCAATCTACAGATTTAATGCAATCCTTATCAAAATATCAAAAGCATTTTTCACAGAACTAGAACAAATAATCCTAAAATTTATATGGAACCACAAAAGACCCTGGATAGCCAAAGCAATCTTGAAAAAGAATAGGGCTCCTGGATGGCTCTGTTGGTTAAGCGTCCAACTCCTGATTTTGGCTCAGGTCATGATTTCTCATGAGTTTAAGCCTCACATCGGGCTCCTGCTATCAGTGCAGAGCCTGCTTGGGATTCTCTCTCTGTCCCTCCCCAGCTTGCTCTTTCACACACATACTCTCTCTCTCAAAGGAAATAAATAAACTTTAAAAAGAAAAAGAAGAACAAAACTGGAGGTATCAAAATTCCTGATATCAAACTATACTACAAAGCTGTAGTAATCAAAGCAGTATGGTACTGGCACAAAAATAGACCTATAGATCAATGGAACACAATAGAGAACTCAGAAACAAACCCACAATTATATGCTCAACTAATCTTCAACAAAGAAGGCAAGAATATGCAATGGGGAAAAACATAGACTCTTCAAAAAAATGGTGTTAGGAAAACCTGACAACAACATTCTGAACAATGAAACTAGACCACTTACAGAAATAAAACTCAAAATGGATTAAATACCTAAATGTGAGATCTGAAACTATAAAAATCCTAGAAGAGAGCACAGACAGTAATTTCTCTGACATTGGCTATAACAACATTTTTCTAGATATGTCTCCTGAGGCAAGGGAAACAAAAGAAAAAATAAATTATTGGGACTACATCAAAATAAAAAGCTTCTGCAAAGCAAAAGAAACAATCAACAAAACTAAAAGACAATCTACTGAATGGGAGAATTTATTTGCAAATGACATATCTGATAAAGAGTTAGTATGCAGAGAATATGAAGAATTGATACAACTCAATATCAAAAATACCAAATAATCCAGTTAAAAATGGGCAGAAGACATCCAGATAGCCAGAGACACAGCAAAGATGTTCAGCATCATTAATCATCAGGAAAATGCAAATCAAAACCACAATGGGATATCACCTCATACCTGTCAGAATGGCTAAAATAAAAAATACAGGAAACAACAAGGGTGGGAAAAGGAACCTTTGTGCACTGTTCATAGGAATGCAAACTGGTTCAGCCACTGTGAAAAACAGTAGGGAGGTTCCTCAAAAAATGAAAAATAGAATTATCATATGATCTAGTAATTCCTTCACTGGTTGTTTAGTCAAAAAATACAAAAACACTAATTTGAAAGGATATATGCACGACTATGCTTATTGCAGCATTATTTATAATAGCCAAGATATGGAAGCAATCCAAGCATCCATTGATAAATAAATGGATGAAGAAGATATAAGATATGTATATATGAATGGAATATTACTCGCCCATAAAAAAGAATGAAATCTTGCCATTTGCAACAATATGGATGGATCTAGAGGATATAACGCTAAACAAAATAAGTCAGTCAGAGAAAAATAAATACCATATGATTTCATTCATATGTGGAATTTAAAAAACAAAACAAATGAACAAAGAAAAAGGACATAAACAAACAAACAAATACTCTTAATTACAGAGAACAAACTGATGATTCCCAGAGGGGAGGTGGATGGGTCAATGGGTAAAATAGGTGATGGGAATTAAGAGTACACTTATCGTGATGAGCACTGAGTAATGTACAGAATTGTTGGATCACTATATTGTATACCTGAAACTAATATAACACTGTTCATTAATTCTATACTAGAATTTTTTAAAAATTAAAAACTAAAAAAGAAGAGGAGGAGATTAGGTCATAGACATGCACAGAGGAAGGGTCATGTGAAGACCCAGGGAGATAGTGGCCATCTACAAGTCAAGACAATAGGCCAGAGAAGAAACTTACTGTGTCGATAACTTGATCTCAGACTTGAAGCCTTCAGAATTATTAGAAAAATAAATTTGTGTTGTTTAAGCTCCCTAGTCTTGTTATGACAGCCCCAGCAAACTAATACAGTGTGTGACCTTGGCAATAGTTATTTAAGTATATACATTAGTAGCTTCTAGTAGCTGATCTTATATATTTATGATTTTGGAAATGTTAAACCTATTAAAATTATGCTGGGGCCCCTGGGTGGCTCAGTCGGTTAAGCCACCAACTTCAGCTCAGGTCTTGATTTTGCAGTTTGTGGGTTTGAGCCCCGCATTGGGCTCTTTGATAGAGCCTACTTTGGATCCTCTGTCTCTGTCTCTCTCTGCCCCTCCCCTGCTCATGCTCTCTCTCTCTCTCAAAACTAAATATAAAACAATTTTTTTAATTATGCCATGTTTCATACATACACATACATAGACACACATGCATTTTTGTCATGCCTTAAAAATATTAACAACTTACAAAGGCATCTGAATAATTTTGAAACCCTCAAAATATAACATTTACATCAAATGCCAGCAGACATCTTTTAAACAGTCACTATCATTATAGGAGTAAATAGACAAATTCAATATTCTATATGATTGGATAGAGTAGCAAACAGGAGTACTTTTCCCAATTTTAATTCAATACCACCTGTGTAACAATAGGCAAATCACACGTAGTTAAGGGGGGAAGTGACGATGCATGAGAACATATGGAATTTTCCTTTTTTGGTAACTGCGACCAGTTATAAGTAGCCCATTGGTCAGCTAGAGCTTATGGATATTTTGAGGCGGGTTGCCTAAAGAGCCTGTTTGCATTCAGCCCACTGGTCACTGTGGGCCTGTTTACCCTACTCAGGTTTCCACGGCTTAAGCCTTCTGTCTAAACCTGCTACGTTAACAACGTGGTAAAACTCCATTATGGTGAATTGCATACGAGCTTTACAATTTGTAGTCAAAATAAAATACTAGAAAAGAATTCAATATTAGCATTCACATATTGCTCCCATAAAACCTAGAGATGAAATGGCCACAAGAGATATATATTGAAGGACAAGAAAAATGAAATTAAAATTAAATTAAAAAGAAAAGAGCATTTCCCTTCTATCCCAATCCAACAAACCCAGGACGCTGCCTGTATAATAGGGGCTCTGTGAATTCAGGTGTATTTTCCTAGTAGGAGTCGTTGAAATATAAGAGAGATAAGAAAGCAAAAATGGAGGAATGCTTGTTAGTTGACATTCTTGACAAAAGAATTCAAGAACTACATAGGAATGTGATCTTACAGCTATGATGCAAACAGCACACAAACAAGCTATTTTGACAATGTGTGACAAAGACCAAGAAAAAACACTTATAAAGGAGCAATTCAGAGTACAGAGCCAGCAGAAGACTGTGTTCCATTAGCAAGGACAGAGAAAGATGTTTTGTAAAAAAAAACCACTTTTTGTAGTAGCTTTATTATAATTACACATTTAATTATAAATTCTTTCTTACCTGAGGCCTGCCTGACCTGTCCACTCGCACTGGATACCCCTAGCACCCATAAGTTGGGTGTGAAAAAGACCAAACACATTTGTAGAGAACAGATGATTTCATATGGCTGCAGGCAATTCTTTATTCCCAGAAGAACTAACTTGTTCTCACAGAAAGGTTTAGAAAAGGAACTGAAGGAACCACTCTGTTCAAACAAAGCAAAAACGTCACCATTTACCTTTTGCATACACAACTGGAAACAACATGCTTCAGTCTCTTTGATTATAAAAAGCCAGTAAATGAGTAGAACATCTACAGTTTTCTGCTACCAACTGTGAATGACTTTCATTAGATTTAATAGTTAATGAACTGAGTTACTGGGGATTAGGGAGAGGGAAAGTTATTTTAGTTTCACTAAAAAAAAAAAAAAAAAAAAAAAAAAGTCTAAAATAAAACTGGTCATGGATGGTACCAAAAGGCTTTCAAAAACAAAAAGTCCCCTGACCAGTAAACAGAGTTTCACCTATGAAGATAATAGTTTTAGAGATAAAACAAAACAAAAGCAAAGTTTAAGCAATTAGCAGATTATTTTTATCAAAGACACAATAGACCACCAACATTTACTTTTTTCTCCCTCTCCAAATCAGATACTGGGTAATTTCCCTTAAGGTATATTACAAGGCATGCAGTTTTTCAGGAAAAACCACATTCTCTACTAAGCTCAAAATCAGAAAACGTCCTTCCTGGTTCCTTTATTTATTTATTTTTCTGACTTGTTACGCTTCATCTCATCACTGACTTGAAGGACAAGTCTGGCATAGTTACTAATGGGCAGGTGTCCATTAGACCTGGCATGCTAGTTACAATAGAAGCTAGAGAACATCCAGCAAAAGAACATAGGCAATCAGTCCTGAACATAGTTCCTTAGAATCTGCTTCAGGGAAGCTACTGGATGCAAGACTTATAAAGTCTAAGCTGCCCAAACACTAAGATGCATTAGGTCTCAAAGGGTAGGCTGATGTCCTAATACCCAAGTGTGGAGTAGTCAAAACTATGCAATATAGCTCTCTCATGGCCTGGCTTGCCCCAGTGGTTAGGCTTATAATATCTGAGAGATAAATGGCATCTCCTTCAAGCAATCACATACCTATGAATATTAGATACTCATATATATGGGAATATTATTCCTTTAGATTTGGTTTTAAATATTAGATATTCACATTTATTAATTTTGTTCCTCTAAATGAAGGTTTTGAAAATGATTGAGTAGCAGGGTGTTCAAGGTTAAAACTTTGGTAGGCAACTTGAATATGGCTAGTCTATGCTTCCAACTAAGGGCAGATCAATAGGCTTCTAAATTAAATAAAAATAGTGAATTTCCTCTATGAGTGCTAAAGAGCTGGACTAGGGCTCAAAGTCACTAGACATCTGTATAGAGGAGCAATAAAGCATTGTCATTGTGGAGGTCACCCCAAAGCTACCAGTTAAGCATCACTCTCAACACAGCACAATACTTAAAAAAGAGAAAGCTCTAATAATACTCTGATTACTTTTTATTTTTCTCTAAAACGGATGAAAATGCTTCTATTTTATTATTTCAGTGGTGTGTGTGTGTGTGTGTGTGTGTGTGTGTGTGGTAACTGGAGAAAATTGAGCCCCAGCAAGGTAACAGAGAGATTTAATTAGAAGTAATTTCTTCATTCTTGAACTATTCTACATGATGTCTAAGCAACTCGACACTTCTGTTGAAACCAGTGATTGAGATCAGGGAGGGTAAACAACAAACTGAATTTTCCACTTTCAACCAGTCACATGCTTTTGCTTGAAAAAGCTACCAGTACATCATATCAATCATCTCATTATGCAAAATGGTACAAGTCACAAGGTGCAATTTCAAAATTCCCTCTAAAGACAAGCCACTAAGCTGCAAAATCTACAAATTATCTGCTGCTAAAAGACAAGCAAAATTATATTTTCCTCTATGTGACATCAGACAGAAATCCCTCAAACTCAAAATAAGGCACTGGGTCTGTGAGGTAACTGGATTATCTTAATTGTTTAAAACAAATGTTCTTCTCTTGCAGTACAGAAGCAAAATAGGATTGTTGCAGCTGCATGTTCATAGGCTAATATGCAGCTCCTTGGAGATATTATGTGAACACGCAATAATTTTAAAATTAGAAAGGTTTACAATGCTTTGCTGGAGAAGAAAAAAGGGACAAAGTTTTCTATGTATCTTCTCTAACGTACCAATTCAGCTCTCAGGTACCTTTTGAACTTTGTTCAAAATTGTTTTCCATACAATTTCTATGTGTAGCAATTCTATATAATATATCCATAAAATGAATAAAGATTCAAGGTAATAATATACTAATGAGATTTAAAGCTAGAAACAACCAAAGCTGTTTCCTATTAAACACATGAAAGCTTATGTTAATATTACACTTGCTCTCATTGAAATGTTACACAAGCTATTCTACCAAATTCCCCTTTCAATATACAATTCACCTCCAGTTTGGTAAACATGATCTTTCCCAGTTATGCTGCAGGAACTAAATGTCCAATCTGTGAAAAGATTTCACAATATTTAAGCAGATGTTTCAACATCTGTTTCTTAGTAAACAAGCAAAAAGTGAGCAGGCCCTTCAGAGAGGTGCCCGTGTGAAATCAGTTTCCATCATGTGACATTGCTTATTCTGTGTTGAGCACTGCGTTACGCATGTTGAAGGGTAAGCTCATAGGCCTAAAGGAGCTCAAAGGTGAGATGTGCAATGATCACAATGACTGTTTAGGGCAATGACAATGCTGTATTCAGAGCAGACTGCAGGTATGAGCATGACTTGGTAAACAGGAAGCAAAAGATTTTAGTACAGGCTAAGCAGACTACATGCAATGATCAGGATCAAGCACAGTAGAGGAAGGAAAGCTGGCTTCCGCGGAGACAGCCTGAGAGCTGCTTGCCAGTCCCCAAGGAGGAGGCTGATGTAATGGTGCTATAACCTTCAGGTTGCTGAACTGCAGAGAATAGCCCAAGGGGCCCTTGGCAAAGATGATGCTGCTTTCATCTGGTCTCATGTGGAAACACATTAACTGTGGAATCAGAACTGAAACGGTTGCCTGCATAGGAACCAGACAACCTGAGTTTTGTTGTCTGCTAGGGCTTGTGTGATGGGATAATAGTACTTTTCACGGGGCCTTTGGGAAGACTCTGGGAAAGAGCTGTGTACTGGGATTTGGGAGCACAGCCTCACATTAGTTGTCTCCACTTGTCAGGGTCCCTGTCAGCCACTCCTCAATCTCTTTGTTCCTGCCTAGGCCATGTATGCGCCATCCTTCCCACGGTCATTTAAAGCCTCCTAAGTGATCTTCCTGTCTCCAGTCTCTCATCTTTTCAACTCATCCTTCAGGAATTAGTTTTTCAAGGTTACATTTATTCTTTTAATACAAAAGCAATACATATCTATAATAGAAAAGATGTTAAATATAAAAAAGCCAAAAAGCCAAAATCACTCATAATCTCCCTTTTATTTTTTAACGGATATGAAATAACAAGCGAGACCACTCCTTTCCTTCTCTCCTGTCTCTTCAGCTCCCAACTCCATAGCCACCATCAAGAGATCATTTTATATTCTTCCAGGCTTCATCTTATGATTGTAGGGACATATATCATTATTGGTTTTTCTCCCCAAATGAATATAGAGCCAGGCTATGAATATGGTTTTGCAATGTGCTTTTTATTTTACTTGTAATAAGTACTTTTCCAAGTCAGTACATATGAATCTACTACTCTCTTTTTAGCTGCTATATAAATTTCCTTTCATGAATATTCTGCAGTTGGTTCACCCATTTTCCTATTGATTGACAGTTCTCCCCCAGTTTTTGGTTAGTAAACAATACTGCAATGAGCATACTTGGACATACATATTTATATATATAATTAAGTATTTCTCTGGACTAGACCCCCTACCAGTGGAATTCCTCATGAAATTGATGGGTCAAAGGTCACACATTTTTATTTTGAAAAATAATATCAGTTTGCCTTACAAAAAGCTATACCCACATTCACCACTCTTGGTACAAGAGTGGCAATTTTTTCTTACCAAGGGTGGATGTTATGAATCTTTTGAGATGTTGCCCATCAATTGGGCTAATAATATATAGCTAGTTATTGTTTAATTTTTATTTGTTTAATAATTACTGAAATGGATCATTTTTCCATGAGTTTATTGGACATTGATATTCCCTCTTTCATTAATTTCCTGTTTGTAATCTTTGTCAATTTTCTATTTAGCTAGTTGTCTTTTTCTTTTTCTATTTATTAGTAGAATATTAGTAAAATATTCTGGACATTAATCTTTTGTCTTTACATATGTTGCATATATTTTTTTCCTAGCCTCTCATTTGTCTTTTAACTTTATTTTTATCCTTTCAAATAAAAGGGTATTTTTTTTACCTTTAATATATTGCCTTTTTTCTGCAATTTGTAGACTTAATATCATGCTGAGAAAGGCCTTCCTCATCCTACAATTATAAGCCTGTTTCATTCCTTTTATTCCAGCATTTAGTTGTGGGTTTCTTTTTTTAATGTCTAGATCTTTAATCTACTTGGAATTTACTTTTGTGCAAGGTATGGTATAGATATCTCACTAGATTGCCAAGTACTTTAACATTATTTGAAATAATCCTTTTACCTATCATTTCTGAAATTTCACAATTGTTATTATAGTAAATTCCCAGGTGTGTTAGTGGATGCTTTTAATATAGAAATAGTGAGTGTGTGTACATATGCTGCCAATTATATGTATATATATATTTATATATACACACACACACGTATACATATATATATACACACATATATATATACACACACGTATACATATATATACACATATACACACATATATATACACACACATGTATACATATATATATACACATATACACACATATATATATGTATATTTAATGTCTGTAGGCAAGTTTCCTGCCTTACAGACCTCATCCAAAGGTAGCAAATGTCTATGTCCATAGGGCATGAAACGGTAAGCATAATTATGCTCAAGAAACTCTGAATTATGGGGCACCAGGGTGGCTCAATCAGTTGAGTGGCCAACTTCAGCTCAGGTCATGATCTTGCAGTTCGTGAGCTCAAGCCCCACAACAAGCTCACTTGCTGCTGTCAGCACAGAACCCACTTCAGATTTTCTGTCCCCCTCTATCTGCCTCTCCTTCTCTCTCTCTCTCTCAAAAATAAATAAACATTAAAAAAATTCTGAGTTACTTATAAAAAATGACACTATTCAAAATTACACATATACAAAATGCTTTTTAATTAGTTCTCTCAAAATATTGCAAAATATGCAGTTTAAGTTAAAGTGTAAGTGTAAAATAGTATTGCAGAAAGTATTCCTTTTTTTCAGTTTTATCTCAGAATCTGGTCAAAAAAAATGCTTTTTTAAAGAGCAGACAATTTTCTGACATTTCTTTAAGCTGAGAGTAAATTATTGCTACTACATTTTACAGTTCATGTCATGACATAGCTTCAATTAGGAAACAATTTATTCTGTCCAGTGAGACAGAATAAATGGCTCACAGTGGCAGTCCATTTTGCCATTGCCAGGTCTCTAGTTCAACAGAAATAGAATTTTTTCACAGATGGGTAGTTCTCAAGAGACCAAGTCTCTGGAATCTTCCCTCAGAGTCTGCATTTTTAAAAATCTTTGTTTCAATACAGAAGAAAATGTTTTTATACTAAGTCTATTCTTATTAGCACCAAATTATAGAAAAGAGACTTTTAAAAAACATAGTACTTAATAACCCAGACAGGGCTAGCATGAAGGATATCATCAATGAGGAGCTACAGAAGGCACAAAGTACTAACAAACACTACCACTTCTTCAGCTCCGCTGACCGTTCATTCCACTGTTGCTGAAGCCAGATATTCTAGGAGGAGTGGAGGCATGGGATAGGGTGGCAAAGAGGTTTTCCAACTCCTCTATCCCTGCACCGTTGTTATGCAGCATAAACATCTTCACAAGGAGAATGAATGGAAATGTATACAAACCACTGAATTATTAATGTCCTTCACACTGTGAAGTTAAGTGATAAAACGTTCCTTAAATTAGCTTGACATGAAGACGTAGATTTTGTCACTGGACTAGGCTGCCATTTGAGCTACTGAAGAATGTACAGGCAAAGGTCATACATAGTAGAATACAGTTTGAGGAAATGTCTGCCATACTGTTCTTAAAGAATGTAACATCAGTCAAAATCAGTGAACATCTCTTCCACACCCATAAAAAGATACAGATTAAGTACTCCCAAGTGAGTTATTAGTATCTGTCTGCACATCTGAGCATCTGCTTCTTCAAATTGATAGAGATAATTAAGCCAGGCACAATTTGCATCTTGAGTATATAATTATTCTTTATCTTAGCCAAGGACTAAAATCATGCCATTATTATTAAAATTGTTTTTCTGGTCCTTTTAGGACTGTGTTGGCTATCCTGCTTTGTGCTCATGTCTACATGTAATTGTCATAATCCCTCCACGCAAAGGCCAGGACTATGCTTTACTCATTTTTATATCCCTCACATGTTCAATACTCCTTTTGATATCCTTTATAATGCACAGCCTTGTAAATAGCAGGTGTTCAGTAAACATAAAGGGTGAATTATATGAAGCATCAAATATTTTCTAGAATAGTATGATCTAGGTGGTCCCATGGTCCAATACGATTCATAGAAAAAGTCAGTACTCCTTTGAAAATGTAATATTCACTGTAAGGTTTAAAGATACAACCATCAGATATTTAAAAACCACTTTTCAGAAAAACAGACTTTGTAGACATACATTGTGAGTCAGTTAAGCCTCATATTCTTTTGGACTGAGAACAACTCCTGCATTACATGCCAAAAGAAGGAAATGCATATCTAACTCCTTAAACGCTTACCTTACTAGTTCTGCCACATATTAAGGATTTAATAAATAGTTACTATATTTATTAGATGTGTTCTTATGCATATTTCATTAAATGCTCCTCAGAATTGAGCAGGCAGCAACACCTCAAACAGTTCAAAGACAATTGAAAAAATTAATCAGGTCAATCTGATATAGATATTCAGGTGGCCCACCTTGGGACAAGTTTCGTGGTTCCAAGTCATCCCTTTACTGTTAACAGGGTTCTAGAGAGAATACCCAGGAATGGGGTTGACAAGGTTTAAAAAGAATATGGGGTCCTAGACAAAAGGGCTGAGTTAGAAGCATAACATCCATCCTGTGGGTGAAATTACAATACAGAAAAGGAAATCCTGGCACAGACTTTGTCATAACCATGGGCAAGCACAATAAGGGGTTTGGGAGTCAGGATGATGGTTGAAGGGGTGCTTCATAGGGGCTTGCTACTCGATTTAGACTCATACCAGACCCTACTATCAGCTATGTTTGAGCCCAGTGGTATACTGGGGCCTTGGACAGGATGCATTCAGAGACTGGTCAGGAGAGGAGCCTGCTATGGAAAAGATCCTCTGTACCTACAGCTGGAATAGGTGGAAATGGACCAAGACATTCAATTTATTAATGGACCAGTGTTCTCTCTGTACTATCACACTCATACCCAGTGACCATCTTCTCAGAATAACTTAGTGTTGTGTAAACACAATCCTAATATGCTGTTTTAAAAATATTTATTTTGAGGGGTGCCTGGGTGGCTTAGTCGGTTGAGCGTCCAACTCTTAATTTTAGCTCAGATCATGATCCCAGGGTCATGGAATTGAGCTTCACACTGAGCTCTGTACTGAGCATAGAGTCTGCTTAAGATTCTCTCTCTCCCTCTGCTCCTCTCCCCTGCTTGTGCTCTCATAACTGAGTACGATAAACTAGGATTGGGAACAAAGATTTTGGAATTAGGAATAAAAAATCAGTATCATGGTAAAACACCCAACGTCAAGGCCTGCAACCTGAATCAGGATATCCAGCAGGATGAAAAGAGTGTTAACAGTTAGGGAAATAGCTAGGAAAGGCAAAAGTAGATTCAGAGACTAAAATGGAGTGAAAGTCCAAGCAAGCATTTATAACAACATGATTTCTAGATCAGAATACCAGGAAAACATACTAATGCCAGTGTTCTATTAAGAAGGCCTTTGGACTCTCATTAATTACAACGGATTCTAAGACTAAGGATTCCAGGTGAGAGATGGCTGAGAGGCAGGTGCAGGACAACAGATATACTATCCCCTTATCAAACATAGGCTAGCTAGTAAGCTCTGAAATAGTCTACATAGTTAATGCACTTGAAAGTTCAAAACAAAACAACAAACTAGCTCCAAAGCATTTTATGAAAGCACATTTAAAAAGCATTTAGTAGGGGTGCCTGGGTGGCTCAGTCGGTTAAGAATCTGACTTTGGCTCAGGTCATGATCTCATGGTTCATGAGTTCAAGTCCCACATCAGGCTCCATAATGATAGCTCAGAGGCTGGAGCCTACTTCGAATTCTGTGTCTCCACCTCTCTCTGCCCTCCCCTGCTCACATTCTGTCTCTCTCTCTCAAAAATAAACAAACATTAAAAAAAATAAATAAATAGTAATAAAAATAAAAAGCATTTAGTAAAATATTGTGTCTGCCTAACTCAATCTTATCTGCCACCAGTCTACAACACAAGTCCACTACACTCACATCTCCCAAACAAGCCTTGTGTCCTCCTACCTGTACATGTTTGGCTAGCTCTTCTGGCAACCCAATAATGCCCTCTAACATACCCTCATTTACCCAAGCATTCCCCATCCAATAAGACCAAATCTCTCTTTCTCATGAGGTCTCACATCTCTCTTGAGGTCTCTTTTATTCATCCCAACTTGAAATGATTTCTCAATCCTCTGAACTCTCACATCAGTCATTGGACTCTTCACATACATTGTCTTGCAATATTAATTTTTTTCCTGTTCCTATAATTAACTGGATTGCTAGCTGTTTGAGGAGGCAGTGACTGTAACTTGTCACCTCTGAATCCCTATTGTACATTATAGTACTCAATTAATATTTACTGAATGGCACTTGAAGCCAGAGGCCTTGTCTTAGAATACATATCTCTGTATCTCTCCAGCCCCAGCATAAAGCCAAACAATTCAAAATGGTACCCAGTACTGGCTCTGATTGGTTAAAGTACCAAACACATGTTTAATTTTCTTTCTTTTTTTTTTTCTTTTTTTTCTTTTCTTTTTCTTTTTTTTTTTTTTTCACCAGTACATTTCATCTTTTCTAAAGAAACATGTTATCATAGAATTTGGAAATTCCCTAACAAACGGAATTAAACCAAACCTACAAAACTACAGAGGAAAAAGTACAAATCACATTCTAGGGATATTACTTCCTTATTTTCCAAATCACATGTAATCATTATTTAAAATTAGAAATTAGAGAAACACAAAAATTATATATATATATGTATATATATATGTATGTATATATATATACATATATATGTATTTTTTTCCTTGTAATCCTACTACCCAGAAATAGCCACTATTAATTTTCTGGTGCCTAATCTTTCCTTAAGAGAATTACTTTATGCTGCCTATATCCTATATCCCTAGGTCATTCTAAATAAAATTACCCTATCCACATCCTTCTACCAAATGAAACTTACCACCCCAGTCCATCACCCTAGCTGCAGGTAGATGTCTCCCTAAAGGAAATAATCAACAGGTTGTCCAGAAACAAATTTAGTCTAATAAAATAAGCCAAGCAATAGGCTCCATCTTGAGAATCTAAACTAAAAACAGTTAGCAATAGGATCTGAAATCAAACCACACTGTGCTATGAGCAAATTAAATTTACAAAGAACAAATATAATGACTATGCCAGTTGAAAGTGGAACAGAAAGAAGCTTGGAGGCACAGTGTGGCTGAGTCAAGTTCAAGGGGAATAGTGGAGGGAAGGTTCTGAACTCTGATCACCCAGTCTTCTTAAACCCAGAACTGCCTCTAGCTCCAGACTTTATGACATCAGCTATATAATGAATGGCTTGGACTTCTGGGTTCCCAGGAGATTTCCTTTAAAATTTCTTGTGCAGGGGCGCCTGGGTGGCACAGTCGGTTAAGCATCCAACTTCAGCCAGGTCACGATCTCGCGGTCCGTGAGTTCGAGCCCTGCGTCGGGCTCTGGGCTGATGGCTCAGAGCCTGGAGCCTGTTTCCGATTCTGTGTCTCCCTCTCTCTCTGCCCCTCCCCCATTCATGCTCTGTCTCTCTCTGTCCCAAAAATAAATAAACGTTGAAAAAAGAATTAAAAAAAAATAAATAAAATAAAATTTCTTGTGCAGCCCATCAGTTAGATCTCTTTTCTTAGGCTAACTTGAATATTTTAAGAACAAATGAAGAGGGCGCCTGGGTGGCGCAGTCGGTTGAGCGTCCAACTTCAGCCAGGTCACGATCTCGCAGTCCGTGGGTTCGAGCCCCGAGTCGGGCTCTGGGCTGATGGCTCAAAGCCTGGCCTGTTTCTGATTCTGTGTCTCCCTCTCTCTCTCTGCCCCTCCCCTGTTCATGCTCTGTCTCTCTCTGTCCCAAAAATAAATAAACGTTGAAAAAAAAAAATTAAAAAAAAAAAAGAACAAATGAAGAGTTTTCCTAGATTTTTTCAGAAGTATATATATGTTTTTCAAAACATAATATATATGCTATTTAAAGTCTGCTTTTGATCCAGTGTTATGCTATAGGCATTAAATATTGATGTGCATATTACTTACAAATGGTTTCATGACATTTTGTTGTGTCATAATCTGTTTAACCTATACTCTATTACTGGATATTGGATATTGTTTCCAATTTTGCCCTGATATAAATTATTCCTCAGTTGGTACTCTTGGAAAATATTGTGTTTGCCAGTTATAGGAATTTCCTGCTCATACAATATAACTTACTAATAGGGTCATTGGAATTGTATTCTTGAAGTTCTATGCTGTCAAATACTGATAAAAATAAGCAGGTTACAGTTTGGAAACAATGTTATTGAAACTGAATTCTACAAGCACTATTCTAAGGGATCCTTAAGGTGAGAAGTCAGGAATAGGGGATCTATGATCCCCAAAATTATATACAAACATTTGTGTTCATATATATATATATATATACATTTGCATCTTTCCTTAAGCAGGTCCATGGCTTTAACAAATTATCAATATATACATATAGTAAACAATGATTATATAAATCCAAATTAGATTAACATAATGCATCTAATATACTCAGCATTATACCTGACACATATTAAACTTAAAATTAGTAGTAATTAATATAATTAATAATAATTATGCAAACCAGATATTCTATTGCCTTCTATAGTTTTTTAATTGCTATCCCCAGATGATACTTACATTAAAAATATATCCACTAAAATGGTGGATATGAAATGGACATGAAACAAATCCACTGAAATGGTAATTTTTTAATGTTTTTCTATTTATTTTGAGAAGAGAGATAGAGAGCGAGTGGAGGAAGGGCAGAGAAGAGAGGGAGTCAGAGAATCCCAAATAGGCTCAGCACGGTCAATGCAGAGCTGGATGCAGGGCTCGAACTCATGAACCGGGAGGTCATGCTCTGAGCCGAAATCAAGAGTCAGACACTTAACCAACTGAGCACCTAGGCACCCAAAATGGTGATTTTTATACAGCCACAAATTAAACAAATCTTGCTGATCTATGCCTAGACTCATATTATGCATTCTTATTACTTGTGAAAAGAGAGCAGTTTATCTTCTACTTGATAAGGTAACTAATAGGACAACAAACCAAGTGATGTAAATAATGTTGATTTTCTCACTTATTTGAAGTCTATCAAATAAAGTTGTCAGTGTATTATTTTCTTTAGAATAACTCACTGTAGCTATACTTAACCTAAAGTCTTTGTTGGTTTGCTTATCATCTTTTCTCTCAAGAGAGAAGATATGCCACCAAGATAAAATAACCAACTATAAAAATTTTGATGTTTTAACATATAGTGTGAATTTAAATCACTTGAAAAAAATCCATCAGTATACGTATCTAGCTTCACATGTCATTTTTGATGATAATATTGATCACAACTTTTCCTGAAACTGAGTTATAGTTTCTGTTTGATGAACATACTAGTTGATTACTTACTTTTGAAATGTTCTTACATATTTTAGCAATGTGTGGCCCACAATTTCATTCTGGATTATTGTTACAACCAAAAATGTACAACCAATTCATAAAGAAAATTAAATCCCTTCTTGGAGCTCTTGGGGCAGCCTTATTTACCTTGTCAAGGTTCCCTACTAAGAAATGCTATGGAAATGTTTCATTAATGACTATATCCTGATCACGAAGGGGAGAGGCACATAATCACATTTCCTTCTCAAAACATAAGTGAAGAACTCAAAACTCATCTCAGCTCCCCAACCAGAAAAGTATATACTTACTTCACAGATTTAATTATTAAACGAAACATATACATAAATCAGCCCAATATTTGGCACATAAGTGTTTAGTGTTTTTGTATCTGAATTTGAATTAGTCACCTTAAGGAAACTGAGCATTGCTTTGGTCCAGCTTAAAGCCTATGTAAACTCCCAAAGATTTGTGACAGACTTTACAGAGCTAAGTTCTATTTATAAACTCCTCAGAAAAAAAAAATGGGAAAAAAATATCAATTCCCCCCCAAAAGTAGAAATGAGTTTTCTACTCACACCTACCCATTGTATTGCAGACAACCCCCAAAGAGAACCCCCAAAACGATCAATTCTGTGTTGTTCCTAACATAATCTAAGTTTGGATATAATAGATCAGATTTATTTAGGTTAACCAGATGGTGTTGAGAAATAAAAAAGTGAGGTGAATATCATCTTAGTTTTAAATAAAAGAAGAAAAAGTATTTTTAAATGAGCTAGTAGAACAAACACAAAAGAGACTTGATTTTGAAGAATGAGATTAATGAATTCTATTAACCAGACAGAGAGGAATATTGGCAGCTGGGTGTTGGAGCTGGCCCACACTGGTTTGCAAGAGCCAATTGTTAAATTTTCAGGAATTTTGCAAGCTAATTGTTAAAGGTGGCCAGTATTAAAAATTAAATTACATAAACTTATAATTAAATCAGTTATAGTAAATTGAAAGGTAATAAATACATACTTCCTAATTATTTTACTAAATTTTACTATTATCTATTCTCTTGGGATCATTCTATTATACCTATGTGCTAGAAATACTATACAATTGCATATTATTTGTGCATCTCTTCCTAACTCCACATTCATTGGTGGCCTCTTGATAGCTTAAATATCAGCCATGATGGGAATATTTCCACCATAGAAATAAGCAACTGTCACAAATGAGGGCTTGTTCTTCTTTTCCTTTTCTTTTTTATTTTTCCTTCAAAGAACCAGTTATTAAACATTTGTCAGCACACCATGAGCACTGGTCTGTTTTGCTTTCAGAAAGACATAAATCCTGACCAACCCCTGGCTTTGGGAAAGACATAGGTCTTTATATCTTTGTTGGAAGGCAATTCTCCATGAATCTCTCATGATTCTATACCTCTTGTGAAACTAGGCACTGGCCATCGTTCAATCTGAATTATCTTTTCAAGGATTTTTAAGGATATTTGTACAACAAACAGCCTTGAAAGTTATAGATATGTTTGTTGTACATTATAAAATAATTGAGATCTCCTAAGCTCAGGGTTACTCTTCTGCTGTGAAGACATCTATGTGCCTATCTGTACAGCCTCAGTGGCACTTGGAAGCAAAGGGAACAGACACAAACATGCTGATGCTCAGACTTCTTGCTGTGCTATATTCATGTTACTCTCCCTCTCACGGGTCTTGTGTCATCCGCCAGCCTCCATCAAACTGTTGCAGGCTCACTTGTTGGCTCACAAAAAAGGTAATATCTTGGGTCCTTAAGAGCTCTTGCTAAAATTTACCTGAAAGAGTAACCTAATAGTTTAGGATAGCTTACAAAAAAAGGTAAAAAGGACTACAAAACTAAAGACTTTTTTTTTTCTTTACACGTCAATGGGTTGTTTTTCGTAAATGCAGCTTCAAAGATTTTGGTGTTATATACTTCCCTAGCTCCTCTTCTACTTGTCAGAAGCTTCATAGTCTCTCAACTACAAACTAGGTCCCTTCTGTTTCTCTTCCATGGCACAAGCCAAAAAGTCTATGAAAAAGTCTCTTGAGGGGCGCCAGGGTGGCTAAGTCGGTTGGGTGTCTGACTTTGGCTCAGGTCATGATCTCAGTTCATGGTTCATGGTTTGTGGGTTCGAGCCCTGCATCGGGCTCTGTGCTGACAGCTCAGAGCCAGGAGCCTGCTTAAGATCCTGTGTCTCCCTCTCTCTCTGCCCCTCCCCTGCTTTCTCTCTCTTTCTCTCTCTCTCTCTCAAAAAATAAATGAACATTAAAAAAAAGTCTCTTGAAAAGGAGAATGAGGTGTGCCTGGGTGGCTCAGTCAGTTAAGCATCAACTTCAGCTCAGTGTGATCTCATGGTTAGTGGGTTTGAGCCCCACATCCAGTTCTGTGCTGACAGCTCAGAGCCTGGAACCTTCTTCAGATCCTGTGTCTCGTTCTCTCTCTGCCCCTTCCCTGCTCATGGTCTGTCTCTCAAAAATAAATAAATGTTAAAAAAATTTTTTAAAAAAAGAAAAACAGAATGACAGAGAAATATATTAAGACATAGAAAAAATAATAGCTTAAAAGGAAAGAGCAATACCTTTCTTTTTCAACAGTGAAAATTAAGTTTAAGATGCCAGTGAAAAGTTTAAATTCCAAAGGCTGCTAGAAGAATAAGGGAAAAACTTTTTTTAACTTGTTTTACAGAAATGGCAGCTGATAGAATAATAAACAGAGTTACCTAGGAAAAAAGAGGGTCTGATTTTTCTAGGTATGACTATAATACACGTATTACTATTATGATGATGATGATATAATACTATCCCCATTTTAGGGATAGTTTTTAAACAAAATCTTATTTTGTAGAGGATCATGATAATTTGGAAGGAGTGCCCTCTTAGCCAACCTGAAGATCTATGAAGTCATCTCCCTTTTTAGTTACTTGGACAGGCTCTGGGCACTAGAAGCCACAGTAAAAGTAAGCAGAATGAAGATTTGTGAAAGTCAAGTTCTGTATCACTAAAGCAATGCCTGATCCAGGTGGCACATGCTTACAGCATTGCCAGCACTGTTTATGACACATTGTACCTGTTCACAAAGAAATGGACAATAGCATTAACAGGCTACCACCCTTACTAGTATATTCTACTGTAAAATCTCTTTAGTTTACCATTTTTGAGTGACTGTGTCTTATTTCTCAGAAACAAATGACAAAGTCATCACAATAGAAAAATAATACATTATGCACCAACATAAACTTAAAGTAGACATTATTTTTCTAAATCACACTCTTTGCACTTTTTAGCATTTACAGATCTGCAAGCTTTAGAATTAATTAGCACTTAGAAATCACAGCAAATTTTTCATCATCTAAAAATAGTCAAGAATAACAAGAAAATAATTATTGTCAAATAAGAGAACTTTTTTATAAAGACATGTTGATTGGTAGTTGATTTTATCATCATTTTTTTTCTTTCTTGTACCTCATTAAACTGGACTCAAAATACTGTATTTTAAATTAACCTAACCAGAATATGTTGCCCATATTTCACCATATAACACCCACTTACAGGATAGAATTAGGAACATTTATAGTAACAACCCATATTTCTTCTGACTTTGTTCCCCAAGCCACAATCTGAAAATCCCCAGATTCCCTCAAAATCCCTCCATTTTTACCTGGGAGTCCCCAATAGCAAATCCATTGGATTTTTATGCAGGAGCCAGCCTTTGTGATGCTAAATATTCATGATGCTAAATGTGGAAAGCTTTCTGGAAACTTCTGTGTGCCAAAGCCATGCAAGCCATGCTGTGTTCCTTCCAGAAAAGGGAGAATGCACCTCTTCTTTTCGACTTTGTGCCCAGAGACCAAAGAAGAGATGCTTGGTGTCCTCCTGTCTTAGAAATTGTGGGCATTCCTATTCTCAACTCCTGTTTCTGTATGACCTATGTGGCACTAGACCAGAGCTGAGAGGCTGACAAAGTGGGACACACAAAATCAAGGCTCCCTTTGATGCCTGAGGCGTCTGTTAAGCCAAATCTTCCCTGCTTGACTTTTTCTTCTTAGGCATGAGTCCTTTCCCAGGAGGCTTCATTTAGTCCTGTAAATAGACCACTATCAGGCCCATCTCCCACTCCCAAGCCCTCCACACCCCCAGCCAGCCAGCCAGCCATGTTTGAATCCTAGCAGAAAATACATCTTAGACTCTAGTGAGGTTCCCGCAGTATGACCAAAAAAAAAAGTACTAATGTAAAAGTTGACAGTCATCACTAATTATTGTTATATACCCAATGTAAGATAAAAGACTAAAAATGGTATTGTGAATTGAGACCCTAGAAGATAAAATGAATGTTTCATAATAATCTGAAGAAATTCCTTTGCTTGTATCATTTAGTGTGTCAGGGCAAGCCACATTTACCTATCTATAGATGTGTTCTTAAAAGATGGAACTCAAGAGGGGTGACTGGGTGGCTCAGTCCCAGTTAAGCATCCGACTTCAGCTCAGGTCATGATCTCACAGCTTATGAGTTCGAGCCCTGTGTCAGGCTCTGTGTTGACAGCTCAGAGCCTGGAGCCTGCTTCAGATTCTGTGTCTCCCTATCTCTCTGCTCCTCCCCTATTCACACTCTGTCTCTGTCTCTTTGTCTCTGTCTCTCTCTCCCTTTCTCTCTCTCTCTCTCTCTCTCTCTCAAAAATAAAAATTAAAAAAAAAAAGATGGAACTCAAGAGAGGATTGCTGCATACAACACAAAAATCCAAATCACCTAATATTAAAGACCAGTACTAACACATAATGGTCCAATATTCACAAAGAAATTGAGTGAACTGCTTTGAATGGCACAAATATTTACTGTTCCTTCTTCTTTCTTTGTATCACCAGAAATCAAGAATTGCCTTTCCTCCAAAACTGGATGGCTTTATACTAACAATATCTTTTTTTTCTCTAGTACATTCTGTATGTCTCTTTATTTCCAGAAACTTATCATCATTCTGTTAGAAAAATTCATATTGAATTCTGTGTAATTTGGATTTTTGGCATGTGCTTTGTCCCACTGATAATGGGAAAACCTACAAATATTATACTGTATATTACCAAACTGAAAAACAATTATAATCTTATAAATAGATGCAGCATGAAACCTACAGACATCACAATGACTCTAAACCCATATCTTTCAATAATAACACTGAATGTAAATGGACTAAATGCTTCAACCAAAAGACACAGGGTATCAGAATGGATAAAAAAAAACAAGACCCATCTATTTGCTGTCTACAAGAGACTCATTTTAGACTTGAGGATGCCTTCAGATTGAAAATGAGGGCATGGAGAACTATCATGCTACTGCAAGTCAGAAGAAAGCTGGAGTAGCCATACTTACATCAGACAAACTAGACTTTAAATTAAAGGCAGTAACAAGAGATGAAGAAGGGCATTATATAATAATTACAGGGTCTATCCATCAGGAAGAGCTAACAATTACAAATGTCTATGTGCCAAATACGGGAGCCCCCAAATATATAAAACAATTACTCACAAACACAAGCAACCTTATTGATAAGAATGTGGTAATTGCAGGGGACTTTAATACTCCACTTACAGAATTGCAGGGGACTTTAATACTCCACTTATCTAATATCCACTAGATAGATCATCTAGACACACGGTCAATAAAGAAACAAGAGCCCTGAATGATACATTGGATCAGATGGACTTGACAGATATATTTAGAACTCTGCATCCCAAAGCGACAGAAGATACTTTCTTCTCGAGTGCACATGGAACATTCTCCAAGATAGATCACATACTGGGTCACAAAACAGCTCTTCATAAGCATAAAAGAATTGAGATCATACCATGCACACTTTCAGACCACAATGCTATGAAACTTGAAATCAACCACAGGAAAAAGCCTGGAAAACCTCCAAAAGCGTGGAGGTTAAGGAACACCCTACTAAAGAATGAATGGGTCAACCAGGCAACTAGAGAAGAAATTTTAAAATATATGGAAACAAATGAAGATGAAAATACAACAATCCAAACGCTTTGGGATGCAGCAAAGGCAGTCCTGAGAGGAAAATACATTGCAATCCAGGCCTATCTCAAGAAACAAGAAAAATCCCAAATACAAAATCTAACAGCACACCTAAAGGAAATAGAAGCAGAATGGCAAAGACACCCCAAACCCAGCAGAAGAAGAGAAATAATAAAGATCAGAGCAGAAGTAAACAATATACAATCTAAAAAAAAAAACTGTAGAGCAGATCAATGAAACCAAGAGTTGGTTTTTTGAAAAAATAAACAAAATTGATAAACCTCTAGCAAGGCTTCTCAAAAAGAAAAAGGAGATGACCCAAATAAATAAAATCATGAATGAAAATGCAATTATTACAACCAATCCCTCAGAAATACAAGCAATTATCAGGGAATACTATGAAAGATTACATGCCAACAAACTGGACAACCTGGAAGAAATGGACCAATTCCTAAGCACCCACATACTTCCAAAACTCAAACAGGAAGAAATAGAAAACTTGAACAGACCCATAATCAGTGAAGAAATGGAATCAGTCATCAAAAATCTCCCAACAAATAAGTGTCCAGGACCAAATGGCTTCCCTGGGGAATTCTACTAGACATTTAAAGCAGAGAAAATACCTATCTTTCTCAAGCTGTTCCAAAAAATAGAAAGGAAGGAAAACTTCCAGACTCATTCTATGAAGCCAGCATTACTTTGATTCCCAAACCAGACAGAGACCCAGCAAAAAAAGAGGACTACAGGCCAATATCCCTGATGAATATGGATGCAAAAATTCTCAATAAAATACTAGTAAATTGAATTCAACAGCATATAAAAAGAATTACTTACCATGATCAAGTGGGATTCATTTCTGGGCTGCAGGGCTGATTCACAAATCAATCAATGCGATACATCACATTAATAAAAGAAAAGATAAGAACCATAGGATCATACTAATCGATGCAGAAAAAGCATTTGACAAAATTCAGCATCCTTTCTTAATAAATACCCTCGAGAAAGTTGGGATAGAAGGAACATACTTAAACATCATAAAAGCCATTTATGCAAAACCCACAGCTAATATCATCCTCAATGGGGAAAAGCTGAGAGCTTTCCCCCTGAGATAAGGAACACGACAGGGATGTCCACTCTCACCGCTGTTGTTTAACATAGTGTTGGAAGTGCTAGCATCAGCAATCAGACAACAAAAGGAAATCAAAGGTATCAACATTGGCAAAGATGAAGTCAAGCTTTCACTTTTTGCAGATGACATGATATTATACATGGAAAACCCGATAAACCCCACCAAAAGTCTGCTAGAACTGATACATGAATTCAGCAAAGTTGCAGGATACAAAATCAATGTACAGAAATCAGTTGCATTCTTATACACTAATAATGAAGCAACAAGAAAGACAAATAAAGAAACTGATCCCATTCACAATTGCACCAAGAAGCATAAAATACCTAGGAATAAACCTAACCAAAGATGTAAAAGATCTGTATGCTGAAAACTATAGGAAGCTTATGAAGGAAACTGAAGAAGATATAAAGAAATGGAAAAACATTCTATGCTCATGGATTGGAAGAATAAATATTGTTAAAATGTCAATTCTACCCAAAGCTATCTACACATTCAATGCAATCCCAATCAAAATTGCACCAGCATTCTTCTTCAAGCTAGAACAAGCAAACCTAAAACTTATATGGAACCACAAAAGGCCCCAAATAGCCAAAGTAATTTTGAAGAAGAAGACCAAAGCAGGAGGCATCACAATCCCAGACTTTAGCCTCCACTACAAAGCTGTCATCATCAAGACAGCATGCTATTGGCACAACAACAGACACATAGACCAATGAAATAGAATAGAAACCCGAGAACTAGACCCACAAAAGTATGGCCAACTAATCTTTGACAAAGCAGGAAAGAATATCCAATAGAAAAAAGACAGTCTCTTTAACAAATGGTGCTGGGATAACTGGACAGCAACATGCAGAAGAATGAAACTAGACCACTTTCTTACACCATTCACAAAAATAAACTCAAAATGGGTAAAGGACCTGAATGTGAGACAGGAAACCATCAAAACCCTAGAGGAGAAAGCAGGAAAAATCCTCTCTGACCTCAGTCGCAGCAATTTCTTACTTGACACATCCTGAAAGGCAAGGGAATTAAAAGCAAAAATGAACTATTGAGACCTCATGAAGATAAAAACCTTCTGCACTGCAAAGGAAATAATCAACAAAACTAAAGGCAACCAACGGAATGGGAAAAGATATTTGCAAATGACATATCGGACAAAGGCTAGTATCTAAAATCTATAAAGAACTCACCAAACTCCACACCTGAAAAACTAATAATCCAGTGAAGAAATGGGCAGAACACATGAATAGACACTTCTCTAAAGAAGATATCCAGATGGCCAACAGGCACGTGAAAAGATGCTCAATGTCGCTCCTCATTAGGGAAATACAAATCAAAACCACACTCAGATACCACCTCACGCCAGTCAGAGTGGCCAAAATGAACAAATCAGGAGACTATAGATGCTGGAGAGGATGTGGAGAAACGGGAACCCTCTTGCACTGTTGGTGGAAATGCAAACTGGTGCAGCCACTCTGGAAAAGTGTGGAGGTTCCTCAAAAAATTAAAAATAGATCTACCCTATGACTCAGCAATAGTACTGCTAGGAATTTACCCAAGGGATACAGGAGTGCTGATGCATAGGGGCACTTGTACCCCAATGTTCATAGCAGCACTCTCAACAATAGCCATATTATGGAAAGACCCTAAATGTCCATCGACTGATGAATGGATAAAGAAATTGTGGTTTATATATACAATGGAATACTACATGGCAATGAGGAAGAATGAAATATGGCCTTTTGTAGCAACGTGGACAGAACTGGAGAGTGTTATGCTAAGTGAAATAAGTCATATAGAGAAAGACATATACCATATGTTTTCACTTTTATGTGGATCTTGAGAAACTTAACAGAAGACCATGGGGGAGGGGAAGGAAAAAAAAAAAGAGGTTAGAGTGGGAGAGAGCCAAAGCATAAGAGACTCTTAAAAACTGAGAACAGGGGCGCCTGGGTGGCGCAGTCGGTTAAGCGTCCGACTTCAGCCAGGTCACGATCTCGCGGTCCGGGAGTTCGAGCCCCGCGTCAGGCTCTGGGCTGATGGCTCAGAGCCTGGAGCCTGTTTCCGATTCTGTGTCTCCCTCTCTCTCTGCCCCTCCCCCATTCATGCTCTGTCTCTCTCTGTCCCAAAAATAAATAAACGTTGAAAAAAAAATTTAAAAAAAAAAAACTGAGAACAAACTGAGGGTTGATGGGGGGTGGGAGGGAGGGGAGGATGAGTGATGGGTGTTGAGGAGGGCACCTGTTGGGATGAGCACTGGGTGTTGTATGAAAACCAATTTGACAATAAATTTCATATTAAAAAAATAGTAAAGGAAACATAAATGAAAAATAAATAAATGAAGCATGTGAGAAAATCCAAATCTATTCTTTTTTTAAAAGATTTATTTATTTATTTTGAGAGAGAGAGGAGCAGAGGATGGGCAGATAGAGAGAGAGGGAGAATCCTAAACAGGCTCTGCACTGTCAGCACAGAGTCCAATGTGGGGCTTGAACTCACAAACCATGAGATCATGACCTGAGCCAAAATCAAGAGTCAGACACTTAACTGATCGAGGCACCCAAGTGCCCTCCAATTTCTTTCTTGATACAAGTTTCAGCAACATAAGGAGAGAACTTCCAAACTGCTAAGTGACATTTATGAGAAACCTACAGCTAACATCATACTTACTGGTGAAAGAGAGAAAGCTTTCTCCTTACAATCATGATCAAGAGAAGTGTGTCCACTCCCAGCAATTCTATCCAACATTATATTGAGGATCCCAGCCAGCGCAAAAGGGAAAGAAAAGGATATTTAAAATCCTTTATATTGGAAAAGAAAAGCTATCTTCACTCAGAGATTACAAATATTTATGTAGAAAATCCTATGGCATCCACAAAAAAAAAACAACACAACAAACTATTAAACGAATGAATTAGGCAAGGTTGCAGATACAAGAGTCACATAGAAAAATCACTCTTACCTCTATGTTCCAGCAACAAACTGTCAGAAATTAAAAGTACAGTACCATTTATAATAGCATAAACATAAGAAATACTTAGGATAAATCTGGCAAAAGATGTGCAAGCCTTATATATTGAGAACTATAGAACACAGCCAGAGAAATTAAGAAAGACCTAAATAAATTGAGAGATATACCATGTTCAAAGGTTGAAAAACTCAATAGTGTTAGGATGTATTTTTTCCCCAGACTGATCTAAAGATTCAACACAATTCCAGACCAAAAAAAGGAGATTTTGTGTAGAAATTGACAAAGTTCTAAAATTCACATGGAAACATCAAAGAATTTAGAACAGTCAAAATAACTTTGAAAAAGTTGGAAGACTGAAGATACCATATTTTAATGCTTACAATAAAGCTACAGTTATCAAGACAGTGATATATGGATGTGAATATACAAATAGACCAATAGTACAGAATAGAGATTCCAAAAGCAGACTTACACATATAGGGCCATGTGACTTTTTTAACAGATGTGCTCAAGCAATTCAATAAGAAAGAACAGTCTTTGCAATAAATGGTGCTAGAATACTTGGATCAATATATATATATAATATATATATAATATATATATATTATATATATATTTTATATATATATATTATATATATATATAAACTGAACTTCAATTCATCTCTCATACCATATATACTAATTACTTAAATTTTTTTTGTTTTAAATCTGGTGTAGTTAACATACAATGATACATCAGTTTCAGCTGTACAATATAATGATTCAACAGTTCCATGTATTTCTCAGTGCTCATCATGGTAAGTATACTCTTAATCCCCTTCACCTATTTCACCCATCCCTTCACCCACCACCCCTCTGGTGACCATCTGTTCCCTCTAGTTAAGAGTCTGTTTTAGAAGTTGTCTTTTTTTCCCCTTTGTTTGGTGTTTTGTTTCTTAAATTCCACATATGAGTGAAATCATATGGTATTTGTCTTTCTCTGATTGGCTTATTTCACTTAGCATTATACTCCCTAGATCTATCTATGTTGTTGCAAATGGCAACATTTCATTCCCTTTGATGGCTGAATAATGTTCCATTGTATATATACACCACATCTTCTTTACTCATCTATCAATGGACACTTGGGCTTCCATAGTTTGGCTATTGTAAATAATGCTGCAATAAACATGATGAGATAGCACCTCACACTTGTCAGAATGGCTAAACTAAAAAACTCAGGAAACAACAAGTATTGGTGAGGACATGGAGAAAAAGGAACCCTCCTGCACTGCCACTGGGGATGCAAACTGGTACAGCCACTGTGGAAGACAATACAGAGGTTCCTGAAAAAATTAAAAATAGAATATCATATGCTTCAGTAATTCCACTACTGGGTATTTACCCAAAGAAAACAAAAACACTAACTCAAAGGGATATGTGCACCCCTATGTTTATTGAAACAAATTACTTTTAAATGCACTAAAGACCTAAATATAAAATCTACAGCTACAAAACATCTATACAAAAGAATAAGAGAAAATATTTGTGTCCTTGGGTTAGGCAAAGATTTCTTAGCTGTACCTCCAAAAACACAATTAATAGAAGAAAAAAATAATAAGCTGGCTTTGTCATTTTAACTTCTTCTCTTAGAAAGGCACTGCTAAGAGAAAAAAAAAGCCTCATACTTGGAGAAAACAATGTACTTTTGTTAAACCCTCAAAATTCAATAATAAAAAAAAACAACAAATAATATAATCATTTTAAATTGATCAGAATATTGAACAGATACTTCACTAAAGAAGATATGTGTATAGCAAATAAGCATATGAAAAAATGCTCAACATCTTTAGTCATTAGGGAAATGGAGATTAAAGCCATAATGATATGCCACTACACAGCTATTAGAATGGCTAAAATTAAGAAGGCTGGTTATACCACTAATGTAACATTGTACGTCAACTATACTCAAATATTGCAACCACATGGATGGAGCTGGAGTGTATTATGCTAAGTGAAATAAGTTAGTCAGAGAAAGAAAAATACCATATGATTTCACTCATATGTGGAATTTAAGAAATCAAACAGAGGAAAATAGGAAAAAGAGAGAGAGAGGCAAACCATAAAACTCTTAACAATAGAGAACAAACTGAGGGTTGCTGGAGGGGAGGTGGGTAAAGGGTGGCTAAATGGGTGATGGGCATTAAGGAGGGCATTTGTTGTGATGAGCACTGGTGTTATATATATGTGATGAATTACTAAATTCTTCACTTAAACTAACATTACATTATACGTTAACTAACTGAAATTTAAATAAAAACTTGAATCTAACTAAATAATTTTGTAAAGTGATGAAAAAAAGTTTTAAAAAAGACTATACCATTGTGTATATAAACCACAATTTTTTTATCTATTCATCAGTTGATGGACATTTAGGCTCTTTCCATAATTTGGCTATTGTTGAGAGTGCTGCTATAAACATTGGGGTACAAGTGCCCCTATGCATCAGTACTCCTGTATCCCTTGGGTAAATTCCTAGCAGTGCTATTGCTGGGTCATAGGGTAGGTCTATTTTTAATTTTTTGAGGAACCCCCACACTGTTTTCCAGAGTGGCTGCACCAATTTGCTTTCTCACCAACAGTGCTACGTGGCAATGAGAAAGAATGAAATATGGCCCTTTGTAGCAACATGGATGGAACTGGAGAGTGTTATGCTAAGTGAAATAAGCCATACAGAGAAAGACAGATACCATATGGTTTCACTCTTATGTGGATCCTGAGAAACTTAACAGAAACCCATGGGGGAGGGGAAGGAAAAAAAAAAAAGAGGTTAGAGTGGAAGAGAGCCAAAGCATGAGAGACTCTTAAAAACTGAGAACAAACTGAGGGTTGATGGGAGGTGGGAGGGAGGGGAGGGTGGGTGATGGGTATTGAGGAGGGCACCTTTTGGGATGAGCACTGGGTGTGTATGGGAACCAATTTGAAAATAAACTTCATATATTGAAAAAAAAAAGACTATACCAAATATTGGCAAGAATGTGGATTGCCAACAACTCTTACCCACTACAAATAGGAATGTAAAATAGTAGAATGCTTTGGGAAAAAGTTGGCAATTTTTGAAAAGTTAATCATAGACCTAGAATATGATCCCATCATTTTATACCTACAATATTTGCCTACAGAAATGAAAGTACATGTCCATACAAAGATTCATATAAGACTTTTCATAGTGGCTTTAGTGTAATGGCCTCAACTTGAAATAACCCAAATATCCATTAATAGGTAAATGGATAAGCAAACTGTAGTATATACATATAATGGAATATACTCAGCATAAAAGTGAACTATTGATACACACAGTAACATAGATGAATCCAAAATAACTATGCTAAGTGAAAACAGACAGACAAAAAAGAGTACTTACTACACAATTCCTTTTATTTTATTTTATTTTTTTTTTTTTTGGGTTAAACAACATAAATTTACTCTCTCATAGTTCAGGACACCAGAAATCCAAAACCAAGATGTTGACAGACCATGCTTCCTCTGAAGCCCCTAGGGGAGGATCGTTCTTTGATGTTCTGTGGCTTGTGGTAGCATAGCTTCAGTCTCTGCCTCCATCTTCACACAGTGTTCCCCGCCCCCCCCCCCCACAATTCCTTTTATATTACATTTGAAACATGCAAGCTAAGTGACAGAAAATAGATCAGAGGTTTCTTAGGGATGGGGAGTAGGGAAGAAAGGAAGAAATGAGGATTACAAAAAAACTTTTGGGTGTGATGAATGTGCTCATTATCATGAGTATGGTGATAGTTTCACAGGTAAACAAATAAGCTAAAACATCATTTTATATTTTAAATACAGTTTATTATATGTCAATTATACTTCAATAATGCTGTTAAAAAGAAAACAAAATACAAAACATACTTTCCCCAGACTATGAAATGGGAAATAGCACTTGAAATTTCAAATTGGGCACCAATATTAAGAATTAATAACATTCATATCAACTTCCTAACTTCTAAAGTCTGCAAAGCCTGAAATAAATGGAGATTTGGAATTATGATACTTTGTCACTAACAGTCTCATTTTGCACCATAGTGAAATAGTAAAATATTAAATTACGACTTTCTTTGAAGCAGTGAAATCTTAAATTACCATCCTTTAAAATTTGAAAGTGTTCAATCAAATAGAGAAGGACTATATATAGGGATCCTGGAGTAAGAGTCCACCCTCCCTAAAGTTTTAGCTTAAACACAGAGAACACAGTCCATTTCAGTGAATTGCGTTAGTTATCCCAACCTTTGAAGGTGTTAACCAGCCACTAGGTACCTAGCATTCTAGCCAGTCAGTGGGGCAAGAAATCCATTGCCTTAACAATAGGATGATAACGCTTTTATCTTATCTGTATTAGAGGTTGTTTGCTCTACTTTGTGCCATGCCTACTAGGTATGCTAGCCATACTAGAGTGATTAGTAAGGTCCCTGTCTTAAGAGACTCATTGTTTAATATTAGCTTGATATCAACAACCAATGCTATTGTGTCATGAATATAATTTAGCAGACATATAGCTAAAGAATAAGATACAACCATATAATTACAGAAATAATCGCTGTGACTTTACAGGGAATATGGCTTTATGCCCATGGAAGAATAAAGATTAATAGATTATCATTTTGATTTGTGAACACCCTATGAGTCAGATACTATGACACAAAAGAGATCAGCAAACACAGTATATGGCCGGTACAAAGAAAGAGGGAAAATATAACACTCTGTAGCAAATTATCTATTCACTAGGCTTAAATTACCTTTAATTTGAATTTATTTTTGCCAAATATGAAGATCGCCGTTTCCTTATAGACTTTCTTTTGACATCTGTAGAATGTTTTCAGGTTGATTCAGCACCTTGGTGATAGACTTCAAATTCTATTTTAAGGCTTTTTTTTCCTCCAAGATCCAGAATCAAGACTAACTGCCTGTCTCATCATTTCTCATCATTCACATAGACATGTCCTAGTTTATGGTCAGCAAGCTTAAATCAACTAATGGGTGTATTACAGGTATAAGGAGTAATTAAGTAAGTACTTCCTTATAACTAGTTTGTAAACTTTCATAATAACCCTTACTCTTATTAACTAGACATTATAGTTTTGCACTTACCCCTTCTTCTGAAATTTGATTTAAATTCTAAATGTTCGGGCCACAACACAGAACAAAAACTAGAGAGGAAAGTTAAGCTGGATATAGTAAATTTGAGTGAACTTATATTCAGGCATATTGCTAAACTATGAAAACTAAATCACTATTCAGTTCTAAATTGGTCTCTTTCACTAGAAGTGAAAAAAAAATTGATTCAACTAATACAAACTGGAAATAATTAAGTATTGTATTTCTGGTAAACATGCCCAAGCTTAATTCAAAGGGCGTTAGTGAAATTCTTGAGATGTCTCAGCTCATTCTATAATTTCAAATTTTCCACCAAATAATATTAAAAAGAAAGTACAATAGAAAAATTATATTCCAAGTTTAATAATACAAAATAACCTATTATTTTGAAGACAGTTTAGTTGAACTAGCAATTAGATTATCATACTCATTGAAAGCTTTCAAAGAGTTTGTCTCCCTTCTCTCCTTCTTAGTCAACATTCATTACAGCAAACATAATGATGCTGTGAAAACTTATCTACCATCAACAACCAAAGTTAAGTCAATACAAACCGATTTAGCTTGCCAGAATACATTCTTCCTATAAACAGACATCAACTTGACTTTAATTTTCTGTTCCAATTTGCAATAAACCGAATGCATGTTGCTGTTCTACAGACTTTTATCGTATGATTATAATATTGTAATTAAGCAAATTTTATGATATTGAAGTGAGTGAACAAGAATAACTGAAATGTGAGCCTCCTTTGGGAATTTTTAGAATGCACACTCTAAAATCAGCAAGAGAAATGAAAACAAAATCTAGTTATAAGAATTCTATTCTCTTTCTAGATATGTTTCACCAAGAATACAGCAATGCTAGTTTTTATCTATTTCCAAAATAAAGACAAAATGTTCTAAACAGAAATTGATCTGTGCAGGGTTGCGTAGAGAATTACAAACAGTACATTTATTTCTCCTCCAGTGTTCTCCGTCCTCTTCATTACATATTTCAATTGCCTTAACATTGCTTCTCTTGGGAATTTTCCATTAGTTGATCAATCTGCCCATTAGGATATTTTCCCTGATATAATACTGTACTTCTGCTCTCATTTGCTATTTTCCCCCCATTAGTGCTAATTAGGTCTCATTGGATCAGAGAGAATAATACTGTGCCATCTTGGCATTCTCTCTCAAATGCTGTATACATGATGCAAAGCTTTATTTATTATGCACTGAATACTTTTAAACTGTCCTGAATAATTCTGTCTGAGATTGTAATTATGTTGACTGCCCTTCTTTGAAAGTTCTTGACATTTCTGGCCTTTTTAAAGCTAAGGTATTTAAAATTTACTGTAATTTTTTAGAAAAAAAAAAGTTGGTTTCCATTTCAATGACTCCTGATTATAGCCAGAGAAGAGAGAGAGAGAGAGAGAGAGAGAAGAAGGAAGGAAGGAAGGAAGGAAGGAAGGAAGGAAGGAAGGAAGGAAGGAAGGAAATTTGGTCTTTTGCTCAAACTACCTTTGATATTCAATAAATACTGGTTAATTGATAAGTACAGTACTGATGGATAATGGAGGGAAGAACTACAAATAGGATTAAAATGTCATACTTCCACAGGATTTAATGTGTGACATTGGTTGCCATATAATTTAAGTAGCTATGAGAATCCATGTTTGAATTCTTCTATTAATTGCTAAATTACAATTCAGTGCATAAAAAAATAAGTAAGGGGAACTATTTTAGGTTAAAAGAGGCAAAAAAAGAAAAAAGATCTAACAATTATATGCACTGTGAGAAACTACTTTGAATCCTGTTCTAAACAATTCAACTATAGGGGTACTTGGGTGGCTCAGTCAGTTAAGCCTCCAACTCTTTTGGCTCAGGTCATGATCTCACTGTCATGAGATTGAGACTGGCCTCCTGCTCCATCCTGGGCATGGAACCTGCTTAAGATTCTCTCCCTCTGCCCCTCCTCCACTTGCACATGTGTATGCTCTCTCACTCAAAAAATAAAAATAACAAATAAAACAAACAAACTGTAAAAAGACATTTTTTAGACAATTGGGGCAATTTGATTATGGACTGGATATTACATGATACCAAGGAATTCCCCTCTCTTCCATTCATGTGCTCGCTCTCGCTCTCTCTCTCTCTCTCTCTCTCTCTCTCAAATAAAAAAAAAAGACTAATAAACTGGTAAATTTAAGTGTTTCCCTGAGTTCTATGAGATAGTCTAGCAAATTATTGAACCTAAGGAGGAGGTCATGGGAACTCTTACATTTACAGCTGGTCAGTCAGAAGTAGAGGTGACAACCTGGGACTTGCTCTTGATGTTTGATATAGGGGAAGTCTGGTGGGACTAAGCCCTTAACTTGTAGAATCTACAACTAATTCCAGGTAGTGTCCAAACTGAATTAAATTGTATGACACCCAACTGTTGTCAGATAAATGGTTGGTATGGGAAAAAAACCAAATACCTGTAGTGAGTAGGAAAAAAACAATCTTCCTTTAGTTGGTAGAGCATTTTTTTCTCCCTATAAAACAGCTCATGACACACACAGGAAGTGCTCAGTAAATGTCAGTTATCATTACTATGAATGTAGATTTGGTTGATGTACATTCTTACCAATAGTAGGAAAATTAACTTTTTAATCTGATTGGGGAAAATAATTTCCTTGTTTCAATTTCCATTTTCTTAATATTAACTGAGGTTGAACATTTGTTTATAGATTTACTTGTGACATTTATATTATTTCTATGAAATATTAATTAATATTCTCAGCCCATTTTCCCACTGAGATAAAATTCAGCGATGGCACATCCCAGAGAACAGCCACATACAGTAAGTTCTGGTCAGACCTGAAATTCCAGCAAAGAGAATCTGCATACTTTAGCTTCACCCTGAGCTAAAGAAATCCCAGAGGACATTTATTTCCAGCTACATATCAGACAGACACTCTCACTAAGAAGCTGGACAAAATCTTATTTTGTCTTTTTTGTTGTTGTTTATTTATTTATTTTGAGAGAGAGAGAGAGAGAGAGAACATGAGAGGGGCAGAGAGAGAGAGACAGAGAGAGAGAGAGACAATCTCAAGCAGACTCTGTGCTGTCAGCACGGAACCCAACATGGGTCTCAGTCTCATGAACCATGAGATCATGACCTGAGCTGAGCTCAAGATTCAGACACTCAACTGACTGGGACACCCAGGAGCCCTGACAAAATCTTATTTTAAAAAATCAGCTACTTGGGGGTACCTGGGTGGCTTACTCAGTTGAACATCCAACTTTGGTTGGGGTCATGATCTCACAGTTCATGAGTTCAAGTCCCTCACAGGGTCTGTGCTAACAGCTCAGAACCTGGAGCCTGCTTTGGATTCTGTGTCTCCCTCTCTCTCTGCCTCTCTCTCTCTCTCTCTCTCTCTCTCTCTCTCTCTCTCTCTCAGAAATAAATATACATTAAAAAATAAAAAATTAAAAATCAGCTATTTGATGGGGCTCCTGGGTGGCTGTCAGTTAAGCATCCAACTCTTGGTTTCGGGTCAGGTCATGATCTCAGAGTTTCCTGCATTCAAGCCCCACATCAGGCTCCATGTTGACAGTTCAGAGCCAGTTTGGGATTCTTTGTCTCCCTCTCTCCCTGCCCCTCCCCCACTTAAACTGTCTCTGTCTCTCTCTCAAAAATAAATACATAAACAAAAAAATATCAACTATTTGAAGTCATGACAGAGCAAGGCACACAGCCAGTATTTAAAGGACCAACATCAAAGAGGGAAGAGAAGCACACAGAAGTTCATAGAAGAGAAGCTCAACATTCTTCTAAATTTGCCTCTTGAGAAATTTCCCAATACTCAAGCACCACAGGGCTTAGTGGCCAAGCACAGCATTAACTTTCAGGCTCAGAACTTTCAACATGTTCACAGGGATGAAAAGATAAAAACTATGTCCAACAACCATCAAGGTAAACATCTTAACTTGCATTAAACCCCAGAAAGGCAATGTCCCAGGACTGAGACAAACAAAAACATGCTGAACTTTACATGGACTGAAATTCCATCACAAATCATCTTAATGTTTGATTAAATCAAGGAGATCTATCTTTTAACAGAAAAGCAAATCTTCTCTGAAAGGAATATAATATCATCCAAATGTCTATATTTTTTATGCCTAATATCCAGCAATTCAACAGTTACTAGCCATGCCAGAAGACACAACCAAATTACCAACAACAACCAAAACAACAACAAAGTTGACAACAGAAATAGATTCACATAGTCAAATAATGTAATTATCAGCTATAGCAAAAAAACAAAAACATTTCCTTCAAGTAAACAATAATAATACTGACATTGATGTATCATAAATGTTGAAATAAAATAATTGTTGAGCTATAATTCTATACCTCCCCAAAAGTGAAGAAGTTTTTGCAAGATGAAAAAGTTCTACAGATGTGTTGCATGATAATGTGAATATACTTAACACTAATGAACTATACACTTAAAAATGGCTAATATAGCAAATTTTATATTGTGTATTTTACCACAAATATTTTTAAGTGAAGAAGAGAGGAAAAAATAAAGTAGAAGAAGAAAGTGACTTTTCTGGTGTATAAATTGTATCTCAATAAAGCATTTTGGTTTTTGATGTGAAGAATAAATACACTTTGAAACAAAAACTGAGAGAATTCATCATTTGCAGACCAGTATTAAAAGGAATATTAAACATACTTCTTCAGACACAAAAAAATCATCTCAGGTAGAAACACAGAAATGCAAGACAGAATGAAAAGCAATAGAAAGAAACTATAAATATTGTAATGGCAGAAAATGATAATAATATTCCAAAAGGCAGGCTAAATATACATACATACGGAAATAGAAGAAACAAGGCAGAAGTGTATTATATGGAGTGAAAGTGTTGTAATGTCCTGACATTGTTAGGGATTGATAAAAGTACTAAGTTTTGTAGACTCTATTAAGTCAAGACTATGCTGTAATGTTGATGGTAACCACTAGAAAACATTATAAAATAACACCTAATCAACAATACTTGGAGGAGAAAATAGATTGATAAAAATATTTCATCAATTCAAAAGAGGCAAGAAAGAGAAAAAAAGAAAAAACAGAGGGACAAATAGGAAACAAATAATAAGATGATAGATTTAAAACCAAAAATATCAGCAATTTGGATGAAATTCTGCAATCAAAAAGACCATCAGACTGAATGAGAAAATAAAACTCTACCATATATTTCTTACAAGAGACACCTTTAGAACATAAATAGGTTAATAACAAAATATTGGAAACAAGTATACAGTGCAAAGAGATAACAAAATAAAAGCTGCTAGAGCTAATTAATATTAGATAAAAAAGGAGCCAATATTAGAGGTAGCAAATATTTTAAAAAGATAAAAGGGTCAGTCCACCAAATTGACTTAATGATTATTAAAGTGTGTGTGCTTCTAATAACATAGCCTCAAAAGAAGCAGAAATTGACAGAATCAAAGAAAAAATTGATGCATCACAATTAGAGTTGAAGATCTGAATGCATCTCTCTCAATAAAGGAAAGAACAAGCAAGAAAAAAAATCATCAGATTTAGAAGATTTTAACAATATGATTAATGAACCTCATTTAACTGCTATGTACAATACAATAGCATACATATTTTTTCAATTGCACATAAACCACTTGCCAAAATTAACTAAGCACTGGACCATAAATCAAGTCTCCACAAATTTCAAAGGATTTAAATCATCAATCTTATGAAATAAGGCTAGAAATCAGTAATATAAAAAATAACAAGAAAAGGTCTACATGTTTAATAAAAAGCAGTTCACTTCGAAATAACCCATTGGTCAAAGAATCACTCACACACACAAAAAAAACTTTGAATTCAACAGAAAATATGACATAACAAAATCTGTAAGATGCAGTTACAACTGAGCTCAAAGTGGAAGTTTGAGCCTTAAATGCTGATATTAGGGAAACAAAAGGCTACAATTCAAGGATCAGTAAATGAACATACACTTTTATTTTGTGCACTTTTCAGTATGTATGTTCTACTTCAATTTATTTAAGTTTACTTAAGAACTTAAAAAAAAAAGAAAGAAAATCCATAAGGTCCAGTCTCTGGTTCTACAAATACTCAGAGGATCTCACCATCTGTCAGTGTGCTTGATCCATCACTCAGTTCTAGCCCAGCCTTAGCATGTGCACATGCTAAATCCTATGCACATCCCAATCTCTCAGGGTTTGGGGGGAGTGGGGGTGCTGCTTTTTTTTTCCATTTTACATATGATCTAAGATCAGGTTAGCCTCTTTAGAACCACTCTGAAGTGGAAAAGAATACTCAAACACTCCATGGTGTAGACTCCCAGAAACAGGCAGACACAAGTCTGAGCCGACAGAAAAAACCAGTTACTCTGCAGATATTCACCTCACCACACCCATTCTGCAAGAAATATCCATTTGGAGTATGCACTATCACACTAGCCTCAAAACAAGGTTTGCTAAGTATGAAATTACATAACCAATGTCTTCAAAAAGTTTCTGACCTCTTTTCATAAAATAATAAAATACATAGTTAAACATCATCACTTGAATGTTCAAAATTATTAACTATAATCTTCCATTATTGACATGACTACTGTACTTTGTTCATAAAACTAAATATTGTTTTGAGAAAACAATGAATTTAAAATTTTGGTTCTAAAATTTAATAACTACTTCACTGAAAGAATTTTCATAATGTACTTATGAATTTTCATTTGAAAAAAATCTTCTGAGTGTGGGTGTATATTATAAAGGTATTCAAATTTATTCTTTCATGAATAGAATTAGGTTATCTGTGAGCACTAATTGGAAAGACTTAATTGAAAACATTGGATCAACATATTATCAATATAATTAATTCCCAGTCACACTAAATATTCCAGAACTTAACTTTTCTTGCTTTCTTTTCACTTTATTTTATTTTTTAAATTTTTTTTTCAGCGTTTTTTATTTATTTTTAGGACAGAGAGAGACAGAGCATGAACGGGGGAGGGGCAGAGAGAGAGGGAGACACAGAATCGGAAACAGGCTCCAGGCTCTGAGCCATCAGCCCAGAACCTGACGCGGGACTCGAACTCCCGGACCGCGAGATCGTGACCTGGCTGAAGTCGGACGCTTAACCGACTGCGCCACCCAGGCGCCCCTATTTTATTTTTTAACATTTATTTATTTATTTTGAGAGAAAGAGAGACAGCATGCAAGTGAGCAGGGGAGGGTCAGAGAGAAAGAGAGACTCCTACACAGGCTCCATGCTCAGTACAAACACCAACACAGGGCTTGATTTCATGACGGTGAGATCACTTTCTTTTTTAAACACTAGTATGACACTGGTCTATTTATGTAGTTTTGTTACATAAAATGTAGGAAATTACTTCTTAATTGAAATAATAAGTTCATTTTGAATAGTCTTCCACATATAGAAATATTATAAATAATACTGTTGATAAGTCTGAGGTTAGTGTTCCCTACCAACTGTAAACAATATATTTCCTTGAGCAAGGAGAGACAAAGAAAGCTCACCCTGTCTTGTACCTATTGCATTCTTTATGCAGTACCTTTGCATCAAGCCCCACCCTTTGTTGAAAGATAATAAGCCATGATGCAAATCTATCTTCACCTCCAAATATTTCCTGACCTCTCATCTCCCTTACATATCTAAACAATTAGAACAGGCAGTCTGCTCACTCCCTTCCTGTCTGAATTCTGTACCCATTTTTTAATACACCCATGGAAATTACCAATACTTTTCTCTCTGTCAAAGCTAAATCTCTCTTTTAAAGTAATTACCTTTCAAAAAATTGCTACTTACTTCAGTGCTCCTTCATGAAAATATATTGCATTATGGAATGAAATATCTGTCAATTTGCAAGGAGAACTCCAAATACAAATATAAAGCCCTAAATAGGGCACCTGGGTGGCTCAGTCAGTTGAGCATCAGATTTCAGCTCAGGTCTCACAGTTCTTGAGTTAGAACCCCATGTCAGGCTCTGTGTTGACAGCTCAGAGCCTGGAGCCTGCTTTGGATTCTGTGTCTCCCTCTCTCTCTGCCCCTCCCCTGCTGATACTCTGTCTCTCTCTGTCTCAAAAATAAACATTAAAACAAATTTTGTTAAGCTCTAATGTTATTCAATGCCTTGGGAAACTTTTTTTTTTTTAAGTTTTAGACTGGATAAAAAAACAAGACCCATCTATATGCTGCCTACAAGAAACTCCTTTCAGACCTAAAGACACCTGCAGATTGAAAATGATGGGATGGAGAAATATTCATTATGTAAATGGATGTCAAAAGAAAGCCTGAGTAGCAATACTTATATTGGACAAAATAGACTTTAAAACAAAGACTGGAAAAAGAGACAAAGACACTATATAATAATAAAAGGGACAATCCAACAAGTAGATAAAAACAACTGTAAATATTTATGCACCTAACATGGAAGTACCTAAACACATAAAACAATTAATAACAAACATAAAGGAACTAATTGATAGTCATACAATAATAGTAGTGGACTTTAACACCCCACTGACATCATTGGACAGATCATCCAAGCAGAAAACCAACAAGAAAACAGAGGCTTTGAATGATACACTGGACCAGATGGATCTACTGAATATTCAGTAACATTCCATCCTAAAACAGCAGAGTACACATTCTTTTCAAGTGTACATGGAACATTCTTTAGAATAGATCACATATTAGTCCACAAAACAAGCCTCAACAAATTCAAAAAGATTGAAGTCATACCATGCATCTTTTCTGACCACAACACTACGAAACTAGAAATCAACCACAAGAAAAAATATGGAAAGAACACAAATACATAAAGGTTAAATAACATGCTACTAAACAATTAATGAGTCAGCCAAGAAATCAAAGAAAAAAATCAAAAAGTATGTGAAAACAAAGAAAAATTAAAACAAAATGGTCCAAAACTTTTGGGATAGAGCAAAAGAAGTTCTAGGAGAGAAGTTTGTAGCAATACAGGCCTACATCAAGAAGCAAGAAAAATTTCAAATGACAACAAACCTTATACTGAAAAGAAATAGAAAAAGAACAACTGGGGCACCAGGGTGGCTCAGTCAGTTAAGCATCCAACTCTCAGTTTTGGCTCAGATCATGATCTTACACTTTTGTGGGTTTGAGCCCCACATGGGGTCTACACTGCTCTGCTTGGATTCACTCTCTCTCTCTCTCTCTCTCTCTCTCTCTCTATCTGCCCCTCCCCTACTCATGTTATCTCTGTCTCTCTCAAAATAAGTAAATAATGAGAATGCAAGCTGGTGCAACCACTCTGGAAAACAGTATGGAGGTTCCTCAAAAAACTAAAAATAGAACTACCCTATGACCCACAAATTGCACTACTAGGCATTTATCCACAGGATACAGGTGTGCTGTTTCGAAGGGACACAGGTACCCTCATGTTTATAGCAGCACTATCAACAATTGCCAAAGTATGGAAAGAGCCCAAATGTCCATCAATGGATGAATGGACAAAGATGTGGTATATATATACAATGGAGTATTACTCGGCAATCAAAAAGAATGAAATCTTGCCATTTGCATCCATTTGGATGGAACTGGAGAGTATTATGTTGAGTGAAATTAGTCAGAGAAAGACAAAAACCATAGGACTTCACTCATATGAGGACTTTAAGAGACAAAACAGATGAACATAAGGGAGGGAAACAAAAATAATATAAAAACAAGGAGGGGAACAAAACAGAATAGACTCATAAATATGGAAAACAAACTGAGAGTTGCTGGAGGGGTTGTGGGAGGGGGGATGGGCTAAATGGGTAAGGGGCACTAAGGAATCTACTCCTGAAATTATTGTTGCACTATATGCTAACTAATCTGGATGTAAATTTTTAAAAAAATAAAAAATAAAACAAGTTAAGAAGTATAAATAAATAAATAAATAAACTAAAAAAAAAAACAACGAAGAAAAGAACAACAAAAAACACTCAAAACCAGAAGAAAGAAGGAAATAATAAAGATTAGAGCAGAAGTAAATGTTACAGAAACTAAAAAAAAAAATAGAACAAGTCAATGAAACCAAGAGCTGTTTCTTAGAAAAGATCAACAAAATTGATAAGCCTTTAGCCAGACTCATCAAAAATAGAGATGACTCAAATACAATCAGAAATGAAAAAGAAATAACAACCAACACCACAGAAATAATTGTAAGAGGACATTATGAAAAACTATATGCCAAAAAATTAGACCACCTAAAAGAAATAGATAAATTCCTAGAAACATATCATTTACCAAAACTGAAGCAGGAAGAAATAGAAAATTTGAACAGACCATTTAACCATCAATGAAGTTGAATCAGTAATCAAAAACCTCCCAGCAAACAAAAGTCCAGAATCAGATGGTTTCATAGATAAATTTTGCCAAACATTTAAAGAAGAGTTAAGACCTATTCTTCTCAAACTATTCTGTTTTATGAGGCCAATATCACCCTAATACCAAAACCAGATAAAGACACCACAGAAAAAGAGAACTACAAGCCAATCTCTCTGATGAACATGGATGCAAAAATCCTCAACAAAATACCAGCAAACCAAATCAAACAATACATTTGAAAAAAATCATTCACCATGATCAAGTGGGATTTATTCCTCGGATGTAAGCATGGTTCAATATTTGCAAATCAATCAATGTGATACATCACATCAATGACAGAAAGGATAAAAACCATATGGTCATTTCAATAGATGAAAAAAAGGCATTTCACATGAAGTACAACATTCATTCAGGATAAAAAAAAACCCTCAACAAAATAGGTTTAGAGGAAACATCTCCACATAATAAAGGCCATATATTAAAAAACCACCTCAAACATTATACTCAATGGTGAAAAACTGAGAGCTTTTCCCCTAAGGCCAGGAACAAGACAATGATGTCCATTCTCACCTCTTTTATTCAACATAGTACTGGAAGTCCTAGCCATAGCAATCAGACAACAAAGGAAATAAAAGGCTTCAAAATTGGTAAGGAGGGCATAAAAAATTTACTGTTTGCAGATGACATGATGCTATATATAGAAAACCCTAAAGACTCCACCAAAAATCTACTAGAACTCATAAATGAATTCAGTAAAGTCACAGGATACAAGATCAAAGTGCAGAAATCTCTTGCATTTCTATACCCTAATAATGAAGCAGCAGAAAGAGAAATTAAGAAAATCCCATTTACAATTGCACCAAAAATGATCAAGTACCTAGGAATAAACTTAACCAAGGAGGTGAAAGACTGGTGCTCTGAAAACTATAAAACATTGATGAAAGAAATTGAAGACAACACAAAGAAATGAAAAGACATTCCATGCTCATGAGTTGGAAGAACAAATATTGGTATACTACCCAAAGCAATCTACAGATTTAATGCAATCCCTCTCAAAATACCAACAGCGTTTTTCACAGAAAACAAACAATTCTATAATGTATATGGAACCACTAAGACCTCAAATAGCCAAAGCAATTTTTAAAAAGAAAAGCAAAGTTGGAGATATCACAATTCCAGACATCAAGTTATATTACAATGCTGTAGTAATCAAAACAGTATGGGTACTGGCACAAAAACAGACACATAGATAAATGGAAAACAACGAAACCCAGAAATAAACCCACAGTTATATAATTAATTAATCATTGACAAAGGAGGCAAGAACATGTAATGGGAAAAAGACAATCTCTTCAACAAATGGTGTTGGGAAAACTGGACAGTTACATTCAGAACAATGAAACTGGACCACTTTCTTACACCAGACACAAAAATAAACTCAAAATGGATTAAAAACCTAAATATGAGACCTGAAAGCATAAAAACCCTTGAAGAGAGCATAGGCAGTAATTTCTCTGACATCGGCCACTGAAACATTTTTCTAGATACGTCTCCTGTGGTAAGGGAAATAGAAGCAAAAATAAACTATTGGAACTATATCAAAATAAAAGTCTTCTCCACAGGGAAGAAAACAATCAACAAAACTAAAAGGCAACCTACAGAATGGGAGAAGATATTTGCAAATAACATATCCAATAAAGGGTTAGTATCTGAAATATATAAAGAACTGATACAACTCAACACCCAAAACAACAAATAATTCAATTCAAAAATGGGCAGAAGACATGAACAAACATTTCTCCATAGAAGACATTCAGATGGTCGACACATGAAAAGATGCTCAACATCACTCATCATCAGGGAAATACAAATCAAAACTATAATGAGATAACACCTTACACCTGTCAGAATGGCTAAAATCAAAAGCACAAGAAACAAGTGTGGCAAAGATGTGGGGGGGGGAAGGAACCCACTTACACTGTCGGTAAAAGTGAAAACTGGTGTCGCCACTGTGGAAAATGGTATGGAAATAGCTCAAAACACTAAGAATAGAACTACCCTATGATTCAGTAATCACACTATTGGGTATTTACCAAAAAATAGGAAAGCACTAATTCAAAGGGATACATGTACCCCTATGGTTATTGCAGCATTGTTTATAATAGCCAAATTAATAGCAGCCTAAGTGTCCATCAATAGATGAATGAGTAATGAAGAAGTGGTATATGTATATACAATAGAATATTCAGCCATAAAAAGAATTAAATTTTGTCATTTGCAATGACATGGATGGTGCTAGAGAGTATAATGTTAAGAGAAATCAGAGAAAGACAAATACTATATGATTTCATTCACATGTAGAATTTAAGAAACAAAACAAATAAGCAAAGGAAAAGTAAGAGAAAGAGACAAACTAAGAAATAGACTCTTAATCATAGAAAACAAACTGATGGTTACCAGAGGGGAGGTGGGTGGGGGTATGAGAGAAATAGGTGATGGGGATTAAAGAGCACACTTATCATGATGAGCACTGAGTAATATATGGAATTGTTGAATCACTATATTGTACACCTGAAACTAATATTACATGCTATGTTAACAATATTAGAATTTTAAAAAACAGTCATAAATGACAACATTCTGTCATTTTTTTTCATTTATTTGTCAATGTTTCATTAAAGTATATCTAATACCATGGTAACTCAATCTTCAGCAAAAGATGTATTTCAAAAGAAAAAATTTTAGAAAGAAAAGCAGCAAGTCAAATAATAACATCTTATATTTATATAGAATCCTAGGAACACCTCATTTTCATATACCTTCTGCAATTTTATCTTTCAAATAGCCACATGAGGTGGGCAACGCAAACTTCAAAACTTGCATTCTAGCACCAGAACCATCAGAATCTTGTGGCCAATGCAGCGTTCTTGTACTTTCACTTTAACCCACACACTGCCTTTTCAAGCATTCATAGCAACTCAAATACTCATAGCAACAATCCATCACCATAGATAATATCTAAGCAGTACTAAACAAACATGACATTTTCATTTTCTGCAACATCTTCAAACCAGAAGACAATACGAATTCAGCCCAAGGACTGTAGGACCTAAAGGATATGATAAGGTATTATCAGCCCAAAGATTGTCGTTATCACATTCCCCAGTGTTGGCTATTCATTTGGACACATATGTGACTATATCCTTTTCTGTTAAGGGGAGAATTCACAGAAAAAGTCACCATGGGTATGCTGGCTGGTGACCTCCTTGCAAAGTCAAAGGGAAAGAGGGCTAGCATCTCAGCATGTGGGTGTATGTGAACTAAAGAGGCCATTTCTACTCCCTCTCCACCTTCCAAAGAAAGTTTGGACTCTATTCCATGGTAAGAAAATCCCCCACAGTTTGCCTAGAGAAGGGCCAAAGATAATTAAGACAGACACTACCAGCTACAATTGGAGCTGCTCTAAGAAATGTAAAACTGGGTGGTTGAGTTTCTCTACCACTGTAGAAAAATTGTGACACACAAGATGCTTCTTATGGCTCTCCAGCCTCATTTATCCAGAAATCTTGAAGGTTCCTGAATGCATCATTCCTTCTCTCAATTCACAGGATCTGCACAAACCTCAAATCTTCATCTTTACTTGCCTACCTTCTACTCACGTTTTTTGACACAGCTCGACCATCACCTCCTCCAAGAAGCCACCTTTAACAATCTGTGCCCCTCACCGCCACCTTGTATGCTCCTGGAGAGCCCTGTGGTGATCTTTATCACAGTTCTCACCACACTTGGTTGTAATCAGCTTGTCTAATTTAGCTACAATACTCTAAATTATCAGAGCAGGTGTTATGTCTTATCATCTTTGTATTCCCAAAACCTAGCATAGAGCCTGGCACATAATATACACTGAATAAAAAGGAATGCTTACCCCAACTCCATCCCAGAACTTCTGATACCTTCTGGCCCCTCAGTTTGGTAGTATATATAAATGTCCTTTCTGAATTACTGCATTTTGTTTTAGCTCTACTCCTGCCTAGACTTATCCCAGACTCAGTTGAGAGGCTTTTAACTAACACACGCCTGGTGGGACCTCTTCATCAGAGAAATGTTGTTCTCCAGCCAAAGGTGAGAGATACAAACAATCCCATTCTTGTTCCAGGTGCTCCTAACAACACAGCTATCACCAGGCACAGAACAAACTGGATTGTAGTTTGCAGGTTCTTTGAAGCTCCCTTTCCACCTCGTTTGCTCTGTTCAAGCAGCCTGATCGGATACTCACTGTCTGATGCTTTGTTTTGCTTATAGTCGTCCTATCTACCCTGAGCCACAGGTAAGCCTATATAGTCCTTCTGCCTATATTTGCTTTTCCCGGTCTCTGTCACCAAGTGAAACATTTCTTTTGCTTCCCTGCACTTCTGATCAGGTGGTCTTCCTTCTTAACTAGCTGTCCTAAAATCCAGTGTGGCCTAGCATGCCTAATGCCATCTCATTTTACCTGTTTCTCTTGGATTGCTTTTGCACTTGGTTTATGACAGCCAGTTCTGCTTTAAGGCCAGGACCTATACTTTGGAGGTTTTTTTTCACTCATGTTGCCTTTTTTATTCCAAATTCAACATTAGAAGCGTGTTCCCCACTGTAGATAAGAATAATCAAACTGAAAGGCAACATATGACATTATACATTTCTAAAATAAATTACTCCTAAATGTTCTCTTTAAAGTAATGACAATTTGTATTTTTGATGATCCTGCCGATAACATTAATAGCATAACTGATCAGCTACTCAGAAGGGCACAATAATTAGGGCCAAAATTAAGCGTCCTAAATAGCTAGGGAGTTTTCTCCACAAACGTTCACATGATCACACGATGGCCATTGCGTTTCATGGCATATCCATTTTTATAAGTCTATTTATGAGTACAAGAAGGCTTAGCCACCACTGGTTTTGCTTGCCAGCTTGGACTGACTGCTGCTATTTTAACCACATTCCCCTTTAGAAAGAGCACAACCAACGGTTCCAAATTCCTGAGGGAACCGAAACTGTTTATACTGAGAAAACCAAATGACACATCACTTGGAAATTTGTTACTATTTAAGCCACTATTAACTTGTTTTGTTTGTTTGTTTGTTTGTTTGTTTTTATCCAGAGCGATCTTGTAAGGTCCCATGTGCCATACTTTCACCTTGACAATTAAGGGTTACTTGTTGCAGGAGCAGAAGACTATCCTGGAGAAGAGCCTGGACAACAGTACACCAGGAACCAACACACCCTAAAAAAGGAAAATCTCAGGCCTCAGCCAATGTTCCCAACCAGGCAAAGAACATTATTTTCTTTTAAACACTAATAATGACAATGTCTAGGACCTGCCCGATCTGGGGCTAGAACAGCCCAAGGACTTACCAATTTAAAAACTCAAAGTCTTGGGACACGTGGGTGGCTCAGTCATTAAGCATCTGACTCTTGATTTCAGTTCAGGTCATGATCTCACAGTTTGTGAGATGGAGTCCTGTGTTGGTATCTCCACTGACAACATGGGGCCAGCTTGGGATTTTCTCTCTCCCTCTCTCTCTCTTTGTCCCTCCCCTACTCACATGGACTCTCTCTCTCAAAATAAATAAATAAACTTAAAAAAGAAACATCAGGGGCGCCTGGGTGGCACAGTCGGTTGGGCGTCTGACTTCAGCCAGGTCACGATCTCGCGGTCCCTGAGTTCGAGCCCCGCGTCGGGCTCTGGGCTGATGGCTCAGAGCCTGGAGCCTGTTTCCGATTCTGTGTCTCCCTCTCTCTCTGCCCCTCCCCCGTTCATGCTCTGTCTCTCTCTGTCCCAAAAATAAATAAAAACGTTGAAAAAAAATTAAAAAAAAAAAAAGAAACATCAAAGTCTTACCTAAGGGTCACTTTGGGAGGAGGGAAAAGAGTCTATTCTGTACAAAAAGTCATGCTCTAGAATAGAAAGTGATCAAGTGGTTACTTTTTGCCAATCTTTTGCTGACCACTTTTGTCTGGGGTATGTGCTTACATGAGCCATCCTGTAGCCCTAGAGAGGGCTACCTACTCCCTAGTCTGTTCACTCATTCAGATATACTCTAAACCCAGCTTTGATTGCTTTTCTTAGATAAGACCAGATCAACCCTGTTCACTGATTTCATTCTACCTTGTTCTACCTCAGGCCAGCAATGCTTCTCCCTCCAGATTCAGCTCTACCTCACCTGATCATTTAGTAGTGATCTATACCAAGGATCCTGATTCAGGGCAAGCTTCAATGACACCCAGGAAAAAACCTTCTAAACCCATATGCCTGAAGAGTATGCTTCTTACAAGAGTCAGAAATTGTCACAACAACAACAACAACAACAAAATTGTTACAGCTCTGAGATTCTACCAAGCTCTGCAAGATAACACGTTAGTCTGCCATAGTTTTTTGGATACTGGCAGAAGATGTGTGACTCTTGGGTTGAAGACAAAGGATTTTACTTACTTATTTTGAGAGAGAGAGAGAGAGAGAGAGCAAGTAAGCAAGCAGGGGAGAGGGGCAGAGAGAGAGAAAGAGAATCCCAAGCAGGCTCTGCACCGTCAGCCCAGAGCCCAATAAGGGGCTCAATCTCACTAACCATGAGATCACAACCTGAGCCAAAATCAAGGGTCAGATGGTTAACCAACAGAGCTGCCCAGGTGCCCTGAGACCAAGGATTTCATTATTTATGGCGTAGTCAGCACCTTGAGCTTCATGTTTGTGTTGGTCCCTCTTATCCTTCAAGTTCCACATAGGTTACACAGAGTAGCCTAGGCAAGTGCTGCTCACGCAAAGGGTTTGCATCACTGCTGAGAAACCCCGAGCTTGGGAAATCTCAATTTTTTACATTTTTTATTTATTTATTTATTTTTAAACATTTTTTTTTAACGTTTATTTATTTTTGAGACAGAGAGAGACAGAGCATGAATGGGGGAGGGTCAGAGAGAGGGAGACACAGAATCTGAAACAGGTTCCAGGCTCTGAGCTGTCAGCACAGAGCCCGACGTGGGGCTCGAACTCACGGACCGCAAAATCATGACCTGAGCCGAAGTCGGCCGCTTAACCGACTGAGCCACCCAGGCGCCCCTCATTTTTTTTTTATAAAAAAGATTGAGCTACAGGAAAATCTGTCCAAAGCTGGTCGAGAGGACAATAATTAAAATAACTATACTGGACAACAAACAGACTGGCTCTCTGCTCCAGAGGGAGGTATTATCTCTATCTTCTGTCAACTATCAAACATCTTTGAAAAGATCATCCAGAACAAAGGACTATAAGTATCTCTGTTCTGCTCACAAGATGTGCAGAAACATGAGAAACTCATGGAAATTGCCTCTTAACAGTAAGTTGAAAAAAAAATAGTGAATAAATGATACAATTTATGGACATCTCAGAGAAACCAACAAAGTAATGGTCATCATGAATGGTCATCCATTCTCTATTTCTCTAAATAAGCACGTAAGCATATGTCAACAAAGGTCATTTCTGTTCACCAAGAAAGATTCTCATTTCATCTTATTAGTTTAATGAATGAAGAATTTAATGAAGAATTAGTTTAATTCTTTCAATAATTGCTCATTTGAACAAATCCTGAAAAACTCAACAGGTGACACTTTTGAACTTACCAAATATTAATTTCATGGAAACAATTTGTTTCAAATATTATTCCAACTCTCCACAAATACAAAGTCCTTGATTATTGTGCAAATTCCTTGATTCAAAAAAATCTTTATCCCAAAGACTAAAATGTAAATGACACCAAATTTTGAGGTTGAAATTAGTCAAAATAAGGAGAGAATACAGAAAAACTGTCCATAAAGACTGTGCTTCCAACTTTATAATAACAATTGATTACAGACCTTGAAGAACATTTAGACATGGGACTAAATCACAGGATTAGTTCCACAAGTACTCCCTGTCTTTTGTGGCTTTCTTATTGTAAGTGCCTTGGAATATCTTTTTAAGGATGAGAACTTTTTCAAATAAGTTATTCCAGTCAGAAATGGCATGAGCAATATTCAAGGAATTCCAAATATTATGATGGTTAAGCAGCATTCAACAAATGTATTCTGGAGAACAGAAGTATCTTTCATGACGTTAATAAATATTCTGCCATCCAAAAAAAATTCTTTGGTCAAGTAAGTTTGGTAAACTACACATGAAACTGGTTTCTCGCTGCAGAATTTTTCAGGTCTTCTAATTATGTTAATGTAGTTCTGATTGGGCTAATGAGGTTCATTTATTATTGAACCTACAGTAGGTGGGTCAGAGATATAATATGAAACATTTCTCACACTTATTTCACCATGCAAAATTTTTAACACCAGATGTTCTATATTAGAGATGTTAGATGCTTTCTATTAGGGGCACTAGAGTTCCATAGAACACAGGAAAACTCTGGACCACAACCCAAGCTAGAAACAGGAGAAGCAAAGGTATTAAGGTAGTTGGGAGTTAGCTTTGCAGAGGATCTTGAATTATATGCTAATATGTTTTAACTTTATTATGTAGGCAAAAGAGAAATATTCTATTGATGTTCTTCTTTATTTGGTATGTTTAGATGTGGTCATTTTAGTAAGAAACATATAAAAGGCTAGAACTCTACTTGTAGTAGATTCCTCCATAGCGGAAGAGATCTACAGAAGAGAATTGCCTCTCTTAATCTCCCAATTTCAAAACTTAACAGTCGTCACTCTTACGAAGGTATTCTTTATGTATAAGAATTCCTGTGTAGTAGTTTAAGTTTACTTTTTCCCCCTGTTTTGTATTCATTGTTCTTCCCTTTCTCTGAATTCCAGCTCTAGGATTTAATCTTTCAACAGAGACCAGCTGAGACACCAGATTCATTCACAAATTGTCCCAGTCTGAATAAACTCACCCTCCAAGTTTTTATCTTTGGGGCTTATTTTCCAAAGTTTGATCATAGTCAAACTATTTGGATACTCTAACCAAGTTTTCTTCAAGGAATACTTAATAAGCACCTACATGGTGCAAGGCTTTGTATAAATGCCAAGAGAAATAAGAGGATTTAAATATATTTCCCTTAAAACTTGAGTACTTCTGAATATTTTGCATTAAGGTCAGATTGACTTAATTTTTTTCAAGCTTTGATTGATATGTGCAGCTAGTAAGGGCCAAGTGTATGAAGAACAACTCAGCCCATCAGTCAATGAATATTTATTGAGCTCCTACTACATGTCACACATTACATTAGGTGCTGGGGATGCAGCAACGTGCAAGACAGGCCTGGTTCCTGCCCTTGTAGAACTTAAAGACCTAGTTGCTGCTAAAGGCAATAAAATGTGTGTGTGAACATTTTTATTAGTTATCTGCCCTAAATGCTTCAAAAAATAAGTGTTATTAGTTATAAAGGGGGATAAAACATATATGGCACAATGTGAACAATTAGTTAATCTGGGAGAAAGGTATATGGATATTCATTTTACTATTCTTCTGTTCTTTTTGTTGAGTTGAAATTTTTTAGAAGTTCGAAGAAAGTTTCATGAGAATAAACTAATCAGAAAATTTTAAAAATTGGAGTCAGATTTCTTCTATAATCTAATACTTTCTTGTTTAGTTGTAACATTTTAGTGTTCTAGGACTTCTGCTGTGATTATTTCCATATCAGAACCCCAATGACAAAGCCAAAACATGATTATATGAATAAAAGCAAAGGTTTGGATTGCATTTTCCCTACTATAGAACATCCTGCTGCAAGTGAACACTGTGGCTGTTAAATTTGGCCAGCATTCTTTGTTAAACATTTTACAAGATAGATCAACATACTTCATCTATGTCTAAGTAGATAAGGAAAATTATAATGTCCAGGCATGTTATTTGCTATCATTCATTTAGTATTTCTTAAGCCATTCTCTAAGGCAAGTATATATGTTTTAATGAGTATAATAACCTATGACAAATAATTAATTCAAAGTATCTGCTGTATATATACTAAAATATACGAAGTGGAAACTCTTCATTTTACTAGTGGCAAGCACAGAATTAAAACCACCTGTAGTGTATCCAAATAAATCAATAGATGTTAAGAGAAGGCATGGACAAATTTAAGTGGCTTTTAACAATGTCTTCCTACTACTCTTAACCCCAGACCCACCAAATAGATATTATCATTATCTGTATTTTTATTTTCTCACCATTTCCAAGTTGCCAGGTTCATGCTGTCTCTGATGTATGATATGTCTATATGTTCAGCAAGGAATGCATATAGAAGAAAATCAAGTACACAAAAGGAATAGCCCGTGATTAAAAGGGAAAGGGAGCATGAAGGAATTTAATAGGATAGTAAATATGAAATTAAAGACCTGACGCAAGTATTCTCAAAGAATTGAAATACAGGTTAATAGGTAAGTGACATTTCTCCTCTATCCACTCATTCAAAACATATGTTCTATGTCTTCCATGTGCCAGACACTATGCTAGGCAGTGGAGATAAAAGAATACAATATAGTATGTACTTTCAAAAAACTTACCAAATTCCAGCTAAGTAATCAGGCTAACAAAAGAGAATCCAATGTGCATGATGGAGATAAGAGAGGTTGTAGGTGTAATGGAAACAGCAATGTGGGCTTTGGAGTCAAACTCAGATTAAGTCTCTGTCATCTATAAAGAATCACCTGGCTAAATTATCTAACTTCTCTGACCTTCAAGTTCCTCATTTGTAAAATGTAAATAATAATGCCTACCTTGTTCTGTAACTTTAAGAACTAGGAATAAGGTATACAAGATATCCACACATGCAAGTATTCAAAAGTTATAATTACAAATACTTGAACTGAGGTATGTGCATAGTGATTAAGGAATGTAAAATTTGGCCCTCCTAACTTTACAGCCTGAAGAATCCCAAAAGCTATGCTATCAATCGGTATCCTAAAGGAAATTGAGACATTGAGTAGAATTTAATGAAGGGACTCTCATGGAGATGAGAGCAGGGCTAGGGGACCCAAAAGGCATGTTTAGTCCCCAAAGACCAGCAATGGAAGGGAGCCATTGCCACCCCTAGTGAGCCCAGTGAGAGCTGGAGCCTTGGAAGAGGATCATTCCTTCTACAGACACACCCTGGTGTGGAGGTAATTCAAGAGTCTGATGTCATCAAGGATAACTATTACCTTTGTTCAATAATCAGCTGGATTATTACAAGTTCATTTTTCCATTCATGTTGCCTGCAAGAACACAAGTTGCTGGCCAGTTGACACAACAGTTCACACTGCTCATTGAAATACAATGAGTTAAAAGTAAGTGTAAAGAAACGTTCAGACAACCAAACAACCTAAACAAGCACACTGCTCCTAGCTGTGGGTTTAACTCAGCAGAATATAGGGCACCATTTTCTGGCTACTGTGCCTCTATTAATTCAGGCTAACTATTTAAGCTGCCCTGCAGCCTACAATTAAAATTCCTAGGCCTTTTTACTCATGAAATACTGCTGAGCTATGATTCCTTAGTAAATTTTTTAACCTAAATTTCACATTTTGCCTTTATCCTTGTTAAAATAGTTTTATTTTAGCACTTCATTGCAACATATTGGGATAGTTATATATTCCATTTAAGTTAACAGTGTCTACAAATTTGATAAGCATGTCATTCTATGTCTTTTTCTAAGTTACTGATAAAAAGGTTAATTGCAATTAAGGACAAAAACAGAGCCTTTTGTATGCATTAATTTAAAAGAATTTAGACATCTAATATATACCAGGCTCTATATTAATTGCTGGGGATGTAGAAATTAAGAAAGAAGTAATAGAAGTTTGGTTAGTAATAAATTCCACAAAGAAACAAAATACAGCGATAAACTAGTGGTTGGTTAGGATATAACAACTTTAGATAAGGAGACCAAGGAGCCTCACTGAACCCTAAATGATGCCAGTGAGACTGTCCTATGCATACCTGATGGAAAGTTTCCAAGAAGAGGGAAACAGGAAGCACTGAGATCATAAAACTAAAATGAGCTTGACATTGCCAAAAAAAAGAAATATAATTTGGCTAGAACAGAGTAAACAACAGAAGAATAATACTTGATGAGTTTAGAGAGGAGGACAAAGGCCAGATTATGTAGTGATCTGTAGTCTCTAGTAAGGAGTCTGAATTTTATTCAAAGTGCAGGGCCACCTCCTTCTGTCCTAGCATTGATCCCACTGATGTATTTATAAATATATCTTTCAAACAATAACCTTACTGTACTAACAGTCTAGTTAAAATCAAGAATCGAGACATCATGGAAATTATTCATGGGGACACAATGAAATATTCTGTGCCAAACAAGAATTTAATCTGCCTGAGACACCTATTCATTACTTTAATCTACTTTACATGTTGGAGTTCTGCATAAGCAATCAGAAGAGAATTAACATGAGCTCCCTATCCCATCTACACATCTACTGCATCTGCACCCAAAAACTTTTCATTGCCTCCTATCACTGTGGATGAATTATCTTCCTCCTGAGATCAACCTCCCACCTGTGCATTCATGTCTACCACCTCTGTCTTAATCAACATCACCTCCTCTCTTCTGCATCTCAACTTTTGTCTTCCTATAGGTCCATACCCATCAACATTAAACATGCAGTAATTTCTCCAATCATAAATACAAACCTCCCTTGGCCCCTTACATCATTGTCCAGCTACCACTTGATTTCTCTTCTAGCTCTTCTAGAAAAAATTCTCAAAAGAGTTGTCTATACTTAATACTGTAATGGTTCTCTTTTCATTCTCTCTGGAATTCACTCCAATCAAATTTCCACCCCCACAGCTCCCATAGAACAACTCCTGTCTAGGTCACTTGACCCATCTTCCTCACACATTGTTGCTTGTCCAAGCAATAGCCATTTCTTTTTGCCAACTGTCTCACTCATAAAACAACCATGCACTTTAGGGGAAGTGGGCCTTTCTCAAGCCTGAGGGACAGAAATCGCAATTTGTCTCTAAGCCATTCACTGTACCACCACTGCCCTTACTGTTACCTGGCTTAGGAAGGACAAATGTGTCACAGTTCTGGCCAGTGAAACCTCAGGGAGTTTTTACTCTTATAATAAAGTGAATGCACTGGTTTAACTATTGCCTTAATAGTGAACATTAAACAGATTCCAGTTCAGTTATTAATCAGTGACAAACATCTTTTTGCATTTAGGAGCTGTTTCCATCCACTTTGTTGATTGGACAGAATTCTGGAAGCCATCTTTTCGAGAATGACTTTTCACTCCAACCTCCATTCCACTATCCTCTCATATAATCATAAATTACTTATCTTTTAGCCTTCAAATCAAGTTCACTCCCCACTCCCATGCTTAATCAGGTTTTCTGGTTCTTCACCTTCTTAGAAGTATACTCCATTCCTCTTGAATACTCATCTCTATAATAACACAACAGCAAGTATCATTAGTCGATGGTACCTATCTCCCCCATAAAACTGTAAGCTCCACGAGGGCAAGAACTTTCTGTTTTTTCTCATCATACTCAGCACTTGTCACAGTGTAGGCACATAGTAGGTACTCAGTAATTATTGTTAAAGGTAGGAGACAGAGCAAGCAGAAAGGAAACACTCTGCACAGTAACATAAAAATTTTTTGCATACAGAAATGTGTTGAATTCAGACATTTGGTTCCTTGTCATGTGAATGAGTTCATTACATTCAGATGACACATTAGGTAAACTTTTCTTTAGGGACATCTGGATGGCTCAGTTGGCTAAGCATCTGACTTCGGCTCAGGTCGTGATCTCTCATTTCGTGAGCTCAAGCCCACGTTGAATTCTCATGCAGAGCCCAGGAAGGCAGGGGAAAGGCAAATAGAAAACCTCACAGTGAGAGTTCATAGGTCTTATCTTTGCCGTTAACACAACAAGCTTCCAATCAGACCAGTTTGTGTGCTTCTCTCTTACAAGTTTCAGATTGTCAGAAGAGAGGATATGATCGGCCCAAGTGTGTGTCCATCTACACCTGGGTCAATGAACTTTGGCTGGAGTGTAGCAGTGTCATGTAGCATGGGCATGGCCACTAGAGGCCCACTCCTGTGTTTTGATCCATTCCCAGAAAAGAGGAAACTCTTGTAAGCAAAGCGGCCACCCCAGATGGCATCCCCTTTAGATGAGAACAAGGAAGACATATATGTTGTCCAGCAATCATGCCAGATCAGGGGAAGGGGCAAGTTCAGGGGCCAATTCTTTTAACAAATATTTTAATGTAGACTTTTATTTATATTTATTATTATTTTATTTATATTTATATGTAATTTATATTTATACATAATTTAACTTTTATTATGGAAATTTTCAAACATACAAAAATAGAGAAAAAAGTACAATGACCCCTAATCAACCCATTATTCAACTTTAATAATTGCCAATATTTTATTTTCCTTATTTTATCTTCTATGTATCCCCAAACTTGTTTCTAGGGTATTTTTAAATAAATGCCAGATGTATATTTCACTTAAGAATTTCAGTGTATATCTCTTTGTAGGAAAGGACTTTTAAAACCATAACCATGGGGCACCTGGGTGGCTCAATTGTTTTGAGCAACCGACTCTTGGTTTGGTCATGATCTCATGGCTTCTTGGGTCTGAGCCCCACATTGGGCTTTGCTGCTATCACAGAGCCTGCTTAGGATCCTCTCTCTCCCTCTCTTTCTGCCCTTCCCCAACTCACGCTGTCTATGTCTCTCCAAAATAAAAAAATTAATTTAAAAAAACCCTATAACCATAATATTTTTATACTGAACAATGTAACAGTAATTGGTATATCCAGTTCTATAAGACTTGCTCTCTGCTGTCAAAAGTTTACAATCTAGAAGCATTGATACGACCTTTACTTAAGTAACCAAGAGAAACAAACACCTTAAGAAAAGTAGAGATGAAGTATTATGTGATGGTCAGAGGACTGATGTTAACACAGACTAGAGAAGTAAAATATATATTGCAATATGATCAGGAACCCAGAAACAAGTAGGCAAAAAAAAAAAAAAAAGTCAAGGGCATAACCAGAAACTGAGGAAGTGGAAGATACAAAATTCAGATTAGCACCTGGGACTGAAGGACTGACATACTTGAAGAAACAGAGGAAAATCAAAGCACATGGTATGGTGTAGAATAAGAAACAGAGGACCCAAAAAACAAAGAAAGGAGACCCAGCTATCCTGATCTTAACTGAGGGGCAAGTACACATTTTCAGTAAGTGGCCCAGAGGCTACAGGTGATGAAACCAAGAATTACTTAGAGACAGGATACATGGGTCCAGCTAAATCTGTTGTTTACTGCTGGCTTCACTTCTGATTGTGTAGGACTGTGATACATGTGTTGTTAAATATTTGAATATCACTCCCGATTACATGTAATACTTCCATGACATTGGCTTTTCCTGAAAGGTATGCTTAGTGCCTAGTCCAGGGCTGGAAACAGAGAAGGAACTCAAATATATTCTGACAGCATAGGAGTACAAAAATGTTATATTGCTGTTCAGACACTTTATTAAGCTATTTCTAAAGCTATATAGAAAAACCTCATTCATTCATTTACTTAATGTCTTTAGAGCTCCTACTATGATAGTTTCCAGCTACATTGGAAGATTTATTCATTAACTCAAGTATAAATTGGCTGCAAAAGAAACGTGAAGAACATTCCAGAGAAATATTCTTTCTCAATATGCTTCAAGTATGCATTTTCTAATACTAATTAGAGGACTACCTAAAAAGGGAATCTTAAGATTATAGCCAAAGTAACTAAATATTTCAATTCAGTATCATTCCTGTTTTCAGAAACATGAATGTAAAAATTATACATTATTACATAAAATATCTGATGTGAATGTATGTCCTTAACTGAAAAGGAAAGTTCCTTTTTTACAAAAAACCTAACAGCAGTAATATTTTAGGATTACCTCATTCTTCCATAAATCAGAATTACCTAAAGATCATATATCTTGGTCATTTCTATAGTATTGTGATCTTTCTTATTACTCTTTTAACAATTAAAAAAAAAGTGGAGCCAGTGTGACTATCATTTGTTATTTACACAAACATTTAATTCATATTCTTATGTACATAGCTACTCTACTAGTCAACGGGGTTCCTGAGCAAGTTTCACCTTGTATGGGAGGGCTGAGTCAATTAAGCTCCTAAAACAATGTGTTCGAACGAACAAGGCTGGTTAATGATGGATCATTGAATCACTGGGCAAGAAACATCTTTGTTACATAAACAAGCTTATAAAAATTCAGTGCCGAGTAGGAAATCTGGTTTTTTCCACAAATCGCTGAAGGTCATAATTTTAAATTATAGGTAATCAACTCTTGATTTCAGCTCAGGTCATGATCCCAGGGTCATGGGATTGAGCCTATGCTGAGAATGGAGTCTGATTCAGTTTTTCTCTCTCTCTCTCCCTCTGCCCTTCTCTTCCCCCCCCCCCCCCGACCCCACACACTCTCTCTCAAAAAAATAAAAAAAACATATTTATAAAAAGAAAAGAGAGAGGGAAACAAACCATGAGAGACTCTTAAAGATAGAGAACCAACTGTGGGTTGATAGAGCGAGGGAGGTGGGGGACGGGCTAGATGGGTAATAGGTACTAAGGAGGGCACTTGTTATGATGAGCACTCAGTGTTATATGTAATTGATGAATCATTGAATTCCACTCCTAAAACCAATATTACACTGTATGTTAATTAACTAGAATTTAAATAAAAATTAAAAATAAACAAAAAATAATAAAATTATAGGTAATCTCAAGCGTCCACCTCAGGAACTCTGTCTGTCTTTTTTAGTTATTATTATTCTGAAAAGTAAATATTCACAGAAATAAAAAAAGAAAGAAAGAAATCTGCTCTACAGTAACAATAATAAAATGCAAATTGTCATTTCCAGAATTACTCAAAAAGTTATGGCCACCACCTGTATCATTTAGATCCCTGGCAAGATATGAGAGGATGAGTAAAGAGATAGATGGAAATATCTTCTGAAGGGGTGAGCAGGGTTAAGGAAATCAACAAATGATAGTGAAGTGCCCCACGGCTAAAATAATTGGGAGTCATTATTATCACTAGATCTGAAGGGGCAAAAGGAGCAAGCAATTACTGGGACCTGAAGAGGTGTTATAGTTATATGTGTAGGAAAATGTTGCTGACAAGAAGCTGTGTACTCAGGTAGAGGAAATAGCCACAAGGTCCTGTAGAGTGGCAACAGGGTGAATAAATAGCCTATTCTACCCTTTGGATCTCCTTCCAATTTCTCCTATTGGATGAACCCAAATGGAAGCAAAAGGTCAAGGTAACAATTGATAACAGTCCATAAAGATCAGTCAGAGTAAGATGCAGAGTGGGTCTGGAAGGGCAATGGGAAATATCTAATACATGTTCCCTTCTACCATTACATCTCCAGTTTAACTAGCCTTACATATTTTTCAGCAGTTTTTCTCATTCCCATTATGGTCAAATCAAGAAGCAATCTAAGAGGTATTTAGGAAGCTCTATCTAGATTCTAGCATTATATTAAACACGTAGAAAAATATAAAGAAGTACAAGATATGAATTCTATTCTATCCCCAAGATAAAAAAAAATGTGAAAGAAATGGGAGCAAGATAATATATATAACAAGTTATAGATAACGAAAACACTGAAGATTTGGCTTCAGGCAAGACCAGGAGTCTCCTCTAAGGCAGTGTTCACAAGGTTTTGTATATGAGTTTCAGGTTTTGCAATTTTTGTACATAATGCAGGAAAGAATGTTGCGGAACAAAGATATTCCTTGGGGGTTGACAGTAACCTAACATCCCTAGGAACACTCTAGTAGCAGCCTGGAACACTGCCTAGCTTATTTTGCTGGATACTAATTCCAGAAGAAAAAAGGAAGCTTAAGTGAGGAGAAATTGCCTATTCTTTCTATACTCTTAATATGTACATTTCCCTAAAGAATAAAGACTGACAGTTATCATAATACCTATTTTCAACATTTGTAAGGCTATCACATAAAAGCCAAACCCAACATTAACTGGCAAAAGCTATTCATTCCACCTGAAATGCTTTCCTCACTTCCTCATTGTACAAATTCTTACTATTTAAGACTTCACTCAAACATGAACTCTACGTAGCTTTTTCTGAGTATTCCTGGCAAGACTAAACCTTCTCTGAACTTTAATTTCTAAAATGATTAAAAAGAATAAACTTTCAGAATATTCTGGTTTGTATAATTACTTTTGAATTAGCTACCTGGTATTTTTTTTAACTATTTAATTCTATTATAAAATTTTCATAAAAGATACATATAACTTGCTTTGTTAAGGATCCAAAGCATTGCCTAGAGACATCCTTCCATGGTTAATAAAATTTTCTAAGAGAAAAAGTAGGAACTTGCAATAACCATTGTTCCTTCTAAGACAATAACTCTAAATTTGAACATATGAAAGTTTTTAATATAGCACTGAAAGAAAAACCTTCTCTGATGAAATAAAAAGTTATCCTTTTTGAATAAAAAGCTATTACCCAACCACCATTCATTTATCTTTTATGGATTTTTCATAGCAATAATTTTGGTTGTCATTTTTTAATTCTCTAAGCATATCTACAGAATCTAATGACTTCATAAGTTAACAAGCCATTACTGAGCCTGGTTAATTTTGAGAAAGAAAAACAGAAGTTCTTATAGATGCTCAGTAAAAACCTTATTATTTGAAAACCAACCATGTGGTTGAAGAATGTATCCTGGAACTACATAGAGTAAAATAATCTAAATGGAATGAAAAGCTAAATAAAATAGGTACAAATATGAAGAAACAGTATTTTTCATCTCAAATTTCCATTTGGGATCCCAGAAAGTACTACCATTTGGAACCCAAGACAAGGTGAAGATGGGGGAGAAGGTGAAAGAGCTGCAGTCGCATCTAGTTTCCCATTTGAACTGAGCGTATGTGTGTTTGAACACAGAACTCTTCACTTAAAGCTGGTGAAAAACCACAACTTCCGAAGAAATTTGGGAAGAAAACTCAGAGCTATTCATTCATCAGAGTGAGTTAGGGAAGGGCAGAAAGAGAGGGAGAGAGAGGATCCTAAGCAGGCTCTGTGATGGCCGCCGAGCCCGATGTGGGGCTCAGACCCAAGAAGCCGTGAGATCATGGCCATCTCACTCCCTGTTGGTATAATCTAGTTGGAGATATACTAGACATATTGTCAAAATTATACATATTAAAAGCTGGAAGGGGGGAGCAAGGAGTTAGCGTTTATGAGTGGAACAGGTACATTGTCTTACAGAATCCTACTCAACCTTCACAATGACCCTATGAGCTAGGTATTACTCATCCAATTTTATAAATGGGAAGCTAAAGTTCAGAGAATCAATGAGTCATCAAGTTTCACCTGCTAATGATTAGTGGTGGGGTTAAAATGCCAACTGAGATCTGACTCTAGAGCTCATTCTCTTTTCTCTACCAGTGAGAGGTGAATCTTGAGGCACAGGAGGAGAACCCTGAGGCATCTCTGCTTGAGTACCTTAGAGTGTATGTAATGTAAAAACTCACCATACCTGGAGGGGTAAAGTGCGGTGGGAACACAGAGCTAGGAGTAACTGAGTCTCTGTGGTGCCATGAAAGACCATGGATTATTTGAGGAATGTGGAAAAGGTCACTCTGTGTGGCTAGAGCATTAGGAGGAAGTAGTGCAAATGGAAAGCGAGATAGGGTCAAAGGATAAGAGATTAAGAGGCACTTTCAGCCATGTCAACAAGGAGCATGATTATATATTATGTACTGAAATTCAGATTTCAGAAAATAATAGAAAGATTACAAAATATTAAGATAAAAATATTGCTATGTCCTACAGAGACCAAACCTTTCATTTAGAGAAAACCAAATGCCAAGCTTTTCTAATGCCAAGGAAGCTATTGTTATGCAAATCGATGTTGCATTTCTGTTAATTGGGGCTTGTTCTCAATGAAAGAGGAGGAGAAAAGTTTTTGTCTTTAAAAATGGAAATTAAACCAATTTTAAAGTATATAATGAAACTCACCCAAATTGCAAAGTATGTTTTTCTATAATTAACACTTTTCAGTGACCCCATTTTTTTGTTGTCAGTATACAGTGTTCCCAACAATTTGTATTGTATTTTTTTTTTTTGTCACTCAGTAATATTCAGTAGTAATTCAGTGATTTTGTCTTTCAGTAATAGTGAATTCCCATCATTGGTAAAGACTTGCACAAAAAACAAACAAAAGTCCACATGGAACATGAATAAGCATTTAACACCATCAGTAATTCCTCCCAAGCCAAAATGTAAGCCTAGGATTTAAAAAAAAAAAAAAAAAAATCCTGGTTGATTTAATCTAGAGTTAGTTCTGTAACCTCCGCTTGTACTTAGGGCAACTCTGGAAGTCTGTGACCACTAAAACTGAAGCATTTTCTTCACACTCAACAATATCATCTAGTCTCTGTGGCTGGTCTTCTATGCCAATTCCTGTCTCTGCCACTGGGACAGAGCCCTTAATCACTTCCTGCTAGGACTGGGGTTCTTTTTTTTTTTTTTTTTAATTTTTTTTTTTCAACTTTTATTTATTTTTGGGACAGAGAGAGACAGAGCATGAGCAGGGGAGGGGCAGAGAGAGAGGGAGACACAGAATCGGAAACAGGCTCCAGGCTCTGAGCCATCAGCCCAGAGCCTGATGCGGGGCTCGAACTCACAGACCGTGAGATCGTGACCTGGATGAAGTCGGACTCTTAACCGACTGCGCCACCCAGGCGCCCCAGGACTGGGGTTCTGATATTGCTTGTCAGGCCAAGGGGAATAGACTTGTTAGTAGAGTTCTGCCCCACACTGAGTACACCTTTGCAGTGATGCCACTTCTAGCCAGATAGTTCGTGTGTCATCACTGCCGAGACAGTCCTGCTGCCATGCTCACAAAGACTACCACTCACCCCACCCCCACTCCAACTGCCAACCAGCCTCCATCTGGCTTCCTTCTCTTCCTGGTGGAAAAGTACCCTGAGATGTCAGCAAGTCTCATGAAATCAGATGGCTCCAGTCACTGTCACTGAGCTCACTCACCATTGCTAAAAGTGAAAAATGTAGGGATTTTGTGCTATGGCAATGATCATTAGCATCTAAATGAAGCAAAGCCACTAAGGCTAGCCAGGCCTAAAGCAAAAATAGGAAAGTTGAATACTTCTAAAATCACCAACATCTGTATCTTTGTATGATTTACACCGAATAGTCAACACTTCAAACCCTGCTACTCAAAACAGTTTGCAATGGGAATAACTTTAGCATTAGTTGCTAACCACTAACATCAGAAGTTTTTTCCTGGCGTACGTACTTCTTTTTCATTGAGATACAATTCACATACCCTAAAATGGACCATTTTAAAAGTGTATGTCAGTGATTTTTAGTGTATTCGCAAGGTTTTACAACCATCACCGCTATCTAAGTCAAGAACATTTTCTTTACCATCCCTCCAAAAGCCTCTATATCCATTAGCAATCACTCTCATTCCCTCCTCTTCTGAGCCTCTGGCAATCACTAATCCACTTTCTGTTGTTATGGATTTGCCTATTCTGGACATTTCATATAAATGGAATCATATAACATATGGCTTTTTGTATCTAACTTCTTTCTCTTAGCATAATGTTTTCAAGGTTCACCCATGTCATAGCATGAATGAGTACTTTACCCCTTTTTATGGCTGAATAATGTTCCATTGTGTAGATATACAATTTTTGTTTATACATTCATCAGTTGATAGACACCTGGGTCGTTTCTACTTCTTGGCTATTGTGAATAATGCTGCTATGAACATTTCTGTACAAGCTTTTTTGTAAGCATGTTTTCAATTCTTTTAGGTATATACCTAGAAATGGAATTGCTGGATGGTATGGTAACCCTGTTTAACTTTTTGAGAAACTATCAAACTGTTTTCCAAAAACAGTTTGCAGCTTTTTACATTCCCACCAGCAATATATGAGGTCCCAGTTTTTTCACATTCTCATCAACATTTGCTATTTAAAAAAAATTATTATTAAATTATTAGTATAGCCATTCTAGTGTGTGTGAAGTGGCTTTGATTTTTATTCCCTAATGACTAATGATGTCATTTAAAAAATAATAATAATAGTAAACATTGATTCTCTGGATATCTATCCACTGTTGAGAGTAGAAAAAAGTAACAATAATAAAAATTAGGAAAGTGTTATTTCTGTTAAAAAAACAATAATAAATGTTCTATACGTTAACATCAATAATGTATTTTCCAAAATTAAAAAATGAGAAGATTGATATTGTTTTATATTTTGGCAGATGTCTTTAATATGTGGCTTAAATAGGGGCACCTGGGTGGCTCAGTCGGTTGAGCACCCAACCTCGGCTCAGGTCATGATCTTACAGCTCGTGAGTTCGAGCCCCGCGTCAGGCTCTGTACTGACAGCTCAGAGCCTGCAGCCTGCTTTGGATTCTGTGTCTCCCTCTCTCTCTGCCCCAACCCATTCACATTCTGTCTCTCCCTCTCTCAAAAATAAATAAACATCAAAAAAAATTTTTTTTAAATATGTGGCTTAAATAGGTAGGAGTTGGATTCTTGCGGCTGCTTCGACATTTAATCTGTTGTAATATGTTGTGATTGAAAAATATCAAGTAAATCTAGTCTCATAGATATACGGTTGGAGAAGGGAAGAGTATTTTTAATAGCCTTTCAGATAATTGTGGATATTCTTCACTGATAACTATACCAAAACTGGACATTGATCATTTTTTGGAAGTTAGTTGCAATATAGAATCTAAAACCATGCCAGTGAATTTTTCATTCTCTGTTACAGAATCTATTGGTTTGTCTTGCTCTTTGAATGAATTTTTTCCCATGATTTTGTAACATCCTGCATTGGTCATTTTGCTAATATTTGCTCACTGAATTATACAGATCTTCCAAATGTTGACATAGTTGATTGTATAATTAAAAAAAAAAAATCACATCCAGGGGCGCTGAGTGGCTCAGTCAGTTAAGCGGCTGACTTCAGCTCAGGTCGTGAACTTGCGGTTCATGGGTTTGAACCCCGTGTCAGGATCTATGCTGACAGCTCAGAGCCTGGAGCCTGCTTTGGATTCTATGTCTCCCTCTCTCTGTTCCTCCGCCCCCTTGCATCTGTCTCTCTCTGTCAAAAATAAAGATTAAAAATATATATAAATAAAATAAATCACATCCATTAATTTCACCAATAACCGCATTAGAAAGCTCCCTAAGTGTTAGGATGTTGTTGAGTTGACAGATAAAGGTTTTTCAAAATCCTAATTTTATCACTGGCCGCAAAAACTATTTTTTTCCTAAAGGACAGACTCAGCTCATTCACTTTCAAGATAGTGTCTGCCAACTAGCTAAAACTCAAAAATCATCATTTGTCAGTTGTTGTTTCAAGCAAAATTGATGTGCAGGGAGGGAGGGAGGGAGGGAGGCAGGGATAGCTAGTTCAGCTTCCAATTCAAACAATTATGTTTGTGTTTTGCATGTTTTGATGTGTCGTAGATTTTATTTGTACTTACCATTTCCTCACCTCCAGAGTGTTTTCCCCACTTTTTCTCCATGCTTTCCAGCCTCAGAACATACATTGCACTTCCCAGCTTGTAATGCATTTGTCTGAACTCCCACACCTTCCATGTCTGAGGCACTTCCCCACCTTTTAAATCTTCACAGATGGCAGTCTACCTCCCACTAAAGAAGCTGAAAAGGATGGATACTTGTTTTCCCAAGAAGAGTGGTAGTTAGGACATGTGAACGTGAACAAGGCTCAGCCAATCATCAGGATCAAATTGATGTGGTTTTGGTGTGGTGGTGGGGGTCCAGAAGGCCCAGAAAGAATTCTCTAAGATGTCTCTGGTGCAAAAAGGTGATTTTATTAAAGCACAGGGACTAGAGGACCCCTGCACAGAAAGAGCTGCATTTTAAGTGTGAGGGGTGACTGATTATATACCTGGGCGTAGGTGGAGGTAAGGAAAATGAAGGTTTCCAAAAGGACTTTCAAATGCTATAGAAGACTCACATGATAAAGGAGGCCTAGCTATTGTCAAGCTAAGATTGTTTTCCCCTCTAGTAAGGCATTAAGACAATAGGGAGTTCCAGGAGGAATGTTGTACTCTGCCTATCTGAAGTATTTGTCAACAGGCTGCAGGTTATAAGGAAATTAAATTGTATATACTATTTTCCTTCTTGCTTTTGTTCCCCACATCACTATGGAGAGGAGGGTGATGTTAGGGCTCCAGGAAACTGAGTCTATAGGTTTCTGCTAGTTTATTTATAAGATTGCCTTTTTCCTGTAAACTGATGGAGACTCCTGCATGACTGTGATCTCTATCAGTTCACCATTTGTTTTTTCTTTCTCTTAGCTTTAGGGCAGCCAAGAGTGCCTGAGAAATGTCACACATATTGCACCTAAGGAGGGAGGAGGTTTATGGGGTCTCAGTTTGCCTTATGTTCCCTCATCAAAACTCTTTAGGATTTTTAATCTGGAGCTAGTGACACAAAGAGCCAGAAAAGAGGGTGAGGTGGCAGATTCATTTGGCAGTATCATGACAGGACAATGACCCTCTTTCGTAGTTGCGGTAGCATCCAGGGGCCACAGTAGTGGCAGTGCCAGCACCAGCGGCACCTGGGAATATTTGAAGGTGTCAGTGGCATCTGAACTGCAAGCTATAATGCCCAGCTCTTTGTATTCCCTGGGTGAACTTGGCTGGAATGACTAGTTCTAACTAAAAGGAAAGGGAGTTTCCTGCTGAACAGTAAAGTCAAGTGGCAAAGTCAACAGGCTCAAAATAAATTTCTATTCACTTTTACCATGTAAGAGGAAAAAAAATTAGAAGGTCCAGCAGAAGATTTTATCTTCAGTCAGTTATTTTTGTGTAGTTTACTAGAGCTTAGAACTAATAAGGCCACAGTCACTATTTCAAAGGCCAAAGGGTAAATCAGCTACATTGTTTGGTCACACACCACTGGTTAGGGCACAGAGGTGGCAAGTGATCAAACCAGAGCCCAGGAAAAGAGAGTATTTGGGTCAATGTGATCACACTCTAAGTGCATAGTTCAGTGAATCAGTTCTGGTGTCTTCATATACGTTAACCAGAGTCCATTGACTAAGTCTCTCCCTCAGTCATAATCTGGCAGAAAATTCCATGTATTTCATGAAATTTGAATTGGCATTTATTTTCTTGCTATTTATAGCAGTACATTATGGAAACAGAAACATTTCCTTCTATTAGGCTCACGGGATGGCTAACAAAAAAGATACCGTATTAAATAAACTCTGTTGCATGCTTCTCTTTTTTCCAGAGGGCTGTTGGGGTTGGTTATTAGGCCTTTACTAATTTCTTTCATGACCTAAGTTAACTCTTCTCTTCATGATTCAATTCACCTCTGGAATCCACAAGTATACCTATGACTTAGCACTGTGCGAACAATAATGCATTAGTCAAAACTTGTATAAGGTTCTCCATGGCAATTTTGAAAAAGTCCATTATAAAGGGACAGATATCATTAAAATTTTGGTAGTAAAAAGTGTGAGAAAAGAGCTTAATTTATACAACCTGAAGTAAAGAAGCTTTAAGAGAGACTGACCCTTGTTTTTGAGTATGAAAACACTTTCTACATAAATGATAGAAAACAATAATTCTCAGTCCCATATAGCAGATGGAAATTACAGCAGGGAGAATTTAAACTAGACATTAGAAGAACTCTAACAATTGTGAAGTGTGGGTAATTATTATCCCAGGATTATAGAGGTTTCTTGAAAATAGATATCAATTTTAATTGAAAATAAAGTCATTCCAGTAAATAATTACATTTCATCCTTGAGGTAACTTGAAAAACTCACAGCTCAGGGAAAGATGGCAGCCAGCTCCCTCTGAGAAAACAATAAACTATAGTTATTTTTTAGAAGCAAAAATATTATAAAAACAGGCAGTGGGACAAAACCTAAGAGGTTCTTAAATATGGAGAACAAACAGAGGGTTGCTGAAGGGGTTGTGGGGGGGGGGGAATGGGCTAAATGGATAAGGGGCATTAAGAAATCTACTCCTGAAATCATTGTTGCACTATATGCTAACTAACTGGGATGTAAATTAAGAAATAAATTAATTTTTTAAAAAAGGACAAAATTAATGGTTATTTTCAAATAATTTGCCCTTGCATCCAACTCGGGACCAACCAGAGAAAGCCAAATATGCTCCCTAAGCAAATCACATAGGATGTGCAATTCAATTCTCAAAATAGGGTGACTCAATTCAACTTCCTAAAACAAAATTTACATCAAGAATCTTTGCAGGGATGGAGTGATAAGACACATATCTGCCTTCTGAGAGTTACAGTATTGGATGGAGAGCAAGCAGAATTAATCAAGTATAAATATAACTATAAAATAAAACAAAATATAACTGAAAATACCAAAAATAAAGTCTTATATTTCTGCAGATCATGTCACGGTAAAGACAACTTAGCGGGTTATAATGTTGGTGACAAAAACTTAAGATTCAGATGTTTCAGCCCACAGGACAATGTTTGCTTCTCAAAGTAGAGCTGACCATTGGTTAAAAGGCCATAAAAGAATTCACTGCAAAAAGATAAAAAGAAGCTGCCATTTGGCTATGCTGTACAGCAATATCATTTAACACATTTGGTAACCAGGGTTGAGCATAACTGTTGTTCTCATCTTATATTTGAGGAAGCATATAAGGAAGAAAGAGGTTGCAAGTTAGCAAAGTCATAGAGAAAGAAGAAAACGTGCTCAAAGAAGAATCTACATTTCAAAAATTCTAACTTCAAAATAGGCCTAGAAGAATTATTATTTTGAAATCTCTACAGTATGCCCATGTATAGGTGACCCTGATAATTGAAAGCATGACCATATTAATAATAATAATAATAATAACAATAATAATAATAATAAGGAAACTTCTACAGAGGAATGAAGTAGCAGTAGAAGCAGAGTTTAAAAACTTGCTCCATGTTCAGTGCTATGCTTTGGATACTTAGTAAATATAATTAGATTCATTGCTAAAATGTTTACTAAAATCAAATATCCACTTAGAAATGGTATCAATTTTTAAATCACTTAGCCTGACTGATTTTTATGTGTATGTTAGAAATCAGCTTTCTGGGCACAAGATACAGAGAAATACTTCCCACATTTTCTAGTGTCTCTCTAATGTTGGTAGGATCGTGATATCTTTTATATAACAGCCTTCTTCAAAAGTCAAACTGTAAAAAATAATTTTCAGTAAAATATAACCTGATACAATGATTATTTAACTTTCACTGTTTAGAAATGAAACTATGCTGAAACTATAGTAGAAAAGTTGGCAATGGCATAACCAAAACAATTTACAAAAAAAATAAAATATCTAATTAAAATGAAAAAACTGTAATCAAAATTACAGATAAAATATTTTTCTAGGGGCACCTGGGTGGCTCAGTTGGTTAAGCAACTGATTTCGGCTCAGGTCATGATCTCATGATTTGTGAGTTCGAGCCCCTGCTTCAGGCTCAGGCTCTGTGTGTGCAACTCAGAGCCTGGAGCCTGCTTCAGATTCTGTGTCTCCCTCTCTCTCTGCCCCTCCACTGCTCACGCTCTCTCTCTCTCTCAAAAATAAATATTAAAAATATTTTCAAAGATACTTTTCTATTATACTCATAAAAGATTTTTTTTCATATTTAGGTGAATACTCTCAATCAACCACAGCTGTTGTCAGTGGAATTTGGCACAATGTTCATGGAAAGCTAATCAGCAATTCAGATCATCAGCCCAAAGAAGGTTTATAACTTTGACCAAAATTTTCTACTTTTAAGAATTTTCCTTAATGGTACAGCCATTATGGCAAATAGTGTAGAAGTTCCTCAAAAACTTAAAAAACTGAACTATCATATGATCTAGCAATGTCACTTCTAGGTATACATCAAAAGGAAATTCAAATACGACCTCAAAAAGATATCTGCACTCCCATGTTCATTGCAGTATTATTCATAATGGCCAAGATACAGAAACAACCTAAGTGTCTATCAGTGAATTAATGTCTAAAGAAGATGTGTTTTATACACACACACACACACACACACACACACACACACAGAGTGAAATATTATTCAGCCAGGAGAAAGAAGGACATCCTGTTGTTTGCCACAACATGGATGGATCTTGAGGGCATTGTGCTAAGGAAAATAAGTCAGATCATGAAAGACAAATACTGCATGGCATCACTTATATATGGAACCTATAAAAGCCAAACTCACAGAAACAAAGACTAGATGGTAGTTACCAGAGGCTGGAAGATGGGGAAAGGGGATGTTGTTCAAGAGTAGAAACTTCTAGTAATAAGATGAATAAGTCCCAGGACCAAATGTACAGTACAGTGATTTTAGTTAACAATACTATATTATATACTTGAAAGTTGCTAAAAGAACAGATCTTAAATGTTCTTACACAAAAAAGGAACGGTACTTACGTGATGTGTTGCAGGTTTTAGCTAACATTATGGTGAAAATGATTTTGCAATATTAACATCTTAAACTTACAAATGTTATATGTCAATTATATCTCAGTAAATGTATATTTGTGGGGTTGAAATAGAACTTACCTTAAGGAGAAAGACCTAGATTCAACAATATTCACTATTTAAAGTACTGCAAATTGGGACCCATTGGTCTTCCATGGGAAGGCAACCATGAGAACCCTTTGCTTAAGATTAGCTTTGTCTGCACTGTAAATGACTATGAAGAAAAAGCAATAAAGATGCTCCTCAATGTTTTTCAGCTTGTGAAATTCAGATCAGAGTGTCATATTTCCTTAGAAAATCTGTAGCAATATGTGAGAAATTTTCATAGGAGTGTGGGTGAGACAAGGGGTTCTACAACGTTTTAAAAACTATGGGGGGGCGGTGCCTAGGTGGCTCAGTTGGTTAAGCATCTGACTTTGGCTCATGTCATGATCTCACCATTCGTGAGTTTGAGACCCATGATGGGCTCTGTGCTGGCAGCTCAGAGCCTGGAGCCTGCTTCAGATTCTGTGTCTCCCTCTCTCCCTGCTCCTCCCCTGCTCATGCTTTGTCTCTGTCTCTCAAAATAAAAATAAAGCTTAAAAAATTAAATTAAAAAAAAACAACAAACTATAGGGCCAGCACCTGGGGTGGCTCAGTCAGTTGAGCATCTGACTCTTGGTTTCAGCTCAGGTCATGATCTCATGGTTCATGGGATTGAGCACTGTGTCAGACTCTGTGCTGGCAGCGAGGAGCGTGCTTGGGACTTTTCTCTTTCCCTCGCTCTCTGCCCCTCACCAACTCGCACTGTCTCTGTCTCTCTCAAAAGAAATAAATAAACTTTATAAAAAACAAAACAAAACAAAATAAAAAACTATATATTAGTCTGATTGGGCTGCCACAACAAAATGATATAGACCGGGTGGCTTCAACAGTGGAAAGTCATTTTCTCATTGTTTTAGAGGCTGGACATCTATAATCTGAGTGCCAGCACGGTAGGGTTCTAGTGAGAGCTCTCTTCGTGGCTGTCAGACAGCCATCCTTTCTGTGTGTCCTAACATGATGAGGGGTGGGCAGGGGAAGAATGTACTTTCTGGTGTCTCTTCTTCTAAGAGTACTAATCCCAGGGTGAGGGCCCCACTCTCATGGCCTCATTGAAACCTAATAACTTCCCAAAGGCTTCATCTCCAAATAGCATTACTTTGAGGGGTTATAAATTTGATATCAATTTTGAGATGACACAATTCACAATATTAAAAAATGTTTCTAGGTCAGTCTAATAATGATAATAAATGAAAATTCTGTTAACCTGAATTCATTCATGTAAGCTAAAGCTCTAGCATTCTGATGTAGTTCTTTAAAAAACATAAAATATTGGGAAAAATTGCATTTAGTATGGCAGAATTAGAAAATCAAGATTTTGCAATACCTAGGAAATGACTTCTAAAATTATGGAACATCTTATTGGGAGACCAGGATATTGCCACAGTGCCCAAGTATCACCTCTCAGTTTATTCATTAATTCCAAAGGGTAAAATGTACCTTTACAATGTGGAGACCTGGCAGTTGCCATCTGAACTTAACAATCACACTAAGTATCATTAGTAGTGGGACAACATGACATTATAAACTTCCAGATTAGATATGAAGTCATATTACATGTGTTGTGAATGAAGGATTCTTGACAAATAAGCTTAATTTGAATTTAATCAAGTCTAAATTTAAATTTCAGTCTACATGAAATACAAGGAATAAAGGAACAGGTTAAATAACATCATGAGAAACAATCTGAATATAGAATATACTGTATAAGACAAATGTCCTGTATATTCAAAAAGTCAATGTCATGAAAAAATGGGTTGCAAATTGTTCTAAATTAAAAGAGATGACCATCAAATTTAATATGTTAAATTTAATACTTTAAAATATGCATCTACAAAAGGCATTTGGAGACAATTGGGAGACTTTGAATATGGAGTGGATATTAAATAACATAAAATTACTATTAATTTTCTTGGATGTAATAATGGCACTTAGATTAAGTAGACCATTCTTATTTTTAGAGGTTGCATGATGAAATATCAAGGGGTGGCATTTCATATGTCTGCAAATGACTTTTAAATATTTCAGAAAGGTAAATGGGACACCTGGGCAGCTCAGCTGGTTAAGCATCTGACTTTGACTCAGGTCATGATCTCGTGGTTTGTGAGTTCAAGCCCTGCGTCATGCTCTGTGCTGATAGCTCAGAGCCTGGAGCCTGCTTCAGATTCTGTGTCCCCCTCTCTCTCTGCCCCTCCTCTGCTTGTACTCTCTCTCTCTCTCTCTTTCTCTCTGTCTCAAAAATAAAATAAATAATAAAACATTAAAAATTTAAAAATAAATAAATATTTCAGCAAGGAAATCAATGTATCCATGTATATAAAGACAGAAATATTTAAGAATTTGGCAACATGTTAATAATTGTTGAGTTAATGGGAGTAGATGAATTTTTTGTATTATCCATTTTGTATTATCCATTGTATTATATTTTCTCCTTATTTGAAACTTTCAAATAAAATCTTGCCAGAAAAGTAAATTAAGTTTTTCATTTAAAAATAAATAATGCTAAGTAAACAATATAGCCCACAGCTAATATCATCCTCAATGGGGAAAAACTGAGGGCTTTCTCCCTGAGGTCAGGAACATGACAGGGATGTCCACTCTCATCGTTGTTGTTTAACATAGTGTTGGAAGTTCTAGCATCAGCAATCAGACAACAAAAGGAAATCAAAGGCATAAAAATTGACAAAGATGAAGTTAAGCTTTCACTTTTTGCAGATGACATGATATTATACATGGAAAACCCAAGAGACTCCACCAAAAGTCTGCTAGAACTGATACATGAATTCAGCAAAGTCGCAGGATACAAAATCAATGCACAGAAATGAGTTGCATTCTTATACACTAATAATGAAGCAACAGAAAGACAAATAAAGAAACTGATCCCATTCACAATTGCACCAAGAATCATAAAATACCTAGGAATAAACCTGACCAAAGATGTAAAAGATCTGTATGCTGAAAACTATAGAAAGCTGATGAAGGAAATTGAAGAAGATACAAAGAAATGGAAAAATATTATGTGCTCATGGATTGGAAGAATAAATATTGTTTAAATGTCAATACTACCCAAAGCTATCTACACAGTCAATGCAATCCCAATCAAAATTGCACCAGCATTCTTCTTGAAGCTAGAACAAGCAATCTTAAATTTGGAACCACAAATATGGAACCACAAAAGGCCCCGAATAGCCAAAGTAATTTTGAAGAAGAAGACCAAAGCAGGAGGCATCACAATCCCAGACTTTAGCCTCCACTACAAAGCTTTCATCATCAAGACAGCATGGTATTGGCACAACAACAGACACATAGACCAATGGAATAGAATAGAAACCCCAGAACTAGACCCACAAAAGTATGGCTAACTAATCTTTGACAAAGCAGGAAAGAACATCCAATGGAAAAAAGACAGTCTCTTTAACAAATGGTGCTGGGAGAACTGGACAGCAACATGCAGAAGAATGAAACTAGACCACTTTCTTACACCATTCACAAAAACAAACTCAAAATGGATAAAGGACCTAAATGTGAGACAGGAAACCATCAAAACCCTAGAGGAGAAAGCAGGGAAAAACCTCTCTGACCTCAGCCGCAGCAATTTCTTACTTGACACATCTCCAAAGGCAAGGGAAGCAAAAGCAAAAATGAACTATTGGGACCTCATGAAGATAAAAAGCTTCTGCACAGCGAAGGAAACAATCAACAAAACTAAAAGGCAACCAACGGAATGGGAAAAGATATTTGCAAATGACATATCAGACAAAGGGCTAGTATCCAAAATCTATAAAGAGCTCACCAAACTCCACACCCGAAAAACAAATAACCCAGTGAAGAAATGGGCAGAACACATGAATAGACACTTCTCTAAAGAAGACATCCAGATGGCCAACAGGCACATGAAAAGATGCTCAACATCTCTCCTCATCAGGGAAATACAAATCAAAACCACACTTAGATATCACCTCATGCCAGTCAGAGTGGCCAAAATGAACAAACAGGAGACTATAGATGCTGGAGAGGATGTGGAGAAATGGGAACCCTCTTGCACTGTTGGTGGGAATGCAAACTGGTGCAGCCACTCTGGAAAACAATGTGGAGGTTCCTCAAAAAATTAAAAATAGACCTACTCTATGACCCACCAATAGCACTGCTAGGAATTTACCCAAGGGATACAGGAGTGCTGATGCATAGGGGCACTTGTTTCCAATGTATATAGCAACACTCTCAACAATAGCCAAATTATGGAAAAAGCCTAAATGTCCATCAACTGATAAATGGAAAAAGAAATTGTGGTTTATATACACAATGGAATACTACATGGCAATGAGAAAGAATGAAATATGGCCTTTTGTAGCAACATGGATGGAACTGGAGAGTGTTTGCTAAATGAAATAAGTCATACAGAGAAGGACAGATTCCATATGTTTTCACTGCTATGTGGATCCTGAGAAACTTAACAGAAGACCATGGGGGAGGGGAAGAAAAAAAATGGTTAGGGAGGGAGGGAGCCAAAACATAAGACTCCTAAAAACTGAGAACAAACTGAGGGTTTATGGGGGGTGGGAGGGAGGAGTGGGTGGGTGATGGGTATTGAGGGCACCTGTTGGGATGAGCACTGGGTGTTGTATGGAAACCAATTTGACAATAAATTTCATAATATAAATAAATAAATAAACGAATAAATAAATAAATAAAGCTAACTAAACAATACATGTAATAAATATGTAATAAATAAATCATAATGTAGTCAATACTCATAAATATATCACCCAACCCAAGATCTAGAACACTAATCATACCATTAAATCTATGTATATGGACTTCCAGGGAAGGTGGAAGAGTAGTGGAGCATCCCACAGATACAATTAGATAACATCCATATCAGTATAAATAAATCAGAAAATCACCTGAAGACCAACAGAAGAGCTATATGTAGAGAAGAAGGCTACACTGAAGAGAGTAAGGAGGGCAGAGATATGGTCAGGAGCCAAATGGATCCACATGACAGTCCATGGGAGGGACCTCACAGGTATGGAAAGGGAGAAGAGGATCCCATACCAGGTAGCTCAGGCACCAGGGGGCCCACACTGGGAAGACAAATCCCCATAACACTTGGTTTTGAAGGCCAGAGGGGCCTGACTTTATAAGTGTTTACAATCAGTGGAGCTTAACATCTGAAACTTTAAAATTCAGTGGGCTGAGTCCTTACCCTTTAAGAGACAGCACAACAAACAGCCCTGCAGAGATACAACATAGAAGCAGCAGTGTGAGATTTGTTTTCTTTGTTTCCTTTTTTTAAAATAAATTTTTGTAAGTTTTTATTTATTTATTTTGAGAGAGACAGAGAGAGAGAGAGAGCAGGGGAGGGGCAGTTAGAGAGGGAGAGAGAATCCCAAGCAGACTCCACACAGCCAGTGTGGAGCCTGATGTGGGGCTGGAACTCACAGTGAGATCATGACCTGAGCCAAAACCAAGAGTTGGATGCTTAACCAACAGAGCTACCCAGGTGCCCCAGGAGGTAGATTTGTTTCCTATGTCAGAACATGTGCTGCAAAGCCAGGAATTGTTGAGAGATTTAAAGAACAAAAGACCTGATGGGTGTCATTTCCCTCCCCTACCCCCTAGCCTAGATACACAGACACCTGCAGGGAACCAGCACAATACCAAAACTCTCCACCTAACTTGCTAACAGTGAGCCTCTCCCCTGAGTGCTTCTGTGGATCTGCCCCCTCTGTCCCAGTGGCAGGAGTTTCCTAAGTCATTCCAGGTCCCTTCCCCCCATAACAGATTTGTGGAAACCTTGCTAGCACCATATCCCCATTCCCTACATTCTCACACAGACCTGCCCACTCCAATATAGGCTTGGCCAGAACTCACCAAAAGTAGTGCCACAACAAGCCCGGCAGTGTGCAAGCAGCCATGACAGGGGTCAGTACCACTGCAAAGTAACTCTTGCCCCAGGGAGAGAGGAAGATAACCACACATATCTGTCCAACTGAGGTCCAAGCAGTGGGCTGGAGACAGACATCTGGTCTCACTGCAGCCTACCCATCAGCAAAAGCTTCTCAGAAGACAACATAGGGGAAGTGCCCTGCAGTTTTGTGATATTGCAGTTATAGAAAATGCCTGGTCTGATGCAACTCAAGTCAAGGTGGTCCCAGACTAGCCCACTAACAAAAAGGAACAAAACCCTGCTCACAACAGGCAAAGAGAACCATTGCAGACAACTGGACTGAAGGCAAAAGCAGCTCAGCCACACTGCAGGGTGCACATAACACATGGAGGAGACACTCTTGAAGCACCAGCTTCCAGTGAACAGGGGGCACTGCACAGTGGGCACTACAGGACCTCTTCTTAATAAGGCCACTACTTCCAAGAACAGGAGACATAGCTGACTTTCCTAACACCAAGAAACAGACATAGTGAGTTAGACAAAATGAAGAGACAGAGGACTGTGTTCCACATGTAAGAACAAGAAAAATCATAGCAAGAGAGCTAAATGAAACAGAGATCAGTAATATGCGTGATAGAGAATTTCTAGTAATTGTCATAAAGATACTCACTGGACTTGAGGAAAGACTGGAACGCCTCAGTAAGACCCTCAACAAAGAGAAAGAAGACACAAAAAATAACCAATCAGAGATGAAGAACTCAATAATTGAAATTAAAAATACACTAGAGGGAATAAAGAGTAGACCAGAGGAAGCAGAAGAATGAACCAGCAACCTGAAAGACAGAATGATGGAAAGCAATCAAGCTGAACATGAGAGAGAAAAACAAATAATAGAAATGAAAATATATTTAGGGAACTCAGCAACATCATCAAGCATAATAACATTCACATTATAGGGATACCAGAAGGAGAAGAGGGAGAAAATGGGCAGAAAATGTATTTGAAGAAATAATAGCTGAACATTTCTCAAATCTGGGGAAGAAAACAGAAATCCAGATCCAGGATACACAGCAAAATCAACACAAGAAAGTACACACCAAGATACACAACAATTAAAATAACAAAAAGTAGTAAAGAGAAAATTGTAGAAGCAGCAAGAGAAAAAATAGTTAAATACATAGGAAACCCCATAAGGCTATCCATTGATTTTTTTCAGCAGAAATTTAGCAGGTCAGAGGGAGTGGCACAATATATACTAATTTCTGAAAGGAAAAACCTGCCAGCAAGAATTATCTACCAGGCAAGGCTATCATTCAGAATAGAAGGAAAGATAGTTTCCTAGAAAAACAAGTGTTAAAGGAATTCAACCTTAAAATAAATGTTAAAGGCAACTCTGTGAGTGGAAAGGAAAGACCATAAGCAGGAATAAGAACAATAGGAAGCACAAAAGTAGTAAAATTAAGTATACCTATAAAACTCAATCAAGAGATTCACGAAATAAAAAGATGTAAAGAATGACACCATACACTTGAAACAGGGGAGGGAGAGGAGTAAAAATTTAGTGTTTTTAGAATGGGTTCAAATTTAAGTGACCATCAACTTAATATAGACTGCTACATGCATAAGATGTTATATATAAACCTAATGGTAACCACAAGTGAAATATGCGAAGAAATAGTAATAGATATGCAAAAAAAAAAAAAAAAGAAAGGAATCCAAGTAGAGCACTAAAGAAATCCAGCAAATAATGAGTGAAGCGAGCAAGAGAAGGACAGAAAAGAACTCCAAAACCAAACATAAAACAAGTAACAAAACGACAGTAAGTACACACGTATTGATAATTACTTTGAGTGTAAATGGACTAAACGTTCCAACCAAAAGACATAGGGTGACAGTATGGATAAAAAAAAAACAAGACTCATCTATATGTTGTTTACAAGAGATTCATTTCAGACCTAAAGACACATACAGATTGAAAGTGAAGGAGTGGAAAAACATTTATCATGCAAAAAGAAGTGAAGAGAAATCTGGTAGCAATACCTATTTCAGACAAAACAGACTTTGTAACTAAGACTGTAACAAGAGATAAGGAAGGACATTATATAATAATAAAAGGGACAACCAAGAAGAACATATAACAATTATAAATATTTATTCACCCAAAATAGGAGCACCCCAGTATATAAAGCAGTTAATAACAAACATAAAGGAAGTAATCGATAGTAATACAATAATACTAGAGGACTTTAACATTCCACGTACATAAATGGATAGATTATTCAAACAGAAAATCAACAAGAAAACAATGGCTTTGAATGATACATTGGTTCCGATAGAGCTAATAGATATATTCTGAATACTTTATCCTGAAACAGCAGAATACACATTCCTTTCAAGTACATATGGAACATTCTCCACTATAGATCACATGTGAGGGCACAAAAAAACCCTCAACAAATTCAAAAAGATTGAATTCATACCATGCATCTTTTCTTATCATGACACTATGAAACTAGAAATCAACCCACAAGAAAAAATCTGGAAAGAACACAAATACATAAAGGTTAAATAACATGCTACTAAACAATGAGTGGGTCAGCCAAGAAATAAAAAAAATCAAAAAGTATATGGAAACAAACAAAAATGAAAACACAATGATCCAAAACTTTTTGGATGCAGCAAAAGTTGTTCTAGGATGAAACTTTATAGCAATACAGGCCTACCTCAAAACCAAGAATAATCTCAAATAAACAACCTAAATTTATGCCTAAGGAGCTAGAAAAAGAAGTACAAACAAAACCCAAAACCAGTAGAAGGAAGGAAATAATAAAGATTAGAGCAAAAATAATGAAATAGAAACCAAAAAAACCCAATAGAACAGATCAATGAAACCAAGAGCTGGTTCTTTGAAAAGATCAACAAAAGTGATAAACATTTAGCCAGACTTATCAAAAACAACAGAGAGATGACTCAAATAAACAAAATCAGAAATGAAAGAGGATACATAACAACTGACACCACAGAAATACAAAGTATTATAAGAGAATATTATGAAAAATTATATGCCAACAAACTGGACAACCTGGAAGAAATAGATAAATTTCTAGACACATACAACCTCCTAAAACTGAATCAGAAAGACTGTCTCTTCAAGAAATAGTGGTTGGGAAAATTGGACAGCTACATTGAAAACAATGAGACTGAACCATTTTCTTACACCAGACACAAAAATAAACTCAAAATGGATTAAAGACCTAAATGTGAGACCTGAAACCATAAGAATCCTAGAAGAAAGTACAGACAGTAATTTCACTGACATCCGTCATAGCATCATTTCCTTAGATAAGTCTCCTGAGGCAAAGGAAACAAAAGCAAACATAAACTTCATCTACATCAAAATAAAAAGCTTCTGCATGGCAAAGAAAGCAATAAAAAACCTAAAAGACAACCTCCTGAATGGGAAAAGATATTTGCAAATGACACATCCCATAAAGAGTTTGTGTCCAAATTATATAAAGGACTTACATGACTCCATACTAAAACAACCAAATAATCCTGTTAAAAATGGGCAGAAGACATGAACAGACATTCCTCCAAAGAAGACATCCAGATGGCCAACAGACACATGAAAATATGCTCAACATCACTTGTCATCAGGGAAATGCAAATCAAAACCACAATGAAATATCATCTCACACTTGTCAGAATGACTAAAATCAAAAACACAAGAAACAATAAGCGCTGACGAGGATGTGGAGGAAAAGGGACATTCATGCACTGTTGGTGGGAATGCAAACTGGTGCAGCCACTCCGGAAAAAAGTATGGAGGTTCCTCAAAAAATTACAAATGGAATTACCATATAATCCAGTAATTCCACTACTGGGTATTTACCTCAAGAATATGAAAACACTAATTCAAAAAGATATATACACTTCCATGTTTATTGCAGCATTATTCATAATAGCCAAATTATGGAAGCAGCCCAAGCATCCACCAATAGATGAATGGATAAAGAAGTGGTTGTTAAAAAAAAAGAGGCTATATATATACATATACATATATATATACATATATATATATTTATATATATAATGGAATATTATTCAGTCACTAAACAGAATGAACTCTTTCCATTTGCAACAACATGGATGGACCTAGAGGATATAATGTGAAGTGAAATAAGTCAGAGAAAGACAAATACCATGATTTTACTCATATGTGGAATTTAAAAAACCAAAGAAAAAAGAGACAAGCCAATAAACAGACTCTTAACAATAGAGAACAAATTGATGGTTACTGGAGTGGAGGAGGGTGGAAAGATGCGTGAAATAAGTGAAGGGAATCACATCACTTATTGTAATGAGCACTGAGTAATGTAAAAAATTGGTGAATCACTATGTTGTACCATGGAAACTAATATAACACTATATGTTAATTATGCTGAAATTAATATTAAAAATGTCTACATATAATTCTGTGTCTCCCTCTCTCTCTCTGACCCTCCCCTGTTCATGCTGTCTCTCTCTGTCTCAAAAATAAATAAACGTTAAAAAAAATTTTTTTAAATGTCTACATATATACTCCTCCCCATCTTATCCACCAAATTCCCCAACTATCTTGGGATTTTTTTAATTTTTTATGGAAATTTTCAAGTATATATAAAACCCGTAGCCCCAGCATTGCAATTTTGGTTTTACATGCTAGGTATTATCCTTAGAAAATTCCCCTATCATTTGCAAAACTAGTAATTCTAACAAGGTGTATACTCTCCGCAAGTTAAATATTCTGTAAGGGAACTTACTCTCAGAGAAATTTAGACCAATAAGATCAGAAGCAGAAATGCTTGGTGCAATTCTCGACCATTTTTTAAAAAAATTTTTTAATGTTTTTATTTATTTTTTTTCAACGTTTATTTATTTTTGGGACAGAGAGAGACAGAGCATGAACGGGGGAGGGGCAGAGAGAGAGGGAGACACAGAATCGGAAGCAGGCTCCAGGCTCTGAGCCATCAGCCCAGAGCCTGACGCGGGGCTCGAACTCACGGACCGCGAGATCGTGACCTGGCTGAAGTCGGACGCTTAACCGACTGCGCCACCCAGGCGCCCCTGTTTTTATTTATTTTTGAGACAGAGAGAGACAGAGCATGAGCAGGGGAGGGGCAGAGAGAGAGGGAGACACAGAATCCAAAGCAGGCTCCAGGCTCTGAGCTGTCAGTACAGAGCCCTACGCGGGACTCAAACTCACAGAGTGCGAGATCATGACCTGAGCTGAAGTCGGATGCTCAACCAAATGAGCCACCTAGGTGGATGAATATACATCTTTACTTCAGTTGGGATCAGTTCTAAAACACAGCATTGTTTTGGATACAGTATTTCTTACTATACGAAAACAAATCAATACTTAATATGAAGTACACAATATATCTTATAACTAGCATTGCCAGAAGAACCTGTTCTAGTAATTCATTCGGTTTAATTCATTGTTATTGTGAAATGAGTTTGTAAAACAGATATGAAATTTAGTTCTCTGTCCTGAAAACCAGTTAAGTGGAAAGCAAGTATGCCAATCAGAAGACTGATATTCTTGGCATTTGATAATTATTAAGTTGCTAGAATTTAGTTCAAGAATGAATAAAGAATTCTAATTAGTAAATGAAATGAACCTAGAAGAACATCGATTAAGAAGCATTTAAAAAAATAATAAAAGCAAAGTAAGAAAGACTTAAGTCAAAATTTAGAATACTGTTAGAGAGGAAATAAGAAAAGGAAGTGGTTTACAGACTTAGGGTTTTCATATATAAAAACTTGAGGTTTTTACCTTTATTGAAGGAAACATAAGAGTTGCAATTTAAAAAAAGAGGCAATACAGTATGGGAAGAAACTGGTAAAGCATTAAGTAATTATATTTTCCCATTAATCAGTTTTCCATGTGTATCCAGGTGCTCTCTCATGGTTTGATGTTGAAGGATGATAAAATGTTGTACACCAATTATGTGCTGGATTCTTTTACACAGCTTCTAATTTCTAACAACAACCCCAGAGGACAAAGTTTATCCTCTCCATTTTATCACTGAGTTAGTTGAGGCTCAGAGAAGTTAAGTATGGATATAAATCACAGTACTAGTAATGATAAAAATAAATTTTATGCTCAAGTTTCCCTGGTTCCAACTTAATGATTATTTTTGCAGGACTAAACAACCACAATAGCCTAAGTATGTGTTCATAAGTTAAGCCTACCCTCATAAGATACAGGATTTCTGAGTTGTTAACAAATGCAAAATTATACAATTTGATTATTATCTAATCAAATCTGAAAAAATAGAACTTAAAAGAATGAGCTTTTTAAAACTGCCAGTTGTGGTTAGAAAAGGAAAGAACAAACAGTTCCCAGAAGACAGAGTATAAACACATCCACACACATAGATACTTTAAATAAATATGTATATTTACACATACATATTTTTTAAAACACTACTCTAGGAAACAAAAAAATGACAAAAACAATCTTATATCCATTTTGCCTATCATCTTGGCTAGCACTCTTGCTATGATAGAGGTGTTTCTGTAATTGCTCTTGGGAGTCACAATTGGTATTATCTTTCTTAAAAGCAATGTACGGTATGCAAAAGCTTAAAAGAAAACCTGTCATCTAGTATTTCCACTCTTAGAAACCTAGACCAACCACAATAAAATTAGAGATCATGGCAAAATGTTATGAAGGATGTAAATCTCAACATTATTTATAAGGATGAAACAATGGAAACAATAGAACAACAAAAGGGAAATTATTGAATAAAACATGATACTTTCACATGTTCCTTATTATATAGCCATTAAAATAAATTCTTCAACTATTAATTAAAAAAAGATTGCAACATAATTTTGAGTTAAAAAAGCAAGATAGAATCTTGGATATACAGTACAATCATAAATATCTTTTAAAATATATTCACACTTGGGGCGCCTGGGTGGCTTGGTCGTTTAAGCATTCGACTTCGGCTCAGGTCATGATCTCACGGTCTGTGAGTTCAAGCCCCGCGTCGGGCTCTGCGCTGACAGCTCAGAGCCTGGAGCCTGTTTCAGATTCTGTGTCTCCCTCTCTCTCTGCCCCTCCCCTGTTCCTGCTCTGTCTCTCTCTGTCTCAAAAATAAATAAACGTTAAAATAAAATAAAATAAAATAAAATAAAATAAAATAAAATAAAATAAAATAAAATATATTCACACTCTAAGAAGAAATATTAAATTAAAATACACCAAAATATTAACATGTTATTTCTGTGTTGTATGATTATGGGTGAACTTTTATGAAGCTTTTCCAAAATTCTTTGTAAATGAGCACATATCAACTTATAATAAAAACATCAACCTGTTTTTTTAAATGCAAGGCTTAATCATCTTTTATTGATGTAGTAGTAACGATATTTCATATGAAAGAATACAGTATCAATCCTTGGATTCATTTACTTTTAAAATTTATTTTCCCCTCAAAGTATTTTGTATTTTCTTGGGGGGGTCTAAATTTTAGAGACAAACTATATATATATATATATATATATTATATATATATATATATTATATATATATATAATATATATATATATAATATATATAATATATTTTATATTGTATATATATAATATATTTTATATTGTATATATATAATATATTTTATATTATATATATATGCTTTTTTAAAAATAATCTCATCTTTCTTTTTAATGTTTTCTTTTTTATTTATTTTTGAGAGAGGGTGCGTGGGTGAGCAAAGGAGGGTCAGGGAGGGGTCACAGGATCTGAAGGCAGCCCTGCACTGAGAGCAGTGAGCCCCATGTGGGGCTTGAGCTCACGAACCCCTAAGATCATGACCTGATCTGAAGTCAGAGGTTCAACTGATTGAGCCACCCAGGTACCCCAAGTATATTTTTTAAGTGCTGGTTGTTCAACTAAAATGAATAATCAGTGTGTTTTATTATGTACCTGGTTTATTGAGGAATCATAATTCAAGAGAGGTATAAATATAAGATGGTTTTATCTTTAATCAACAATGCTCTGTTCATAACATTTTAAGCAAATTCCATAAGATTCAGTCACTTTCTTCTCCATCCCTCTTTCCCTTTTTCCCCTCTTCCCTCTGCCCCAGCCTCCAGCACAAGTGGCTCTCTCCAGCTACCCATTGTATCTGCAGGTTTGCTAAAGGGTCTAAAATGTGAAAAAGGGGGTATTGTCTGCTCACTCACTCTTTTCCATTCTTCTTCAAGGTATAGGTTTGATGGGACTGGGACAGGAAAGGGGGACTGACCAGGTAAGAAGGTAGCCTTCACTACAATGGTTGTCATTAATCAACTGATAGCCTCTGTCCCAGGCACCCAAAACACCGGTTTTCTCAAAGAGTGTTTGTGTGAATTCTCAGGCAACCTGTGAAGGACTTCACTACTACAGAGGTCCCTAAACTATGGAAGACCTGGCTGTGGTTCAATCTCTCACCTACCTTCTACTCACAGCTCCCACCACCTGTGGGACACCCAGTCTCCAGCTACTGGGTTCCCTTTCCCACAGGAAGTGATCCCAAATGGCATTCTGAGTAGATGGCACAGGTCCAGCTCTGTTTCATCCTGCTTACTTAGCCCATGGAAACTCATATATACTGTCCTATGTGAAAGACTGCATTAAGAGTCCAAATTATTTTGAGGAGACTTTTTTCCAGTTAAAGACAAAAAATAATTGACATATATCACTGTAAGTTTAAGGTATACAGCATGATGGTTTAATTTACATATATTGTTAAATGATTACCACAATAGGTTTAGTTAACATCCATCATCTCATATAAATACAACAAAAGAGGGGCACCTGGGTGGCTCAGTCAGTTGAGTGGACAAGTTTGGCTCAGGTCATGATCTCGTAGTTCATGAGTTCAAATCTTATGTCAGGCTCTGCGTTGACAGCTCTGAGCCTGGAGCCCATTTCGGTTTCTGTGTCTCCCTCTCTCTCTGTCCCTCCCTGCTCATGTTCTCTCTCTCTCTCTCTCTGTCTCTCTCTCTCTCTCTCTCTGTCTCTCTCTCTCTCAAAAATAAATATTAAAAAGAAAATACATACATACATACATACGTACATACAACAAAAGAAAAGAAATTTTCTGCTTGTAATGAGAACTCTTCCAATTTACTTTCTTAACAACTTTCTTATATATCATACAGCAGTGGTAACTACTGTCATCATGTTGAACATTACATCTCTAGCACTTGCTTATCTTATAACTGGAAGTTTATATCTTTTAAACCATCTTCCTCCAATTCCCCCTGAGCCCTACCCCTGGTAACTGACAATCTGATCTCTTTTTCTATGAGTTTGATGTGTGTTTTTGTTTCTTTGTTTGGGTTTTTAAGAAATTTTTTTAGTGTTTATTTATTTTTCAGGGAGTGAGACAGAGAGACAAAGAGAGATAGAGTGCAAGCAGGGGAGGGGCAAGGAATCTGAAGCAGGCTCCAGGCTGCTGTAGCACAGAGCCCGACATGGGGCTTAAACTCAAAAACTGTGAGATCGTGACCTGAGCCGAAGTCAGATGCTGAACCAACTGAGGCACCCAGGTGCCCCTGGGTGTGTGTGTGTGTATGTGTGTGTATTGTATTGTTTTGTTTTGTTTTTAAAGATTCCATATATAAGTAATATCATACAGTATTTGTCTTTCTTTGTCTGACTTACTTCACTTAGCATAATGCCTTCAAGGTCCATTCATGTTGTCATTAATGGTAGGATTCCTTTGTTTTTATATGGCTGAATAATATTCCATTAGATACATAGATACATAGATAGATGACAGATAGATAGATGATACAGATGATAGATAGATAAGATACAGAGATAGGTATATAGATATAGATCAATCACAATTTCTTCATCCATTCATCCATTGATGGACACTTACATTGTTTTCAAGTTTTGGCTAATGTTATAACACAGCTATAAACATAGGAGTGCAAATGTCTTTTCAAGTTAGTGTTTTTGTTTCCTTTGGATATATTCCCAGAAGTAAAATTGCTGGATCATATGGTAGTTCTATGTTTAATTTTTTGAGAAACCTTATACTGTCTTCCATAGTGTCTATACCAATTTATAATCCCACAAACAGTGCACAAGAATTCCTTTTAATCCACATCCTCACCAGCATTTATTATCTCTTATCTTTTTTTAAAAAAAATTTTTTTTCAACGTTTTTTATTTTATTTTGGGGACAGAGAGAGACAGAGCATGAACGGGGGAGGGGCAGAGAGAGAGGGAGACACAGAATCAGAAACAGGCTCCAGGCTCTAAGCCATCAGCCCAGAGCCCGACGCGGGGCTCGAACTCACAGACCACGAGATCGTGACCTGGCTGAAGTCGGACGCTTAACCGACTGCGCCACCCAGGCGCCCCTCTCTTATCTTTTTAATGATGGCTATCTAACAGGTATGAGGTGATATTTTATCATGATTTCAATTAGCATTTTACTAATGACTAGTGGTGTTGAGTATCTTTGCATATCTATTGGCCATTTATATACTTTCTTTTAAAAAATGCTTATTTAGGTCCCTTGTCAAATTTTCTTCTTCCTTGTTAAATTTTTGATTGGATTATTTTTCTTTGCTTTGAGTTCTTTATCTATTTTGGATATTAACCACTTATCAGGTATATAGTTTGCAAATATTTTTTTCTGATTCTGTAGTCTGTCTTTTCACTTTGTCAATAGTATCCTTTCTTCCTTTCTTCCTTTCTTTCTTTCTTTCTTTCTTTCTTTCTTTTTCAGGTTAGTTAACATACAGTGTAGTCTTGGCTTCAGGAGTAGAACCCTGAGATTCATCTCTTACATGTAACATCCAGTGCTCATCCCCAAAAGTGTCCTCCTTAATGCCCCTCACCCATTTAACCCATCCTCCCTACCCACCTCCCCTCCAGCAACTCTCAGCTTGTTCTCAGTATTTAAGAGTCTCTTATGGTTTGCCTCTCTTTCTGTTTTTATCTTATTTTTCCTTCCCTTCCCCTATGTTCATCTATTGTGTTTCTTAAGTTCCACATATGAATGAAATCTTATGACATTTGTCTTTCTCTGACTGACTTATTTAGCTTAGCATAATACCCTCTAATTCTATACATGTCGTTGCAAATGGCAAGATTTCATTCATTTTCATTGCCAAGTTGTAGTCCATTGTATTTATATAGCACGTCTTCTTTATCCATTCATCAGTTGATGGATATTTGGACTCTTTCCATAATTTGGCTATTGTCGATAGCACTGTTACAAACATTGGAGTGCATGTGCCCCTTCAAATCATCATTTTTGTATCCTTTGGATAAATACCTAGTAATGCAATTGCTGGGCCATAGGATAGTTCTATTTTTAATTTTTTGAGGAACCTCCATACTCTTTTCCAGAGTGGCTGCACCAGTTTGTATTCCCACCAACAGCACAAAAGGGTTCCCCTTTCTCTGCATCCTTGCCAACATCTGTTGTTTCCTGGGTTGTTAATTTTAGCCATTCTGACAGGTGTAAGGTGGTATCTCATTGTGGTTTTGATTTGCGTTTCCCTGATGATAAGTGATGTTGAGCACCTTTTCACGTGACTGTTAGCCATGTTGTTGGTTTCTTTTGCTGTGCAGTCTTTTTTTTTATTAATTTATTTATTTTGAGAGAGAGAGAGAGAGAGAGAGAGAGAGAGAATGAAAGAGAGAGAGAGTAGGGGAGGGGCAGAGAGAGAGAATCCCCAGAAGGCTCCCTGCTCTCAGCAAGGAGCCCAACATCAGGCTCAATCTCACAAACTGTGAGATCATGACCTGACTCTGCACAGCTTTTTAGTTTAATGTAGTCCCACTTGTTTGTTTTTTATTTTGTTGCTTGTGCTTTAGTTTGATTTCTAAAAAATTATTACTGAGATCCATGTCAAGGGGCTTATTTACTATGTTTTCTTCTAGCAATTTCATGGTTTTCAGCCTTACATTTAAGTATTTAATCCACTTCCAAGTTAATTTTTGTGAGTGGTGTAATATAGGGATCAAGTTTCATTCTCTTACATATGAATATCTAATTTTCCCAGCACCATTTATCCTCTGAGAGCTGCTTTTGCAGTATCCTGTAAATTCTGGTATGTTGTGTTTCCATTTTTCAATGTCTCAATAAACTTTTTTATTTTCCTTTTATTTTCTTCTTTGATCCATTGGTTGTTTAGAGCTCCAATCCTTTACCTTCCCATGTCCATGCTCTTTAACATGACTTGATAGATTCTTTCACTAAGACATAGAGTCTATTTCCTTATTCCTTGAACCTGGACTTGTGTTGAGATGTTTTTGTCCCATGATAGTTTTATTTTCTTTAGTCAATGTTATTTCTCCGTTGTTCTTTAGCCAATGAGTTATTAACAAACATGATACAAACAGGAACTTGGAAAATGTTGGCATGATTGGGTGTGACATGCTTTGCTTACTGCCATCACTATGAGAAGGCCATGTTTGTGTTGACCAACTAACTGATCCCAAAATCAGAAATGCCAAAGCCATCCTAGCTGAAACCATCCTAGGTCATTGAGAAATCTCAAAAAATGAATGATTGCCACTCATATCAGTTGAATCTATCAGATTTTTGAGTAAAATAAGTTGTTTGTTGTTGTAGTCACTAAAATTTAATTGTTGTTTGTTGTGCAACATTACTATGGCAATAGATAATTTGTGTACTCCATCCAATGGTGGTTAAGTAAAAGCTGGTCTACTCAATTTCTTTTGTCTCGCCATCTTTCTCCAATTCCCTTTTCTTATGTTCAGATAAGCACAGAGGAAAAGCAATACAAACCCACTGCCTAAGCAGAATGTTAAGAGTTGTGAAAAACCTGAGACTATATTACTTGCAAGCTAACAAGTTAGTCTGTCACAGCTTCAAGAATGCTGGTAGAAAACACAAGACTCCTGCATCAGAGAAGAAGAGTAGATTGTAACTCATGGCAAGGGTGTAGCAACAGCATCACTAGTTTTGTGCTGTTTTCCCAACTCCCAATTCCCAGATGGGGTCAGAAAGAGGGCCAGATGACACCTGCACATGAAATGGGCTGCATTTCAGAAGAAGAACTTTGAGGGGCATCTGGGTGGCTCAGTCGGTTAAGCCTCCAACTTTGGTTCAGATCATGATCTCATGGTTCATGAGTTTGAGCCCCACATCAGGCTCTGTGCTGACAGCTCAGTCTGGAGTGTGCTTTAGATTCTGTATCTCCCTTTCTCTCTGCCCTTCTCCTGACTTCTCTCTCTCTCTCTCTCTCTCTGTCAAAAATAAACATTGAAAAAAAAAGTAAAGAAGAAAAAGAACTTTCAGCTTAGGGAACCCAAATGTTTTAAGACACACACTTGGTGAGCCTGACCTTTGTTCCCAAAGAAGACGTCTTCATTACACTAGACAGTAAGCATTCTTGCCCTTTGCTCTGGAGGGAGACACTATCCCTAACTTCCAAGACCATTTGCTATACAAATGTTCTTTACAAAGTAAACCAGAACAAAATGTAGTGCATACTTAATTTGTAACACATACAGATATGTGAGAGACTGATGAAGAATGGGAAGAATTTTCTCCCAACAAAGATGTCTACCAGGAAACAGAATGGCAGTCTCTTCTTTTAGCCAGTTATTTTCAATTGTTGGAAGAAATTCTCTTAGACCCTCTCCTCCCTACCACTTCCACTGACAACCATTGACTGTCTTTCATTGTCCTGACTCTCAGACTTCTCATATAGACTGAGAAAGAATGGTGGGCACCAGTTATTTCAGAGCCAGTTCTGTGTCCCCTAAGCAATCCCTAGCCCAATGCTCAGGCAACAGGAAAAGTCCCCATTCTAGTACAAATGGACTGTACTGCTTAATTAGTGTGTGGATGATAGACTCTCCAAAAACATAATGCAAGCTAGTAGCAGATATTTGATTTAAAAAAACTCACAGCCATGCAGATTTCTATGTGTATCAGAGACGTGTAGTAATGGAACTTGGCAAGAGATGCCACATGAAAAAGGTTTGCAATAATCTTAGATGGAGAAGTTCTTTTTTAGAATACTCCAGATGCCACATATTATGTAACCTATGAAGCAAAGAAGACTAAGAGCTGGATTCCACAAATGGCAAATAATTCTTTTTGTGAATGAGCTTTCAAAGTCAACAGACAAGCCATTGTAACCAATCAGCCCTTTACTGCAACCAATGAAGGATTCATATTTAAAATATGTAAGAGATTCCTTAGTATCCATGAGAAAACACTAGGCAATTGTGGTGGCTTTGGAGGTACATTACTCTGATCTCCCTTCAAGAGAAACCAATGCAAAAAGTGTGGTTGGTGAAATAGATGATGGGAATTGAAGGGTACACTTATTGTGATGAGCACCAAGCAATGCACAACTGCTGAATCATTGTATTGTACACCTGAAATTAACATAACACTGTATGTTAACTATATTGGAATTAAAATTGAAAACAAACAAACAAACAAACAAATAAATAAGAAGGGTAGTTAGTAGATAGCTGCAACATTTTTGGATCCACTGCAGTATTGACACCAAGGCCAGTCTCTCTAGGTCTGCTCCTGGCCAATAACTGAGCAAGGCAGGGTACTAGGGCCTAACCATTCCCACTCACAATAGGACTTCTCTGACAGGCATTATTGGACTGGTTGATATTTTCTCAGAGCTGCATTGCAATGAGGGACTCCAATATAGTCATCTTTTCTTCCTTCTCTCCTTTCACAGGTGTCAAATCAGCACTAAAATCAGAGGCTTTCACTGTTTATGCCAAAGCACTTTTACCCTTCTTCTTCTTTTTATTTTAGAAACAATTGTACATTTTTAATTTCAAATTTTGAAGGCAACCAATTATTTCGCTGACATAAAATCAGAAACAGGAAAATATAACGGTGGCAGTTTTACATTTCAACATTAACAAATCATAAATCAACTGTTAAAATGGATGCTACTCTTAAAAGATAATGTAACAAAGGATCTCATAAACTGATGACAGATATATCAGTATCTTTCCCACCCCAGACTGACAAATACTCCATTACAGCATAGCCAGCTAAAGCAATAGCAACACAAAGTTTCATTGCAGAAAGGAAAAAACAAGTAAACAAACAAACAAACAAACAAACAGAAAAGAATGCTCCCCTCCCTATTACATTCTACTATTCTACTAAAAGGTCACCCTTTTTTCCATAAAGCTTGAAATGCAATTATAATTAATAACAAACATCTCTGTATATGTTCAGCTTGGCATCTGCTTCTTAGAGGATCCAAACAGACAAATAACCCAATAAAAAAATAGCAAAAGGTTTGAACAGGCAATTCATTAAAAAAGAAATTCAAAGTAGGTATATAGACATATACATATAGTACACACACATAAATAAAAGTATGGAAGGCAGAATGAAAGAAATCTACCATTAATATATGAAACTGAAGACCTACTGAAGGAAAGAAAATGGAATTAGAATTCAGAAAATCGAGGCCATCCCCTTGAAAAGCAGTATTATTTATGGATGAAGGAAAAGGCTATAAAGATCAGTGGTCTTTGTAATCACGACATTTAAATACTGAGCACTTACTGTGTGCTGAGCTCTGTGGTATGAGTTTCCAAGAATTGGCTCACAACAATCCTGTAGACAGGTACTACTTACTGCTATCTCCATTTCAGAGATGAGGATGTTGAGGGTCCGACTTGGGTTTAAGTAAAATTTAAAAGATAAAATAAAATAAAATAAAATAAAATAAAATAAAATATTGGAAGAGAGGTTAAGTAATGTGCCCAAGTTGTTTAAAAAGAATTCATTTGGGGCGCCTGGGTGGCGCAGTCGGTTAAGCATCCGACTTCAGCCAGGTCACGATCTCGCGGTCCGTGAGTTCGAGCCCCGCATCAGGCTCTGGGCTGATGGCTCAGAGCCTGGAGCCTGTTTCCGATTCTGTGTCTCCCTCTCTCTCTGCCCCTCCCCCGTTCATGCTCTGTCTCTCTCTGTCCCAAAAATAAATAAATGTTGAAAAAAAAAATTAAAAAATAAATAAATAAATAAATAAAAAATAAAAAGAATTCATTCAAGTTCAGTTTGAAAGTCATATATATAATAGTTTAGAGATTATTCTAAATGCCATTTTAAAATATAATGGGAAATGATAATAGAATGAAATATAGCACTCAACCATATCTTAATTTTGTGACCTTGGGCACATTTTTTAACCATTCTGCACTTAGTTGTCTCATCTAGAATAGAATGATGATACTTCATTATTTGCAACTATGTTTTGGAAATTATATTTAAAACTATCACATGCTATACAAATATGAGATCTTAATCTTAGCTTATCTGCTACAGAAATTGTATTTTTAAAAAGACAATAAGCTATAAAGTACAATTTAGAAAATCCTAAATACAAAGACATGTAGCCAAATATCAACTGAAATATCAATAGAGCCAAATATCAACTGAAAATTTATGTAAGCCCGTTATTTTCATTCTTCCTCAACTAGGTATTTACCCATGCATGCATGTATGCATGTGTGAATACCTGAAGATTTGTAAGTAAATAAGCATTTTACCAGAGCTGGTAATAAGCAACAAACTTTAAATGTCACTACTTTCCAAGTTCACCCTCTTGAGAAAGAGACAGTGACAATGAATCAGATTATTGAGGTTCTTTTGAACAAATAACTTATCATACTCATAAAGCATAAGATGCCACAGTGATGATTCTTGTGTGTAGAATAAGAGGGAAAGGACAAGAATGGAATGTTCCCATTGATACTGCAAAATTCTGCTAAACCTCTAGTTATCTTTATAACTTATCCTCTCCCATTTTAGTTCTCTAATTCAATTATTTCACGTTTTGAACTGGAGCTGTTTTCTTACTGAATGTTAGCCATATAAAAGTAGCCAAATAAATTAAACAGTACAATGGCCTGGAAGTATTTTGCCCTTTTAAATTTATTAATAGGGCTACACCACAAACTCACACAGCAACAAATTTACTTCATACCAGACAAACTGTTAACGTGGTGCTCTACAAATGTATTGTTCTATCCTGAATTATGTAAAGTGTGGAATCATAAAAGTGGGATTCATATAGTGTAGATAGTTTATTCAATAGTTATCAGATTCGTGCAATTATGAAAAGTAATAACTTTAATAAGTGAAAATCCATTAAATAACCAGTATTCTGAATATTGGAATTGTAATACTACTACCAACTAACGTATTTATAATTTTTAAGTGTATCTCATGCTATACTTTGATCTGGGGGATGCACTTTTCTTAAATAGGACAGGAAGTTGATTCTTTCTTTTGTACTATTTTTTGTTTTTACGTCAGAGAAAAGACAAGAAATTCAGGGGTGGTGCTCAGTTTTATGCTGGTGGCCATAAAATGAATTCATTGGGCAAGATATTGTACACACACACACACTTTAAGGCATCATTTCTGTTTGTCAACAGAATTAATTTTCTCTTGCATTCTGTAAAGATCCTTAGGACAGTCTAATGTTCATTTTTAGATTGAACTTATATTCCTTTGAAATAAGGATAAGTTTTTAAATGTCAGAGATATGATATTAATTCAATCTATGTACCTATATTATAAACAATATTGGTGGGTTGATTTTAAAATTTACTGTTATTTGGCTTTTTGTTACCTTTTCTTTGATGCAAAGTTTAAGTAAGCTTTTTAACACACTGAAAAAAGACTTTATGATTTGTGTGGGGAAAAATAAGCAGTGACAAAAGAGTATGCCAAAAAAATATTGGTAATAGCTTTAAATATTGATTGTTGGCAGTGTTTTAGTCACTATTTGTACTTATAAGGAGTCAAACTATTTTTTTTTTTTGCCACATTAGAATTGAGGGTGACCTAGTTCCCCATACTAAAATTGATGTAGACATAGTGGTTGGCTTAGGGTGGGGATTTTCTCTTTGTGGTCAAACATTCATGGGGTTCCCACACCAGTATTTAGTTTTATAAATCATGAAGATAAAGCTTGATGTGAAACTGGATTTCTCTTACCTCTTCTTAAAATAGTTTAAGAAGGAAAATGATAGTGTTTACCAGAGCCTATTGTAGCAACAGTAGTTAAGTAATTATGTCTCTTCTATCCTTTCCATGATATACTTCTCAGTGGCCATTTGTGCTTTAGCCCAGTGGTAACAAGCAGAATCATCGCTCTGTTTCCTACGCAGAGCGGAGTGATGATTTATAGGACTATTTTAGTTTGAGAGTTTGGTTCTCTACTGGCTTACCAGACCAGAAGGGCAACATCTGTCTACTAAACCAGCAAAGTAGCATCTATCTAATAAGGAAGTAACATGTGTCTGCCAGCCCGGAGGAGAGAATCCGCCAACCAGATCAAGAGTGCAGCACCAGATCAGGAGGGCATTACCGGTCTCCCAGATTAGCAGGGCATTATATGTCTACCAGAACAAATGTTTAACATTTATCCAAAAACTAGGAGGGTATCCTCTGCTTACCAGACCAAGAAGGTAGCATTTTTCAGACCCCACAGCCAAGAATATTAGAGTTTATTTCATTTTTGTTATTTGTCTACTTGTTTTAAAAATCATATTATGGGAAATGCTAGTGATTTAATAATCAAAGACCCATTTATATATTTCGGTGTGAAAGTATAAGCATTAGAAAAAAAATCCTGGAATATAGAGTAATGTATTACTTAAGCAGTAGATGACAGAGAACAGATTATCAGTACTTATAGCTCTACAGAATTTAGTTTCAGATAGTAAATATATTTTTTAAGTTTATTTATTTATTTTGAGAGAGAGAGACAGACAGACAGAGAGAGAATGAGCAGGGGAGGGGCAGAGGCAGAGGGAGAGAGAAAGAACCCCAAGCAGGTTTGGCACTGTCAGCACAGAGCCTGACATGGAGTTTGATCCCACGAATTCTGAGATAGTAACGTGATCCAAAATCAAGAGTTGGATGCCTGACCAACTGAGCCACCCAGGTGCCCCAGATAGTAAATACATTCTAAGTACAATATTTATTCAACATAATATTTTAAGAAAAGTTAGGAGATAAATATATTTATACATAGGCTTGCTTCACTAAAAAGTCTAATGATACATTTTTTTTCCTTCAGAACACCTTAATATGATGTGAAGTAATTTGCAATGTCAGAAATCTAAAATCATTATGTGTAATTTCCATCTTATTCCAAAAATATGATTATATGGTAAATAAATCAAGAAACTGTTCTTATTAAGGTACACCAATAAAATATAACTGTTGTTATGACACATTATCTAGACATTCTTAGTAACGTGGTTCAAACTAGAAAATAACAAAGAACTAATTCTGTGGGAGAAAAATCAGTTTCGAAGATAAGTACTATATATTCTATGAGAATCATACATTTTAATAACTGGAAAAAAACACAGAACTATTTACTTATTCATTAATTTATTCATATTCCTCATATTATGTTTAGAGATTTGAGTTGATTTGTATCTAGAGAAGACAAATACAAAAACCAAAAAGGAATGCTAGAGTATCAGCTCCAGTCACATAGATAAGTAATTTTTCAACTTTATTGCCACACCTCGTCCTTAGAGCAAATATTGTATGACAACTTCTTTAATATCCTGATATTAAATTAATAACTTACAACTTATCTCTATATGTAACAAAAAACAATACAATGCCCTGACTTAAAGGAAAACTAAAATGAAAGTTTGTTTCTATCTACACTTCTATCTATCTACAAATATTTTGGTGTTATATATAATTATACTGACTACATATATTTAATAAATAAAATAAATATATAAATAGATTGTTTTATAAATATTTTATAAATGTATTTTTAAAAATATTATGTTTTAATATATAGATATGCCTCAACTAAAATGAAATATATATATATTTATACACACACACTTTAGCAAGATTTCACTAGAAGACAAAGAAGTAATCAGACACTTGAATCTAAATGTTGACTCACCATGAATGACAAGTGCAAAGACAGACTGATGTAGGTGTGGTATATTGGTGTCTTAAATACAATAAAATAACATGCTAAACAAAACAAAGGTCAAATTCCACTTGGTTTATACCTTTGTTATATTTATATATATAAATATATAAATATATATTAATATATAATATGTAAAAATATATATTTTTTAAAACTATACAAAAATCACTTAGTGTGTGAGATAGCTACTCTCTGAAGAATGGCCCTCAGTATTCTTCTCCTCCCTATGTAGGTAAGCTGCCTCTCACTTCAAGAGGTAGAGTTGGTTTGTCCTCACTTTGGACTGGCCTTGACCAATAGAAAGCAGCCTAAGTGTTATTCTGGGACTTCTGAGCCTAAGCCTGAAGAGGACTGGCAGTCTTCATGTGTCACCTTTTGGGAACTAGCTACCATGTTAGGAGAAGCCCAAGCCACATGGAGAGACCTTATGAAGGAGGTCTGAGGTGCAAACTGACAGCTCCAGGTCAACTCTCAATGGTGACAGTAAGCCATCTTGGATGATCAAGCCCCACTGAGCTCATTCAGTGCAGCAACACTCAACATCACATGGAAGAGAAGAATGTGCTAACTGAGCCAGCTACCCCACAGAAATTTAGGAGGTAATAAACCTGTGCTGTTTTAATTCTCTAACTTCTGGGTTGTTTGATTATACAGCAGTAGACAACCAAAACAGCATTTACATGTGAATCTGAATTAGGTTCCAGATTCAGGCCAATATAAACAGGTTCTTCATCTATTTGAAGATCCAGTGGTACATCTGAAAGTCTTGCAGGACAGGGAAGAGTTCTTCACTGTGAGGGACTGTCCTATACAATGCAGGATGTTTATTACCTCTAGCCCAAAACCTAAATGTCAGTAGGGTTTCCTAGTTATTATGACAATGAAAAACATGTCCACAAATTTCCAAAATTCTCTCTGGGGGGATGGTACTAACTCTTCTAAGCACCACTAACTAAAATGATTATTTGTATAGTGACTACAATGGTAGGTACTGGGAAAGGTAGAAATGAAATACAACCCACGCCTTCAAGAAACTCACAGCTCAATTAACAAGATGAAGAAATAAATGAAATTATAACATAGAGTGATAAATGTTATGATGGAGATGTTTTCCTGGCATTACGGTTGCACCATGAAGAACTAGTAGTTAAATCATCCCCGAGAAGGGTCAGTATAAGTTTCTTGGAGAAGTTAATTTTTGAGCTGAGTTCTGAAGTGATCCAGATGGAGAAGAAGGAGAATGAAAACTCAGGCAGGCAGAGGAAACAGCTTGTGCAAAGGCACGGCATGGAGCACTAGCAGCCATAAAGGCAACAAGGTAGGCTAGGACCAGATGGTAACATATCTTTCATGCCTTGCTATAGAGTTCATTTAGATGTCCAGGTAATTCTGAGTACCAGTCATAGATAATGCCATATATTTACCACACCAGTATTGTAGCAGTTAGTTTGGGACCCTGTGACATGTTCTGGGCATTAGATACGGGTAGGATAGATGTCAACCTAGCTAGCCTTAGAGAGCATCTCCTGCAAGCTTCTAATTCACTCTTTCCCTGACTTATGTTGGATGCCACAAGGTCCAGATGGCAAAAGAGGGCTATCTGACTTATATCAAATGGATGAGGAATAAACTTTTATCGTGGTAAGCCACTGAGGTTTGGGGGAGGGTAGTGGGGAGTACTGATCAGAATTCTACCAGATCATCCCAGCTGGTTCAGATTAAGAGACTTTAATGAAGGAAATACTTTCAGAGGCATGGACAGGGTAAGGGGAGAAACATGGGAGTCAGGAAGCTGTTCCCACTCCTACAACAGAGAGGAAATAGAGTTATCAGGAAATAGAGGGCTAGTGCCAAGGAGGAAGAACTGCCCAGCAGGAACTCCAGTCATGAAGGGACATTGCCACTGCCAGAAGAAGGGCATAGAGCCAGAAAAATACCTTTACCTTCCTCTTCTCCTGTCCTTCAGTGTCATGAGAGGGTATCCCCATTGGGCAAACCCAATCAGAACACAACCTTGAGAGAGCACAGGTGATACAGTGTTCTGGAGCTTTAGCCTTCTGAGGCACAAAGCTGTTCAGTGAAGGGAGGAGAATGGCTTTGAAGAGTAAAGGGAATAAGCAGTTCATGAGGTTTGTAAGTTGTGGCAACTAGCTTTAATTACTTTAACACAAAATCACTGAAGGCATTGAAACAGATTTTTAAAATAAGTTCTATTGAAATATAATTCATATGCCATAAAATTCATGCTTATCTAAAGTGTACAATTCTTTGGTTTTTAGTATATTCACAGTTGTGCAATCATCCACACAATCTAATACTAGAACACATGGAATTTCCTCACATTCCCCTGCCTCCCCCAAAGTACCATACCCATTAAGTAGTCCCTCCCCATCCCCATTTTCCCCCCAGCCACTGGCAACCACCATCTACTTTGTTTCAATGGATCTGTCTATTCTGGATGTTTCATATAAATGGAATCATACAATTTATGATCTCTGTGTCTGGCTTCTTTTATTTAGAATAACACCTACAAGTTTCATCCATGTTGTAGCATGTGTCCATTTTTATTGCCAGATAATATTTCATTGAATATAGTATAGTTTTCAAAGATGACAGCTGTGTAGACAGAACTGAAAATCAATGGCAGAGGAATGTGTGTAAGTGGGGGAGTTATCACATCCTCTAAAAGCATTCTTTTAGTTTTCAGACCAAGAAATACGTTGAGAAGATAAACAGCACTCTTCCTATCCCCAAACAACCTCTTTTCCTGGGTTCCCACCTCAGTGAATGACACCAGAATCTGGGAGTCACATTAGGATCCTCCATTTCTCTCACCCTCCACATTAGATCACTTTTTCCTGTGCATCTCACCTCTTGAATAGTCCTGTCTCCTCTATGCTGACTGCCTTTGTTGAGGCCCTCAACAGGTCATGCTAAACTACAACAATAATTGCCTAACTGTTGTCTTTTGTTCATTGTGCCCAATATGTTCTGTCATTGGGAGAAGCAATGATGACAGAAGGTGGATGGATAGGTGAGGTGCAGTTCCTTATCTCGTTGTTGAGTTAGGAAGTAGAAATTGGGCAGGTATAGCCCTAACCCCTTTCTCCTTTCATCCAATTAGGAGTTAGGTAACTTTAGGGAGCACATGTCTCCTCCCTATCACATAAGGAGGACTACCCTACCAGTATTAAAGTGTGTGGATGGCTAGAACTGTTTTATTTTTATTTTTAACTTTATTTATTTTGAGAAAGAGCGAGCATGAACAGGGGAGGGGCAGAGAGAGGGAGGGGAGGGACAGAGAGAGAGAGAGAGAGAGAGAGAGAGAGAATCAGAAGCAGGCTCCATGCACTATCAGCATGGAGCCCGATGTGGGACTCAATGTCACTAACTGTGAGATTATGTCCTGAGCTGAAATCAAGAGTCTGTCACTTAACCGACTGAACCACTCAGGTGCCCTGGCTAAAACTGTTAATATCTGGTGTTTAGAGAAGAGAGCTTCTTTGGCTTTATGTTAAGCTCTCTCTCCTTGCTTAGCCATTAGTTTAATAAACATAAGTTTTTGCTTCCATTTGCTACAAACAGTTTTATAATTTTTTTCATTTCAACCTGAGAAAGGACTGTAGCAAACACCAAGTTTACTGTTTCTCAGTAGGCAAGTGTAAAGGGAATCATGATCAATTATGAAATTTTTATTAATAAAAAAAAGGGCAGGTTTTACGGAAAGCAATTTTTTTGAGTACTTAATTGTAAGATAAAATTTGGAACGTGGCATATCATGAATAATGCCATCAATATTTCAAGCAAATGCAATGAAAAATTTTGTATCTTTTAAATCAAAGTAACTGTCTTAGTCTAAGTTTCCCAGGAAATCAAATCTGAAATAAAAACTTGCATGCAGGAAGTTTATTAGAGAGTACACTTAGGAATAAAACCTTTTAAAAAGGTGAGGAAAGCAAGTTTAGGTAGAGGGAGAAGCTGAACTGAGGATTAGTTAAGAAGAGAAGCATCAGCCAAACCCACAGAGAGCTATGGAACTGGGAAGACCTGTGGAGTTGTCCCCAAATTAAGGTAACAAGGCTAGGTTCTTGCAATGTTAAGTCACTGAAGCAAACTGCACCTCAGGGAGAGGACACAGCCATGGTCCAAGCAACAACCTTCTGCTGAGGACAATGCTCAGAGAAGGAAGGGTTCAGTTGTGTCAGTAGCCAGCACCTCTAACCACTGGGACATAAGCGACTCAATCCCAAAATGGTAGGCAATCAGGGCAAACACTATAATATCCATTTCAGTTCACTCCTACCATTGCTCAATTTTATCTGCTTCTCTAGAGTTCACCCCATATCCAGGATTCTGGTTCTTTTTTCTACAGAAACCTAAAAGAGGAAAATAAGTGGGATAAACCCCAGTCCTTGTTGCTACAAAGAGTCTTAATGCTACAGCTGAAATTCATAATGACCCTCCTCCTTACCAGTCCTAGATTTTCTTCACCTTCAGCCAGAACCTCTGCTAGTCTAGGTGGCCTACCTTGGAGGGTCACCCATACTCATACTTGAGAGTCCTGGGATGCTAGTCACCATGCCCTTCTCAGGCCATGTGGACTGTACTTGTTCATTTAACATCAAAATTGTATAAGGGAGTGTCAAGAGATATGCCTATGTCTTGCTTAAGGGCTATACATACTCTTCCCTGCTTCCATATGGAATAGTAGCCCTATCTACTTCTGATGGCATGGGTCATTTACTCCTGTCAGTAAAGAGACTCTATTTTTGTTCTGTTGGTCTCTTGGACTGAGGAGCCTGAAGTGACTGAGAGCAACCAGGATTCAAAGTCCAGTGGGGCTCTTACCGTGTCCTCTGGTGAAAGCATTAGACCGTTGGGAACTAGGAGCTCTAGAACTTTAGAGTCTAAGCAGGACAGAAAGCACATATTCTCTAAGGGTTTGCTTGGAGTAGAGCCATTACTACTTTCACTTTGTGTTCTTGATTTCATATATTCTATCTATTAGGGACACTATACCATGTAATAGCTGTTAATTTAAGGTTATTATATGTAGCTTGTGCCCTAACTGTACCTTCAATTCTATCAACAGCAAGTTCTGGGTGGCACTTTATGTGGTAGGATAAGTGGATCCAATGGCCATTGTGTTTGTTTCATTTTGCTGCTGTAACAAAATTTATTGGATTAAAAGAAACCAAATTTAGTATCTTACATTTCTGATGGTCACAAGTCCTAAAATAAAGATGTTAGCAGAGCTATGTTTCTTCTAGAGGCTCTAGGGAAGACTTCATTTCCTTGTCTTTTCCAGCTTCTAGAGGCTTACTGCATTCCTTGATTTATGGCCCTTCCTCCATAGTCAAAGTCAGCAGCATAACAATTTTAAATCTCTATCTTTCTCTCTCTCCTCTCTCTCCCCCTTCTTCTCCTCTCCTCTCCTTGTCATCACATCCTTTCTGATTCTGTTTCCATTGTCACACTGTCTTCCTTCACTCTGACCTTCCTGCCTCCTTCTTATAAGAACACTTGTGATTACATTGGAACTTTCTGGATAATCCACGATAATCCTCATCTAAAGATCCTTAATATAATCTCATCTGCAAAGCCCTTTTTGCCATGTAAGGTAACATATTCACACGTTCTAAGGATTACAATATGGATAATTTTAGATAGGGATCATAATTTAGTCTACCACAAACATATATCTACTGCCATACATCATTTACTATAAAGTGAACCTCTTGGTCTGAGACAGTGCTTTTCAGAATCCCATATTTGTGAAAGAACTCTGTAAGCCTTCAAAAATTTTTTAAATGTTTTATTTATTTTTGAGACCGGGAGAGACAGAGCATGAACAGGGGAGGGTCAGACAGAGGGAGACACAGAATCTGAAACAGGCTCCAGGCTCTGAGCTGTCAGCACAGAGCCCGACTCGGGGCTCGAACTCACGGACCGCGAGATCATGACCGGAGCGCAAGTCGGCCGCTTAACCGAGCCACCCAGGCGCCCCTGTAAGCCCTCATATGATGGTTCTGGCCAATGTGGGCAGGGAAGGTAAATCCACAGCAGAATACGTATCACTCCCAGCCAAGCTGAATCACTGGCCTTTCCAGGGTAGAATATAATAGATCTTCTTGGCTGTTTGGTCTCCTTCAGGGATCATATTGTATTAAGGGCTAGTGTTGGTCTCTTTTGCTGGCAGGTTGTACATTTGGCTATTGCAGTAGCTAGATTAGCATTGTTAAGGGAGAGCATGAACTATATGTTCCGTGCATAACCTCCATCTCTGCACCATGGCTACTCTGTGCATGTGCTCTCTGTGCCCCCAGTGGGTGGACAAAAGCAGAGGTTAGCTAATTATCAAGTAGCAGAATCATCCTGTCTATGTGGTCATTCATTGTCTCTGTCATGATGGAATGTTCTCTGACAGGCATCATCATGTGATTTGATTCAAAGACTGCCACACTTCACACCCACTCCCATAGGTCCATTCTCATGTCTCTTCCATAGCCTTCCTTCCCAATCTTTCAATCTTTTTACTTCCAGGCCCTACCAAACACCCAAGCCATCTGCTGCTACCTATGAGTCTTACTTCAGGCTACTGCTCTTTATGTGCAAAATGGATGATCTTAGGCAATGCATGAAGTGCAAACTATTGGAAAGATTTTGCCTTATCACTATCAGATCATAGTATAGAAGCAGTTCATTTCAGTTATAACTACTTACCAAGTTAACCTGCACTTAGACCAAGCTCAGCTTCTTTTCTCCTCCACCAGTTAGTCTTAAGGGACTCCCTAAACCCATGCAGCCATACGTTTAAGCTTAGAGGCAGGTCTCATTGCAATAATGGTTGATGACACAGGAGCTGGCCACCCATTCATGCATCTTACTTGTGCTGTGTCCCTGCTCGTGCCCAATCTTGGATATATTACTTATATTTTACCATAGGTTTTGCTGGGCCCACTGGACCTTATGAGGTAATGGGACTGATAAAACTCAGCTCCTGATGGGTACTTTTAGCCACTTGACATCTCATGGTAAGATGCTCTGTCTCTATCAGTGCCCAAATAGCCTACCAGAAGCCATTTTTCAAGTGTATGATTTTTGTTGTTGCTGTTGTTAAATTTGTTTTTGCCTTGCTCCAGAACCCTTGGACTTTTCTTTGTGATTTTCCCATGGAAATTTCCCATTCATTCGGCAGCATCTTTCTCTCCCACTGATACATCTAATATCATAGACTCTGTCATGTTGTATGACCTAAGAAGCAAAACTGCTTTTCCTACAGTCAAGAGATGATGTGGAGCCCTTCATTGTTCTAGGCAGTACTGCATTGTTCTTGGCAGGTATCTGTGTCATTCAGGAAATGTGTCAGAGCAATATTCTCAAGTAAATATTATGCCTACAGACCCAGAGAAGCCTAGCAAGTGTTGTTCCTCCTTCTTTGTGGTAGGAAGTATGAGATGTGATAACTTACCCTTTACTTTGTAGATGTCGGACAAGACTCAGACCACTGGAATCCTAATTTTCAGCATTTCATTGTCTCTCTCTAGTGCATCTATGGTGCTCAGCAAGAGTAATCTAGTTTTAATGTCTTTATAATGAACACTTTCCGTAAGCCTCTCAAAAGCTTGGGCTATTATACTTATGAGTGCATCCTGTCTGTACCTCTCCCACCTTAGTTCACCCCCAGTGAGTCTCAGCAATTATGCAGTTCTACCCATCTCAGAGCTGTCATGCTCAGTCTACCACCAGTGATGATATATTAGGTTTTTTGTTGCTGCATAACAGTATTGTCACAAACTTAGTGGTTGACTGTATCACACACTTACTATCTGACAGTTTCTGTACATTAGAAGACTGGGCAGGGCTTAGCTTTGTCCTCTGCAAGGCTGTAATCAAGGTGTCCACTGGGGCCACAATCTCATCTGAGACTCAGCTAAGAAAGGAAACACTTCCAAAGTCATATGGTTTTTGGCAGAATTCAGTTCCTTGCAGGCTGCTGGACTGAGGCACTCAGTCCTTATGGGCTGTTAGCCAGAGACTACCGTCAACTTTTTGCCTTGTGTACCTCTCTGTGTGGTGGCTCACACATGGCAGCTTGCTCCTTCAAAGTACTTTGAAGTTCCTTCAAAGGAAGAGGGGGTCTCCAGCAAGATGGAAGTGATGATATAATATTAACTTAATTACATATGTGTAATCTTGTACAGCTTGTCATTTTTGCCATATTCTATTGGTCAGAAGAAATTTTCAGGTCCCAACTACACACACGGGGAAGTGCTTATACAAGGGCAGGTATATTAGGAGATGGAGATCAGGGGATCACCTTACAAACTGTCCACCACAGATGTGGTTCCCATTGCCAACCAACCAGTGGATGATCCAGTTCCAACTTTCCATTTTATTTTATTTTTTAAAATATTTTTCAAATGTTTTTATTTATTTTTGAGAGAGAGAGAGAGAGAGAGAGAGAGCATGAGTGGAGGAGGGGCAGAGAGAGAGGGAGACACAGAATCTGAAGCAGGCTCTAGGTTCTGAGTTGTTAGCACAGAGCCTGATGAGTGGCTCCAACTCGCAAACTGCGAGATCATGACCTGAACTGAAGTCGGACACTCAATCGACTGAGTCAGCCAGGTGCCCCTCTTTGTTTTGTTTTTGAAGTTTACTTACTTATTTTGAGAGAGACAGACAGAGACAGGGAGCATGGGGGAAGGGCAAAGAGAGAGGAAGAGAGAATTCCAAGCAGCCTCTGACGTGGGGCTCGATCTCACAAACTGTGAGATCATGATCTGAACCAGGACCAAAAGTTGGACACTTAACCAAATAAGTCACCCAGGCACCCCATCCAACATCCCATTTTAGAGTTCACTTCTTCAGACCACTCCCCATACCAACTGACTTAAGTCAGTTTCCCTGGGAAACAGAAATGGAGACTTGCATGCATGCAGGAAATTTATTGTGGAGTGTTTTAACAACACTGCTTGTGAATGAGTGAGAAAAGCAGGATGGACCAAGAGAGAAAGAAATGGAATTGCAGTGCAGTTGCAACAAAGGCCTTAGCTAATTCCATGGAGAATTGTGGCGCTGGGATGGCTCTTCAGAATATCTTGAATTAAGGTCCAGAGGTCCAGGTCTTTATACACCACATCCACCAGTTATTTGATGCAGGCTCCCCTGGGGATGGAGTGGAATCTTGGGTGATACAGTTCCCTAAAGCCAAGAGCAACTTATGAAAAGGGACTTAGCTATGAGCAGCCAGCAGTCATCACTGCCAGCAGTTCTGGGAATAAGTGCCTCAGACCTGCAAGGTTATCTAAGAGGTACATCACTGTAGAAATCTTTAATAAATCCAAAGGCATGACATAAAAAAAATCCAAAGGCATGATCCTTCTGATGTTTGACTTGAAGAAAGCAAGAAAATTCAGGACCCAGGGAGAATGAATGGATTTTTATGATTTTGACTATTTTTTCATAAGTATTTCTTCTTTCAGGCATACTACTCATGGAAGCTAGCGAGAGCATACACTCTTTGACAAGATGTTGGACCTGGTATGTCCAGTAGGAACATTTTTAGCCACAAGTAAAAATACTTTATTAACAGTAGCTGAGACAATCTTTTTCTTGCATAAAAATTAGTTTGAAACTTTGTTCAATGGCTTTATAATGTCAAGGCCAATGTCAGTGATGCTCTTGGCCTTTATCTTGTAGCTCTTGTCTCATAGCTACAAATGTCAGCCATCCTGCCCACCTTTGAAGTGGAAAGAGAGACAGAAACAAGAAGAATGGATTCTCCTTTATCTTGCTGGCCTGAATTGTGTCCTAAAGTCAACCCTAAGTGCAAGAGAGGCTCACAGAATATTTCACTTTTTTCAGTCTTTAAAGTAAAGGCAGGCAAGGAAAAGGGAGATTTGAAATGGGTGTGGTGAATCAATAAATTTGGTTTTCAAATCAGGTGTCTGTTTTGCTGATTGAGGTCATATGCACAAGCTTTAAAGACCAGATACAAGATGATAAAATGCCATCATTTGGCCGAAAAGCCAAATCAAGACTACTATTTGGATAGAAGACTATCTGTATCACTAGGGTCCAAACAGGAAAACAGAAAAGTGTGTGCCAAGTAATTAAGAGAGGGAATTGAATATAAGGAACTAATTGCATCAGTAGTGAAGGAGCTGAGAAGGCAAATGAAGGACAGAGGCATCTAAAGATTGATAACTGCAGGAAGCCACTATACTCCTTATGGCAGGAGAGACCAAAGGAGGAGATGCTATTTCCAGCTTCCAGGAGCCGGGGATGCCCAATGAGAAGTGGTTCCACAACAGAGGTTACCTGGCTGGAATTGGAACATGGAAGAAGCTGCCAGCAGGAGTTGGAACCATAGAGATGTTGCCCAAAGCAGAAAGAGATAGCGATGGTGGTAGGTAAGGGAAGCATGATTTCTCTCCTCTTTCCACGTACTAATCACCCATCTCACTCCATTGGCTTAATCTAACTTGAAGCTAGCTGGCAAGGGAGCCTGAAAAATGTGGTTTTCAGGGCTCACTTTGCTGTACCGAGCAGGGAAATGGAGAGGAATTGACTCAAGAGGAAATCAGCAAATTACCGGCACACCATCCCTCCTGCATTTAGGGGTGCACTTTAGGAATACTTGTGTGGAAGCGAGTTTTTCTCCAGAAGCAATGTTGCCTTTGCTCTAGCCCATAAATACTTTAGTTCCCGAAACATTACATCATACAGATATGATTATTTTGTCTAAACTAAGAAAATACTGTCACCGTAAATTAATTTAGGAAGGTATGAACTATTTTTCATGAATTATATGCTTTACAAACTTTTTAAACAGCTTCTGGTGCAGTCTAAAAGGCAAACTTCAGGCACTGGGTAGCTCAGTTTGTTAAGCATACAACTTTGGCTCGGGTCATGATCTTATGGTTCACGAGTTCGAGCATTGCATTGGGCTCACTGCTGTTATCACAGATCCTGCTACAGATCCTCTGTTCCCTTGCTCTCTGTCCCTCTCCCACTCTCTCTCAAAATTAAATAAAACATACAAAAAATAAAAATAAAAATAAAAATAAATGGCAAATGAGAAGGGCAAAATCTTTTTGAGAGAGTTAATTATAAAGAATTAGTAAATCAACCTATTTTTACTTTTGAAATATAAAAGTAAAAATATTGATCAAAACAGGAAATTGAACTAGGTGGGGCTAAGACTTTTATGCTAATTACATATAAACTAACAGAGAATGTGAGCCATGGATGATATATGTAAGTTTTGATTCCAGAGGTGTACCATACCCACCAGCCACTTGAGAAGAAACTATAATCTGTTTTGACTATTATTAGTCAAAATGTAACCATCAGAATTCCAAAAACTCACTGAATTTAATGAAAGTAAGCAATATGTTTTGTGAATTAACAAATCATCTAAGAGCAGAGTGTTTTAGGGAAACAAGTAGTCTTAGGATTCTATTCTTGTCATGTCATGATAAAGTAAATCTGTGTTTGTGGACAGGGCTCTGTTAAAAAACATAACTTCCAGGGACACCTGGGTGGCTTAGTCATGTAAGTGTAGGACTCTTGATTTCGGCTCAACTCATGGTCTTGTGGTTCATGAGTTCAAGCTCGCATCAGGCTCTGAGCTGTAAGTGTAGTGCCTGCTTGGGATTCTCTCTCCCGCTCTCTCTGCCCTTCCGCTGCTCACTATCTGTCTCTCCCTCAAAAGAAAGAAATAAGCATTAAAAAAGAATACTTCTAAATCCAAGTGTATATAACTCAAAGTGTATAACTGTTTGTCTCAAAAGGTTGGGACACATCTCAAATAAGGGAGACCACACACACTATTAACAATAATAGTTATGCCTGACAAGTGGTGTGCTAAGCAAGTCCTTGATATATATTATTTAACTTAATCTTCAAAGAATCTAATGAAGTAGGTGCTATTATTACCCTCATATTATTGGTGAGAAAACTTAGCCTGAAAGAGGGTAAATGTCTTTAAAATAAGATCATGCCTAGTATAATCATTTTAGAGCCATTTAGATATATCCTGATATCTGGATTAGCCAAGAACTATCTTAAAAATAATATATTTTTGGGGCGCCTGGGTGGCGCAGTCGGTTAAGCGTCTGACTTCAGCCAGGTCACGATCTCGCGGTCCGGGAGTTCGAGCCCCGCGTCAGGCTCTGGGCTGATGGCTCACAGCCTGGAGCCTGTTTCCGATTCTGTGTCTCCCTCTCTCTCTCTGCCCCTCCCCCATTTATGCTCTGTCTCTCTCTGTCCCAAAAATAAATAAACGTTGAAAAAAAAATTAAAAAAAAATAATATATTTTTAAACATATTATGTTATTGTAAATAAATAATATATTTCAAAATAATATATTTGATATGATAAAATTACTATTATGTATAAGAATTTCAACAGTCCTTTAGGGTTTAGGGAGATATGATTTAATTATTAAACTATTTAACCTTAGTAATAATGACCAACCTAATAATTTATAAACTACATTGAGGTTTTCAAGGTTAAAATGCAAGGTTCTTACATTTCTCCTTCAAACAATTATACTTTATATGACTTTCTTTATCATTTGTGAAAGCTTCTTCTGGTCTAAAATACATCACAACAATAAAATCTTTAAAACATGATTTGCATTTAAATATATATGTATATGTATATATACATATACATATATACTACTGAATTTCATACACTTCAAAGAATAGATTCACTTAAAAATATTTTAGAATTGGGGCACCTGGGTGGCTCAGTTGGTTGGGCATCCGACTTGGGCTCAGGTCATGTTCTCAAGGTTACTGGTTCAAGCCCTGCTTGCGGCTCTGTGCTGACAGCTCAGAGCTCAGAGCCTGTAGCCTGCTTCCAATTCTGTGTCTCCCTCTCCCTGGCCCTCCCCTGCTCACGCTCTGTCTCTCTCTCTCAAAAATAAACATTAAAAAAAATTTTTTTTAATAAAAAAATATTTTAGAATAATTTTTCAGGGCTGGAAATATCCATATTTACCTAAAGCTCCCTAGAATCTAAATTTTTTATTTATAGAAAAACATAGACATAAAATTTGTATCTTTAGAAACTAATATGAATAAAAAGAAAAAATCATGCCTCTTCATGTCTACAAATTACTGAATCTTCCAAGGCTCTAAAAATACATTTGTTTAAAGTAAGACATCAAGATATCTAGGGGATCCAATACGTAATTTTTGTTTAAAAAAATTTAAATAGCCATGTTGAATTTTTTCTGTTCATTTTGGAATATTAAATATATTACCTAAAATAATTTTCATTTTAAAGTGCTTGTGGTCATTTTATCAGGAATGTAGACTCATGGGTTCTTTTTTTTTTTTTTTTAATTTTTTTTTCAACGTTTATTTTTGGGACAGAGAGAGACAGAGCATGAACGGGGGAGGGGCAGAGAGAGAGAGGGAGACACAGAATCGGAAACAGGCTCCAGGCTCTGAGCCATCAGCCCAGAGCCTGACACGGGGCTCGAACTCACAGACCGCGAGGTCGTGACCTGGCTGAAGTCGGATGCTTAACCGACTGCGCCACCCAGGCACCCCGACTCATGTGTTCTTAAAGTAAGGTTACCAAAGAGTGAAACATTTCTTCACTCTTCAGACTTGACCATTTTTTCCCTCCAAATTGTTCTCAGCTACTAAGTTTGTTTTAAAATGGTCTCAGCTACCAAATTTGTTTTTATTTTTTATTTATTTTTAATTTTTTTTCAACATTTATTTATTTTTGAGAGACAGAGAGAGACAGAGAACAAGCAGGGGAGGAACAGAGAGAGAACCAGACACAGAATCAGAAGCAGGATCCAGGCTCTAAGCTGTCAGCACAGAGACTGACTTGGAGCTCATGACCTGAGCCAAGTCAGTTGCTTAAGGGACTGAGCCACCCAGGCGCCCCACCAATTTTGTTTTTAAATGTTCCAACACTTTTGTACAAATTTGGGAAACAAACCCAAACTCCTGACTTGACCACAACATTTTCAGTAGTCTTGATGTTCCTCATAACATGCGTGCTTCCTGTGTTTGTAATCCTATAGCATTGGTACAATATTAACCTTTTAAATGAAATTAACAACATCTATCATTGTTCTCATTTATGTTTCTGCCTGTTATTTACTACACCAGTGCTGATGGCTTCCTTTAAAAAAAACAAAACACAAAAAACACAAGATAGAGTACAAAAAGATACAGATATAGAGTACAAAAATCTTAAATCTTTGGAGTTCAGAAAATTGTACTCCCAGCTTTGCTATTTCAAGTGGAAGAGAAAATATGTGATCATACGTATGAAAGAAGAAGCCAGGGTCTTACATGATCATTGACAAGAGATGCTTTTGAGAAAGGAACATGATTATCAACCACAAAGACTAAAAAAATACTACGCATGTGTTTCATTTACAAAATGGGCAAAGTCAGGATGCCTTAGTTCAGCGTTAATCTTTGAGGGTGATTCTTTCAGGGCGACGTCCTTAAGTCCTGTCTAGCCAATTCTGACACCCAACCCGCCCAGTGCTTCCTCCACTCTCCCCCACTCTCTTCCACCCTCCCTCTGAACCAAAGGCACACACACGCCCAGCCTGGCCAGAAGATAAAGCTAAGATGGCAGCGCGGAAAGTACAGGAGCGGCGCTCATTGGGGCTGGAAAAACAAAAGCAAAACTCTCTATATATTCTTTCAATCTGCATTTTCTGTAATAACAAGACTCCCCACCCCCATCTCAACACCTAGGCGTTGTAAGACATCCAGTAGCAGTGCGCGCAGGATTGGCCGGCGGGGACTCTTGCTTTGCACGTTGCAAGAAATCCACATCTCCCTTCTGCAGCAACGGTTCAGGTGGACCCTAGCGACTTGCCTTGGGGACCACCCTCCCTTCAAATCCCCTTGACAGTGGAATTAAGGGTGATTCCTAACGCCCTTTCGTTCCCGGCTTGCGTTCCATTCCCTGCCAACCCTTGGGAGCCTTCCCAAGTGCCCAGCTGCCACGGCAATAGCTGTAGCATTGCCCAGGGAGCACGCAGTGCCCAGGCAGGAAGAGGAGGCGGAGGAGGAGAAAAAACTCTGCATTGACTATCAATTTAGAGTGGAGCGGCTGTTGCCACTGCCGTGGAAGGAAATGCGGCCAACCGCAACAGAAACGCCACTCTCGGCCACCTAAGTGAGCATGTGTGCGACTCCGCGCACGCCTAGTTGCTCGACTCAACGACAACAGGGTTCCTAGCAAATTATCCAGTTACCGGGTTTTGCGTGTACCCAGAAGGCTCAGAAAGGGGCCTTGTGGTGAAAACTGAAGCGAAATTAAGGGATAGCAGGAACTCTGAGAACAGTGCAGCCGCTGGGTTCAATCCTCATTATAAACTCCAAGAAGGTAAAGACTGCACAAGCCACCACCTAAACCTGAATTGGAAATGCTTTTCTGTGCAGGCAACATTCATTCATTCATTCATTCATTCATTCAGCCAATACCTGGTTCCCTTCTGCTTAGGGCTAGAGCCTGTGCTAGGAGCTGGGAATGTAACGTGGGAACAGACACATGTATCATTCCCGTCCTCAGGAAAAGTCTAGTATGTTTTGTTTTGCGTGTTACAATTTCTGAAAAGCCGTGTGCCAAGGTGGACATCCTAGATGTTTGAAATCCTTCCACAATCTCATGCAATATTATTTTTGACCACTATTCAGAGGGTGAAACTTGCCCAAAGGCATACAAATAGCAAAGTCAGGATCTAAATTCTGGTTTGTCAGAGCCTTTTGGCTACCTGGCTGGCTGCTCAACAGTAAAGAGCCCTTGCAGTTCATACTTGTTCAGGCCTTTAACTCTACTAGCCTTTCATTGCCTCTATACCTTGTCTATAGGTTTGGAGCACTTCCTGTTCAATGCTGAGGTTTATAACTGCTGAAGCATTAGGACAGGAATTTAGTTTAACAAATAATTATTGGTGACCTACTATGTGCCAGTTTCTAGGCTAGGGGCTGAGGAAGACACGAAGATAAACAAGAAGCTCTTGTTTATGAGCTCATAGTTGAGGAAACAAGTACAAAACCTGTTTAACAGGGCTACTCACAGCGCTAAAACACCGACTTCCCATGCCAGTCCTTTGTCCCTATATTTTCATTACCCGGCTTGTAGCTATCTTTTTTTTTTTTTTTAACCAAAAACGATCTCCATCTGTTAAAGCCCTAGGTAAAATGCACTGCTTCAGCACTCTCTCCCCCCAAAAGCTAGAATTAATTTATTTCCCCACTCATTGTTTGTACTTTTGAAAACACTAAAAAGGCTTTTTTTTTTTTTAGGAGGAGGAGGACATTTATGGAAAAAGCATAGATTTAAGAACTAGTAAATAGATAAAGAAAATGGTAATGATAGGACTTAAAATGACAGGAGTATAAATTAGGCAAACTCTTCAAACTGAGTCTCAAAAGGATAAAACTTAGTAGCAGTCAGGGTTCAGTGGCACATACATTTCTAGTGCACTTACTTAGAAGGGACTCGTAGAACAGCTTGACACAAGGGACTCAGCAAATGTCACATTTTAATAGACAACAATGATAAGATCTTTGGCAGATATGACATTTTCAGATGTTCCAAATAGCCAGAGTTATAGCTTCAAGTCATATTTGAGAATTATCTCTAGAAATGTTAAGTCTGGACAGAAAAAGATGAGCCATCAAGTGACCACTGCCAAGAGATAAGTGTGCACTCTAAAGGATGAATGTGGAGTCAACATAATATGTAAGAAAAGTACTATCACATTAAGGTTTAGCTATGATGAAATGTTGAGAACAAGAATTTAGGAATGATTCCTGCTTGTGAATACTCGCATATCTGTCAATTCTACTTTCATAGAAAAAGAGAATGCACTAGCTTACTACCTGTTTTTTTTTTAAGTAAAAGCTATTTTAATCCTAATAATAAAAACCACAAACGAAAATCGCCAGAGATACTTCTAATTTAGCTGGCCTCCTTTGCCTTGGATTCTGAATTACCCAGCACTGTTCCCAGTAAATCTTCATGTTGGCAGCAGAACCTTTGAGAAAAAAGTAGCAGGAGTGCGTGACACTCATTCTCTGGTGGTGGGACATTTCCTCTTTCTGGTCCAAGTTCTCCCACCTGGAGGGAGCCCCTTTACCTGATGCCAATAGCATGTAGCTAGCTGACAGCCTTCCCAGCGCTTTCCTTACTCTTCCTCAAGCTGCTAGTAAAACCCGGAGAAGTGGCTTTCTTTCAGATTCCTCACCACTCAACCTCCCCACACCCAAAGCCCTGAGGCGGAGGGAGTGGTGGCGAGAGGGGGGTGGGGAGGGAAAGGGGCTGGGGTTACTGAGCATGTGCGAGGAGTGGCGCATGCCCAGTGCGGCCGGCAGCTTCCCATTGCGGGTAGCCCCGGCGGTGGCAGCGGTGGCGGCGGCGGCAGCGGCGGCACCGCCTCCTCCTCACACTCCCGAGGTGGCGGGGTTAGATGAGCGGTCCCAGTAGCGGCGAGGGCGGCGCAGCGGGGAGGAGGAGAAGACGGAGGAGGAGAAGGAGGACGCTGTCTTTGTAGTCTCGTGCTGCGGGAGCCAGAGGCCGCCTCCGGAGCCGTCGTCGTTGGAAAAGGGCTGTGTGTGCGCGCGCGTGTCTGCTTGCCCGGCCCGCGGGGACGAGGCGGCGGCGGCGGCTGCGAGGATGATGATGTGCTCAGCGACTGCCTCCCCCGCCGCCGCCTCCTCGGGGCCCGGCGGGGACGGATTCTTCCCAGCCGCCACCATCTCTTCCTCCCCGGCGCCGGGGGCGCTGTTCATGCCGGTTCCGGAGGGCTCCTTGGCTGCCGCTGGGCTGGGGCTGGGGCTGCCGGCCGCGGACTCCCGGGGTCACTACCAGCTGCTGCTGTCAGGCCGGGCCCTGGCCGACCGCTACCGGAGGATTTACACAGCTGCGCTCAGTGACAGGGACCAAGGGGGCAGCAGCGCTGGACACCCAGCCTCCAGGTGCGTCTTCAGTGTCCTTCTTGCGCCACATACCGCGCGCGTGTGTGTGTGTGTGTGTGTGTGTATGTGTATGCATGTATGTATGTGTGTCTACGTACCTGGTTACTAAGCTTTCTACAAGCGCTAGATGCTGGGTGGTAGAAGCACTAACTAAGATAGGAGGGTGCGGTGGCAACAGTTTCTGCTCTGTGTGTATGTGTGACTGTCTTTGTGGGGGGTTAGTGAGAATGGGAGGTAGCATGGGATGCTAGAAAAGGTGATGGTACCAGTCGGTTATGACACGTGTGTGTGTATTGTTGAGGAAGGAGGAGAGATTGGTTGAGGGGAAGAGGGCAGTTCACGGAGAGAATTTGCAAAAGTGGTGAGGGAAGTGGCGTTTCCAGTATCTCTGCCGCAATGGTATTTGCACGTATTCTTACCCCAACCCCCCAATGGTATTCCATCCTCCACTTTCCACCTCCCATAAAAAATCTGCCTTTCACTGACGGGAGCAATGGTATAGGTTAAGGATAGTGTCATATATATAGGATGAGTTTTAGATAATCATGCTTTAGGATAAGGCATGGAGTTTAAATTTAAAAGATTTATGCAAAAGGGATGCAGATGGAGATTTATGTGGATGTGAAAGGTGTCTGATACAGATTTTTAGAGCTGTACTTTGGTAACTGGACCTTTTGGTATTCTAGAGATGTGATTGCAGCTGCACTTGTGTTCTGATGTCCCATCGGCCATTTCCCTTCATCATATGTTCTATTTCCTCTGTCACTTATAGGCTTTAGAGTATAGTGGGTTAGGGGGTTTTGTGGGGAAAGGGGAAAGCTGTAGAACTTCGAAATATGACTGCTTATACAATATTTACCTCCCACCAACTAAAAAATTTGAGTAGCTACTACATCTCATCCTAGGCTCGCTGCATCTTCAGCTTCCTCCATGTAGAAGATATTAAATCACTTTCATTTTCCTTTTCTGAAGATGTGTGTGTGTGTGTGTGTGTGTGTGTGTGTGTGTTTGCTGAGGGCTTTCCTATTGTTTTCTTTTCCTTGTCCTTACATGCCACATACCCCGAAGGATGATGACTGACTTGTTTCACCAGCTTGGCTTTGACAGTGGTAATTGGGAGTTGGCTTCATCATTTTTTTTTTTTTCTCACAGCTTCTTGCAACACATGGGAAAGCATAGTAGTATTTTGTCAAATAAGTTACAGAGAGTTTATGGTATTTATTGAATGTTCAGTGTGTTAGACAATAAAAAGATGCCCTTTTCTTTCATTATGAAAGGGACTAGGCTGTAAGTCAGGTGTTTGTAATTTACCATAGTGTACTGGGGTTCTTATCCTTTGCAGAGTTGTAAAGATGGAGCTTTGTTCACACTTCTGGGTAAACCAGTCTTCTCATGTCTATAATTGTTGACAGGATTGGGCAGTTTTATTAGATGGATGTAAATATATGTAACTACCTTCTGCTGTCCAAACTGAAGGCCACAGTGGCACAAGTCTACTTCTTGCTCATGTTTTTGAAAATAGCACAGAACCTCACTAGACAGTTTTCTGTGGTGGGTATAATTTTGAGCTGTGAGTCTCTGAATTGTGGTACATCTTTGCAGATCCCTCTCAAAGAATTTAAATTTATTTTGTATGTTCTTCCAGTCTTAGGATTTACTACTGATATATTCCTATTTTAACTTTCTACTAATATACTTATGTAACAATACAGTTTTGTGCATCTGGAACTAGATTAACAGTTTTAGACAAAATTAATGTATTTTAATCACACATATAAAATTTATGAGTGATTTTTAGTCTTTGATCCATTTTTGTACAAGCAGTCAATTACAATTTATGAAAAATTCAAGTATTTCGAGAAGTAGTCATGGAAACCAGCCTTAAGTTGTGTAATATTGCCTTCTAGTGCTTGTTTAGAACATTATTGCGTATTTTAGTTCACATTATTTTATCTAAGTCAGCCTGCAACTATCCTTTATTGAATATTTGCTTAAGAATTCAATCACATTTCTTATTAAATATGATGGGGCTAGTGGAGCTAGGATTTAGGTTGTGAATGAATAGTGTAATTATTTGAATAGGGGTACTAGTTGAGTTCGAGTAGAAGAAGAGATCTAGCAGACAGAGAAGGGAGCAAGGATAGAGGATGAAGCTCTAGTGAGCTTCAAATTTAAAGGTGTGAGAAAAGGGGCGCCTGGGTGGCGCAGTCGGTTAAGCGTCCGACTTCAGCCAGGTCACGATCTCGCGGTCCGGGAGTTCGAGCCCTGCGTCGGGCTCTGGGCTGATGGCTCAGAGCCTGGAACCTGCTTCCGATTCTGTGTCTCCCTCTCTCTCTGCCCCTCCCCCGTTCATGCTCTGTCTCTCTCTGTCCCAAAAAATAAATAAATGTTGAAAAAAAAAATTAAAAAAAAAAAAAAATAAAGGTGTGAGAAAAAGGAGACAGTAAAGGAAGTTGAAAAAAAAAAGATAAAAAGTTAAGACAGCTGTGAGACAGTGGCAGCTCTGGTCCTAAGAAAGTGGATTGAAAGTCCTTAGCAGTGTTAACTCTTTAAAAAAGTGAGAACACTTTCCAGGTCACTGATGACTGTTGAGGAAGTGGTCATAGATGTGGTGAGGAGTCATTAGGAGATGTTGGGGTAATGGAGTTGCAGGGTTGAGGGAAGGATATTCAAATATGGAAGAGTGGCTGGGAAATGTTCAGTATGTGGAGAAAGAGAAATTAAAGAAGTGAGAGAGGAGATAATTGATGTGAGAGAAGTCAGATCTCAGGGACAAGTCTAAGATGTCAGGTGAAGAGGTTAGCCATTGAATAAAGACTAGAGTTGATTGAGCGTAAGACTTACATCATATTCATCTTAGTAATCCCAATGTATAGCACAATTTTTGGCATCCATTCTGTAAATACCAAATGTCTTCTATGTGCCAGGCTCTGTTATATGTGCTGAAGACGTAGCAGTGAGCAAAACAGAAAAGGTCTCTACTCTCTTAGAACTTCCACACTAGAGGGGAGAAATAAACAACTGATAGTTTCAGGTAGTGATACGTAACTATGAAAGGAAGAAAACTGATTTCATTTGATAGATGATTTATAGTGGGGGAGCTATTTTAGGTAGGGTGGTCAGGGTAGGTTTCTTTGGCAGTAGACCTTTAAGTTGAATCATAATAATGGGAAGTCAGATCTAGAGTAAGAGTGTTTTAGGAAATTATAAAGGCTCTGAGGTGGAAAGAAGCTTGTGTTCAAGGAAAAAACAAGGCAAACGAGATAACAGTCATTGTTGAATGTATTACTGTGAATTATGTTTTAGATGTCCTGTAGAGTAGTTGAGGGATCCAAGCCTAATGGAGTCAGTGACTTTGATGGCATTCTAGTGAAGTGGTTAAGAGCTTGGACTCTGAAGCTAGTTTAGTTTTACGAGTTTATTATTATTTTTGTAATGTTTATTTATTTTGGGAGGGAGGGAAGGGCAGAGAGAGAGGAAGAGAGGTACCTCACTATCTATGCAGAGCCTGACAGGGGGCTCTATCTCATGAACTGTGAGATCATTACCTGAGCCGAAATCAAGAGCTGGTTGTTTAACCCTCTGAGCCACCCAGGCACCCCAGAAGCTAGACTGGTTTTAAAACCTGGCTCTACCACTTTTTAGCTGTGTGACCTTAGGTACATTATATAACTTATATGCTTCAGATTGTTTTAAGAAAAATTTTATTGTGAAATAATTGGCATGTAACATGTTAGTTTCAGGTGTACCACGTAATAATTCCATTTTTGTATATATTGTAAAATGATCACCACAACAGGCATAAACATCTATCACCACATACTTAAAACTTTTTTTTTTCTTGTGATGAGAACTCTTAAGATTTACTCTCTTAGCAACTTTCAAGTATACAATACAGTATTATTAACGATAGTCACCACACTGTACATTGCATTGTCATGACTTACTTATTTTATAACCTTACCTTGTGAACACCTATACCTGTTTTTACCCACCACCCATCTCTGTCCCAGCTACCAGGTTGTTCTCTGTTAATTTATGAGTTTAGGTTTTTTGTTTGGTTTTAGATTTCACGTATAGATAAGATCTTAAGGTATTTGTCTTTGCCTGACTTATTTCACCTAGCACAATGCCCTCAAGATTTATCCATGCTGTTGTAAATGGCAAGATTTCTTTTTTTATGGCTGAATCATGTTCAATCGTGTATATATACCACATTTTCTTTTTTTTCAATGTTTATTTTTGAGAGAGAGACACACACACAGGGGGAGGGGCAGAGAGAGAGAGAGGAAGACACAGAATCCAAAGCAGACTCCAGGTTCTGAGCTGTCAGCACAGACCCCCATGTGGGGCTTGAACTCACGAACGGTGAGATCATGACCTGAGCTGAAGTTGGAAGCTTAACAGACTGAACCACTCAGGCACCCCTATATACCACATTTTCTTAATCTATTCATCCATTGATAGATACTTAGTTTGCTTCCATGTCTTGGCTATTGTAAGTAATGCTGCAGTGAACATGGGGTGCAGATATCTTTTGAGTTAGTGTTTTCATTTACTTTGGAAAAATACTCTAATGAGGAATTGCTAGATCATGTGGTAGTTCTATTTTCTAATTAAAAAAAAACATTTTTTTTTAATGTTTATTTTTGAGACCCAGAGACAGACAGAGCATGAGCAGGGCAGGGACAGAGAGGGAGACACAGAATCCAAAGCAGGCTCCAAACTGTCAGCAACAGAGCCCAATGTGGGGCTCGAACCCATGAACCATGAAATCATGACCTGAACCAAAGTCAGGTGCTCAACTGATTGAGCCACCCAGGCGACCCTGTTTTCTAATTTTTGAGGAACCTCCATACTGTTTTTTCTTCCTTTTTTAAAAATTAATTAATTATTTAATTTTATTTTAGAGGGAGTGAAAGAATCCTAAGCAGGCTCTGCGCTCAGTGTGGAGCCTAAAGTGGGTCTTGATCTCACTAATTCGAGATCGTGACCTGACCCGAAATCAAGAGTCAAATGCTTAACCTACTGAGCCACCCAGGTGCCCAAGGAACCCGTATATTGTTTTCCGCGGTGGCTGCCCAGTTTACATTTCCATCAATAGTGCACGGGTTTTTCTTTTCTCTACATTTTTGCCAACACTTGTTATTTCTTGTTTTTGATCATAGCCATTCTATGTGTGAGGTAATAATCTCATCGTGGTTTTGATTTGCATTTCCCTAATGACTAGTGATACTGAGCATATTTTCATGTGCCTGTTGGCCAGCTGTATGTCTTCTTTGGAAAAATATCTTTTCAGATCCTCTGTCCATTTTTAATTGTTTTTCCTGTCGGAATATATGAGTTCCTTATATATTTTAGATATTAGCCTCTTATCGGGTATATGGTTTGCATATATTTTCTCAAATTTTGTAGTTTGCCTTTTCATTTTATTGATAGTTTCCTTTGCTGGGCAGAAGCTTTTTATTTTGATATAGTCCCGCTTGTTTATTTTTGTCTTTGTTTATGCCTTACTTTTCTTGTATGTAGAATGGGGATAATAATAATGAGGATTGTTTTGTAGCTTAAACCAATCCATATATGTAAAGTGCTTGACACATTAAGTGCTGTTAAATATTGTTGATTTCTGCCGAGAGTGAGGGGACATATGGCATTTGAGGACTTAAAGATGGGGCAAAAATCAGGTTTTATTCTAATTTTTGGTCTCAGTGACTGTGATGAATGTGAGAATAATGATTTCCTTTATTCATTGACTCAATAAATATATTTTTTATACAAATGAATGAATCAAAATTGGAGCATTGGCTTGAGGAAAAGGTTGGGCTGGAAATAAGTAAAGGAATATTTGATCGTTTCTGTATGTGAATGGCAGTATAGCATTGCATTTGGGAAGAACTATAGCTCTGTGGCTAAATTTACCTTAGAGGCAGACTGCCTTGGTTCAAATCCCAGTTCTACCTTTTTCTAAGTTGGGCAAGTTAATTGCATTTCTTTGTCTGTTTCTTTACCTATAACCTTATAGGACTATTAAAAGCACATTGTGTTAGTACAGGGTAATGTTCATTAAATGTCAGCAGCTGCCGCTGTTGTTACTATTAAAATTATATATTTAAAACTCTAATCAGCATGATATTGTAAGTTTTTCCACTCAGCAAAGAAATGGGAAAGCTGTTGGTTGAATTGGTTCAAGGTTAAAGTGTGACTGGAGGTCAAAAAAAAAAAAAAAGAAAGTGAAAGTTTGGTGACATTGATTGATCCTTCGGTAAAAAACGAAAGTGATGTCAAGGAGGGGAGTGATAGAACAGGAGATACGGAAGAGTCAGGGTATGTCGGTTGAAGTGGTAGAATAACAAAGTAGAAACAATAGAGATTATGGTTAAAGTGGGGAATTGCTTTTCTTTAAGCTAAACCCATTTAGTTCCTTTAGCTTTTTTATATCAGATGCATGGGATTTTGGTTTTAAGAGGTTAAGTAGTCAGTCCAACAAAGTTGAGGGATTACTACTTGGTGCTAACCATTGGCCCAATAAAGCTGTATAAGACATAGTTTCTACACTTGAGTTTATTATCTGGGTAATGGTGAAAAATACAAAGATGGGTACTTACAAAAGTGTTAAAGAAAATGGCATTCTGGGCTGGCGTGAAAGTATGAGCAAAAGGTGAGAAAGTACAGTTTATGTGCAGGTAATATTAAGAGTTCTGTTAGAGCTATCATGTAGGTATTCATGAGGGAGAGCAGTGGGAATTCATTTTGGAAATGGAGACTGTGGTTAGAGGGTGAGACAGCTTGAACAGCAAGGTACAAATTACATTTTATTCAGTAGACACTGATGGTTTTGAACAATAAAGAGATGTTATTGTAGGAGTATTTTAGTGATGTGGGATTGGATTAGAGTTTGTATATCTGTATTTATGATTAGGTAATAATTTGTTTCATATAGCTCTTACGTCTCTGGAATCCTGTATTTTTTTTTTTTTTAATTTTTTTTTTCAACGTTTTTAATTTATTTTTGGGACAGAGCGAGACAGAGCATGAACGGGGGAGGGGCAGAGAGAGAGGGAGACACAGAATAGGAAACAGGCTCCAGGCTCTGAGCCATCAGCCCAGAGCCCGACGCGGGGCTCGAACCCACGGACTGTGAGATCGTGACCTGGCTGAAGTCGGACGCTTAACCGACTGCGCCACCCAGGTGCCCCATGGAATCCTGTATTTTAAGGCAAAAACTGCTCGGTTGGCATATTGGTAGGTAGAAATATGAAATATGAAATAAATTAGCCCTAACTTAAGAGAAAATCTTGTGTTTAGGCTTAAAAATAAAATGAAAATGTTAACTTAAAAATACTTTTGCATTTTAAGATATTTGTTTAAAAAAATCAAGAGTAGTCAGAATACTCTTTTTAATTAAAAAACATTAAATATTCAGCTTTTTGGAGAGGAGTCAGGTTAATCAGGGTTTAATTTATGTATAATAAATTTTACCCTTTTCAAGTGTTCATTTGAGGGGGTCCCTCGGTAGCTCATTCAGTTAAGCCTCTGACTTTGGCTCAGGTCATGATCTCACGGTTTGTGAGTTCAAGCCCCGCTTTGGGCTCTGTGCTGATAGCTCAGAGCCTGGAGCCTGTTTTGGATTCTAGGTCTCCCTCTCTCTCTGCCCCTCCCTTGCTTGCGTTCTCTCTGTCTCTCAAAAATAAACATTAAAAAAAAAAAAATAAAGTGTTTATTTGAAGAGTCTTAGGACCACCACCACAGTCAAGTATAGAACATTTCCATCATTCTAAAAAGTTTCTTCAGGAAATTCCCTCCTACCACTAGCCCCTGGCTACCATGGATCAGTTTTGTGTCACTAATATTTTATCTTTTCTAGAATGTCTTATAAATCTAGCTCCTTAAGGGCAGGACCTCAGATACTGTTAGTCTCCATGTCTTCTATCCCTGTATTTCCTATAAATGGCAGTTAGGATTTAAGCTTCATTAAGTTTTGGTTACACATTTTTTAGCAAGAATATTTGGCTTATAGGACTGAGTATTACATATTGCATCCTATCCAGATGTTTTCAGGTTGTGTCACTGTTTAATAATGCTCAGTCTAATTACTTTGGCAAGATGGTACCCAGTAGATCTCTCCTCTGTAAATGTATCCTTTTTTCATGTGCAATAAGCAGGTAATCATAGGTCATAACTTCGGTACACTCACTATGAATATCTTTCACTAATGGTTTTAGCATTCTTTGATAATCCTTATCTGAGTCAATTATTTCATTAGGGGTTTCAAAATGATGATTTTTATACTTCTGTTAATTCTTTCTGTATTTTTGAGCTGGTGCTCTTCTGCGAAAAAGAGTTTCTCTCATCAACTGATGATGAACTGTGGTTCCTCCTGAGAAGGCAGGGTAAATGCTAATTCTCTCCTCTCATTAGCTAAAATAGTGTAATAGCCCAGTAGTGGTGTGGTGGGTGCTTGGTTCACCACCCAGATCCCTTTGTTCATGTACAAGTGCTCCTAGCTGTTGGGAATACTGGCAGCTAAAACTGCCGGCTAAGTCCTTTTCCAAGCTTTCCCTGAGCCAAGAGAACTGCTTCCCTCAAAGTCATGACTCTTCTGCAGGGTCAGCCTCTACCCAGTACATGTACTCTTTAGGGATATAAATCTCTGGCCCTCTTACCCTAAGGCAGAACAACCTTGAAGATCTGTCCCAACACCAGAGGTCCACATGGGATTGGCTGAGGTCTTCCTGTGACTGCATTACAATTCAGCTCATTCCTCTGTTCCATCTTACTTCCTTCACTCTCCTACAGTTGTTGGTTCAGAGGATATTCCCCAGTAAACTCCTGGTGTGCATATCTCGATTTCAGAGTCTGTTTCCTGGGGGAGCCTTACCTAAGACAGTTGTGGTGCCAGGAGTGATCTGAGGAAGTAGACTTTAAAATGGGGTTTTAGAGCTAGACCCACTGTGGGTTGTAGATGGAGCGCCAATACTAATAACCGTTGGCATACAGTGTGGCTGTGCAATTGTTAAACTTTCAGTAGTGGTGAATTGGAATGGAATTCCTGTAGAAGGAATGCACTGGTGGGTACAAATATTTTAAGCTTTTTAGAAGTTCAGGGAAGTTATTACTTACAAGGACAGTATAATCAGATGGTTGTTGATGATTGATGTTGATAGATTGGAGAAAAGCAAAGGCAGAAGGTAATTGGGGGCAAAATGAGAAAGTTAAGTTATTTCTTTAGCATTATGTAAAGAAACTCATCTTCTACAACAGAAACAAACAAAAAAAAAGCTAAAGGTTAAGGCCCAAGACTTAATTCAAGGGCAGAACTCCAGGGTGGGTTGAATTCTCAACAAGTCTTCTATGTCAGTGTCTGCTTTAGTTGGAAATGAATAGGACCCTAACTCTTCAGATGGGACATCTGAGTTGATACACTTGAAAACCTTGAAACCCCAATTCTGTCAAGCTCTTTGGGCCTGCAAAAGTGGGCTTCTTCTAGCCTAGAGGGTAGTTTCCTGGACTATGCTGCCCTTACTATTCTCATCTCTTCTCTCCTCTACTGGCTATCATCAAATCAATAACTAGAGTTAGGTCATAAGAGAGCCTAGTGGGAGATGCTGGGCCCACTAAGGTAAGAAAGGAAGTGCACATGCATGGGTATACACATGCGTGTGCTAAGTGATTCCCAAACTGCACTGAGGCACCCTGAAACACCACAGCAGACACATAGGAATACCATGGGATATTTCAGAATTTCAAAGGAAACATGTTAGCATCTGTCACAAATAACTAGCTTGAGGTTGTTCACAGTTTTTGTTCTTTTTTTTTTTTTTTTTTTAAGTTTATTTATGTTGAGAGAGATGGGGAAAGACAGAGAGAGGGAGAGGCAGAATCCCAAGGAGACTCCACACTATCAGCTCAGTGTTCGGGGCTCAAACTCATGAACTGTGAGATCATGACCTGAGCTGAGATCAAGACTCAGATGCTCAACTCACTGAGCCAGCCAAGCACCCCAAAGTTGTTCGCAGTTTTGACATTAGGTCATGCTACATTCTTTTTGGTGATGCCATATCTTTTTGAAGTTGGGTTTTTGGTAGTTGCTGTGATACAAATCAACCACTGCACACAAATTAGTGTAAAACAGAAAAGGAGGGTGGCGTGTTCAATCTGATTCCAAGTTTGAGAAGTTGTGCAGTGTTTAGCATTGTATATGTCCTGTTCTTTTTTTTTTAAATTTTTTCCTAATGTTTATTTTTGAGAGAGAGGGGGGGCGGGGGAGAGACAGAGTGCTAGTGGGGGGGGGGGTGGAGAGAGAGAGGGAGACATAGAATCTGAAGCAGGCTCCAGGCTCTGAGCTGTCGGCACAGAGCCCGACGTGGGGCTCGAACTCATGAGCTGTGAGATCATGACCTGAGCCAGAGTAGGAGGCTTAACCTACTGAGCCACCCAGGCACCCTGTACATGTCCTATTCTTAAGCAATTGTGGCTATTCAAGAACAAAATAAAAATATTTTTCTTTCAATTTATGTGTTTTTTTCCAAATGGTTAAGTTTATAGGACATAAATTCTATTACTTATTTAGATCTAACTAGTTAATAAACACTACTGTTAGGTGTTTCTTTCGGCCTATAAGTGTTGTGGAAAAATTACTGATGATGGCTATGCAAAGACCCAATAATAGACTTCTACTTATCAATACTCATTCAGCAACTGAGTTGCTGAATGTCCTGCCTGAGTAGTGGAATCTAACCATCCTCCACAGAGACCATGATTCATTTTGACTGGACTTGACACATGTTTTAAGTATGAGTTTGCCTTTACAGCTTGCAGGGGCTCAACCATTGGCTACTGTTTGAGGGCTTACAGAGTGTTTGATCCATCAGCATAAGATCCCACATGACATTTCAGAGTAAACGACCCACTTTTTTTTAGCAATCATGGGATCCATCTGTTCCATCATGCACCACATCAAGAAGTTTCTGACCAGATAGAGCAGCAAAACAATCTTTTGATGGCACAACTGATGATGATACCCTACAATTTGACATTACACCCTGCAAGGTTCCTAGCTGGAACCATTACACATGGCAATAGGAGTGACTCTGCTTAGCATCACTCTCAGTGATCCACTGGGGAATTTATGCTTCCTCTCTGTAGCTGAGCAGTAGGGGTTTAAAAGGTCCTGGCTTTCAGAAGAGAAACATTTCCAACAGAAGAAACTACAGAGTCCTGTTTCACTTTTAGGCATGGCTACCTCTGGGACTTGACACTCCATTTCTAGGGAAAGGAGTCGCCCAGGGCTAATGTATCAGATCATTGGGAGAAGGTAGAGCTGCTGTTACATGAGGGAGCTTGGGGGTTTGGCACACAGGTGATCTGCTGGGTCTCTCTTGGTACTTTCTGGTCCAGTTATAATGGTAAATGGGCATGAGCAAGGCCTGGTGACTGCCTCACAAGATCAGCCACCTGGACCAGCAGAAATGCTAGCCAAAGATGAAGGGAATCTGAAATTACTAGCAGAAAACAGGCTATAACTATCTTTTGGCCTTGAAACCATCTGAAACACAGTGGTGGGGTCTTTAGTTTGTCCTACTTTACTTCCTCTGAAAAGTTTCTCCAGGAAATAAGAACCAACCAGAATTCTGGAAGAGCTTTTCCCAGAATTTGTATGAAGCAAGTGAATCTTTGTAGTGTAATAGATGGATTGTAGTGAATGCTGTGAATTAATTTTAATAGTTGTTTTGTAGATTCTCTGGAATGTTCTAAAATCAATCATCATTCTTTCTGATTTCCGGAAATCAGAAATGTTCCTCCAACTTTTATTCCAGTGACAAGAATCTCCATAACAATGCTGAATAGAAGTGGTGAAAGTTCCATCTTTCCTTGTTCCTTAATCTGAAGAGGAAATAATTACAAATTAGTCTTTCAGTCTTTCAGTATTATGATGTAAACTGTGGGTGTTTTGATGGTCTTTCCAATTTGAGGAAGTTCTTTAATATTCCTACTTTGCTGATAGTTTTTATCATAAATGTGTTTTGAATTTTGGCAAATACCTGTTCTGCATTTGTTGAAATTATTATATGTTAAGAGAAAGAAGGGAAAAATTGAATTAATTTTTGAATGTTAAGTCAACCTGGCATTCCTGGTATAAAACTTTCTCCCAATGTGATGTATTGTTGAATTTGGTAATATTTTGTTAAGAATTTTTGGGTTTAGATTTATGAAGGGTATTGTTCTGTTAATGTCTTTGTCAGGTTTTAGTATTATAGGTATTCTTGTCTCATAAAATGATTTGGGCAATAATCTGTATTTTTAAAGGAGTATTTTTAAAGTTTCCATGAAATTGGTCTCATTTCTTTTTGAATATATGATAGAATTCATCAGGGATACCATCTGAATTATCTTTTGGGATGCTTTTAACAAATTTAGTTTCTTTCTTTAATATATATAGGGATATTCAAATTTTTTATTTCTTATGTCAATTTTGGTAACTTGTGGTTTTAGAAAAATTTGTCCATTTCATCTAAATTGTTGAACATTTTGGCAGAAAGTTACTCATAACATTGTTCTAGTATTCTTTTCTATGTGGCATTTGTGGTGATAATCCCTTTTTCATTCTTCATGTTTGAGTTTTCTTTTTTGTTTGATCAGATTAGCCAGAAGTTTCTCAATTTTGTTTATAAGTTCAAAGAAACAACTTTTGGCTTTATTAATTTTCTCTATTACTGATTTACTTTCTACTTTATTGACTTTTCTGTTATCAGTATAACTTCTACTTTGAGTTTACTCTTTTTTTCTAGTTTTTTAAGGTGGAATCTTAGGTCATTGATTTTAGACTTCTAACACAAGTATTTAAAACTATGAGTTTTCATCTAAGCACTGCTTTAGTTGAATCCCACAGTTTTGATATTCTGAATATTCTTTGTCATTTAGTTTAAAATATTTTCTAATTTTTTTAAAATTTTATCTTTGATCCATACATTATTTAGAATTGTTTTATTTAATCTTAAGATATTTTGTGTTTTCTTATATATATTATTGTTAATTGCATTCTGCATATTTTGTATGATTTCGATCTTTTAAAATTTATTGAGATAAGCCTTATCTCCTAGGATATGATCTACCATGGTGATTATACCATGTATACTTGAAAAGAATGTATGTTCTGCCATTTTTGCACATAGAGTTCTGTATTAATTAGTTCAAGTTGGTTGGTGGTGTTATTTGGATCTTTTATGTCTATACTCAGTTTTGTCTAGTTCTATCAGTTTCTGAGTGGCAGGTATTGAAAATATCTACTCTAATGGTAGATTTGTATTTGTCCTTTTAATTTTCTCAGCTTTTGCTTCATGTACTTTGGGGCTCTGCTTTAGGTACATTTATGTGAATAATTATTAAAATTTCTTGATAGAGGCACCTGGGTGGCTCAGTTGGCTTAAGCGTCTGATTTTGGCTCAGGTCATGATCTTCAGGTTTGTGAGTTCAAGCTCCACGTTTGGCTAGCTGCTGTCAGCCCAGAGCCTGCTTCAGATCCTCTTTCCCTCTCTCTCTGCCCTTCACCAGCTTGTGCTCTCTCAAAAATAAATTAAAAACATAAAAAAAAAACCCACTTCTTGATAATTATTATTTTATTTCATTATGATACATCTTTCTTTATCCTTAGTAATACTCTTTGTCTTGAACTTATTTAATATGATATTAAAATAGTTTCTCCAGCCTTTTTATGCTTACTGTTTGGATGGTAAGTTTTTTCCCATGTATGTACTTTTGAATTATCTGTATTTTTATATTTAAAATTTCTCTCCTTTAGGCAGCATATGCTGGGTTTTGCTTTTTTTTTTTTTTTTCTTTTTTCAACTTGCTCTGTCAATCTTTGGCTGTTATTTGGAGAGTTTAGATCATTAATATTTAACATAATTAGTGATATGGTTGGCTATCATTATATTGTCTTATGTTTTCTTCTTTGTTTTTCATTCCTCTGTTTTCTGCTTTCTTTTGGATTATTCTTTGGTATCAATTTTAATATATCTATTGGCCTTTTTGGGTTTATCTTTTTGTATTTTAATTACATTATGTATACCTAACCTTTCACAGCCTACTTAGAGCTACTGTTGTACTGCTTCACTTAAAATAGAGAAACCTTGCAGCCATACAGATCGTTTTCCCCCCTACTTCGTTACTCCCCCCCCTTTATGTTATACTTGGCATATATGTTTATGGCTGCATGCTTTGAAAAACTCACCACTCACCATACAGTATACTATTTTTTGCTGACAATAGGCATAATATTTTAAAGAACTTAAAGGGAAAAAGTAGTATTTTGTGTTTAGCTGTATATTTACTAATCCTGTTCTTCCTTCTTTCCTGAAGGTGCCACATTTCCTTCCAGCCTGAAGTACTTTAGCATTTCTTGTACAGCAGTCTGCTGGGGATAAACTTGTCTTTGTTTTTCTTCATCTGAGAATGTCTTTATTTTGCTTTCATTCCTAAAGGATATTTTAGGTGGATGTAGGATTCTGCGTACACTCTTGTTTTCTTTCACTATTTTAATGATGGTGTTCCACTGTCTTTTTACCATTATGATTTCTGATGGGAAACTTTTGGTAATTTGAATCTTATTCCCTTCTGTGTAGTATGTCATGTTTCTCTGCTTTCAGGAATTTTTTTGGGTTTTGGTTTTGATTTTCAGCAGATTGATTGGATGTGTCTAGTCATTATTTTCTTTGAATTTAGCCTCTTTGAAGAACACTCAGCTTCTTGAATCTGTAAATTTGTCTTTCACCAAATTTGGGATGCCATTGTTTCTTAAAATATTCTGCCCGAATGTCTTCCAAGATTCCGATGACAATCAGCAGTAACATTTGAGATTGTCCTACAAGTCTGTTCGTTTTTCCTTTAGTGAGCCGCCTCTTAAATTTTTTTTTATTTTATGCATTGTATTTTCCAGTTTAAAATTGGACATTTGGTTAATTTTTAAAATAGCTTCTCTATGTCTTCTGAGGGATTTTTTGTTCAAGTGTGTGTGCCTTGACTTGATGGAGCTTATTTACAGTAGTTGCTTAAAAGTATCATTGGATAATTAGAACATCTGGATCACCTCAGGGTTAGCACCTGTTAATTGTTTCTTCTCTTGAAATTAATCACATTTTTCTTGCTTTTTTACATTGTGAGAATTTTGGATTATATCTTGGACATTGTGAATGTTATGTTTTATAAACTTGGGGGCTTCTTATAATTTAGGAAAACTTACATTTTTGTTGTTTCTTTTAGCAGACTGTCAACCCATTTAGGTTCAGACAGCAAATTTGGTCTTGCCTTCTGTGGGTGGTGCTTCAAATCTCAGTTCAGTTCTGAGTCTATAATAGAAGGCTGACCTGTACCTGTATGGCTCCAGAGTGAGCCCAAGACTTGTATTATAGACAGAATTAGAGGATTCCTTTCTTTCATTTTTCTCTTTTTTGGGATTTCCTCCCCATTCTCCAGTACTCAGGAGCTCCTTTCCTTAATTCCTCTGGCCAGAAAGAAAAGAGGAAAGGAGAAAAAGGAAGAGGAAAGAGAAAGGAGGAAAAAAGAACTGAACTGGAAGCTCACTCTCCTGGGGGTTGCTTTTCTAAGTTTAACTCCACTTTTGGAGCTTTTGTTTGCTTTTCAGAGTTGTCAAGTAATTTTTTCTTTTTTCTTTCTTTTCTTTTTTCTTTTTGAATTTTGTCCACAGTTTTTAGTTGTAAACAGTGAGATGATAGCCTGTATTTGGGTTTATGCCACCATACTGGAACCAGCATTCTTTCTCTGACTGCTTTTAAGATTTTTCTCTGTATCTTTGATTTTTAGTAATCTGACTATGCTTTGCCTAAATAAGGTTTTTATGTGTGTGTGTTTAACTTGTGCTTGATATTCATTTGAATTTCTGAGATCTGTGTGATAATTTTTATTTAATTTGGCACATTTTGGCCTTTACTTCCTCAAATATTATTTCATACTCAGTCTATCTTATTTCCTTCTGGGAGTCCAGTTATTCACATATGAGGCTGTTTGATATTGTCTCATAGGTGAAGGGTCAGCAAACTTAATTCTGTAAAGGGCCAGATAGCACAAAGTATTTTGGCTTTGGGGCAGTACTGTCTCTGTTGTAACTCTTCAACTCTTGTTACAGTTTGAAAGTAGCCATAGGCTCCATAAATAATGTAAACAGATGAGCATGGCTGTGTACCAGTCTAACTGTATTTACAAAAATAGGTGGCAGACTACATTTGGATTATAGACTAATTTCCTATGTAGACTGTTATAGTTGCTGCAGCTACATTGTGAATTTGGGGATAAAATCAAACAAGTGCAAAACACAAATATTAGCAAGAACTAAAGTGTGGGGAACTGTGTGAATGAGAATAAGGGCATAGAAGAGACTAGAAACATGTTGGGGCCAGATTATTATGTCCAAATATTGCTTTATTTGAGAACAGTAGTGATAGAGTTAAACTTTGAATTTTCAAAAATATCTGTGGTAGCATTATAGAGGATGAAAGGTGCAGATCCCCAACTCAAGACTAGCTTTAAAGAAACATTTGTAGTGGTTCTGACAAGTGATAATGAATCTTGAGAAAAGGCAATGGGAATAGAGGAATTGGTGGATTTGAGAACGTTTTGGTGTTAGGATGAAGAAAGAATGATAGGTGCAACATGTGCTAGATTTCAGGTATAGAAATAACAATGCCTTTTCTCTAGATAAGAAGAGAGAAGAGCTAGTTTCTCAAGAGTCTATTCTTGGTACCCTTTTCTCTAAGTTTCTTCCTTGATTATTTCAGTCAGTCCTGTGATTTCAATTTTTGCCTAATTGTTTTTACTTCCTGGTGTGTGGTTTATAGCTAAAAGCTTTTCCTTGATCTGTATTTTGAAAAGTCTGTTGCTGGGAGTCTCTTAATCCTGTCTCATACATTATGTTCAATATATTCTAAGACTCCTCATGAACATACCATCACTTATAAACTGCCTCTTTTTCTGTATATTAGCTAAATTTTAGCTAGATAGATGGCTGAGACATCATCTTAAAGTTCACATTAAGAGATCATAATGACCTAACACCCATTCACCCCCACCTCCGTTTCCCAGAAGGCAGGGAGAAGTCACATTTTAGTGGGAAAGTAAATTGAGTTTAGGTGGAGAAAGGAGTATTTAGAAATCAGTATTTAAAGGGAAGAAAGGAAGATGGTAGCTTGAGGAAGGAAACACAGAGTTATCTTTTGAATTTTTTTTTTAACGTTTATTTATTTTTGAGACAGAGAGAGACAGAGCATGAACAGGGGAGGGGCAGAGAAAGAGGGAGACACAGAATCTGAAACAGGCTCCTGGCTCTGAGCTGTCAGCACAAAGCCCGACGCGGGGCTCGAACTCACAGACCGTGAGATCATGACCTGAGCCGAAGTCGGACGCTTAACTGACCAAGCCACCCAGGCGCCACCAGAGTTATCTTTTGCGTAAGAGACACTGTAGTAGATGTTATTAGTGCCCAAGCCATACCTCTTTGGCACTCATCTCTATGCTACTTATGTGTATGACTTTCTGCCTGAGAGCTTTCATACTGGCCATAGAGACATTCTTGGCTTATGGGAAGGGCAAACCAGAAATGTCAGAGTTAATGCCTTCAGAAAGGCGTTAAACCAATGATTGGATGAGTAGTTCGTGGAAAAATACCTTATTTTTCTCATTGTTCAGTTTGGGTAACTGGGCCATGTTCAACACCATCTACCAGAGTTCTCCAGGAGAATCATGCTCTACTTACCCTTCAGAGTAAATGGCTAATGCACTCTTTACTTACTGCCTTCTTTACCTTATCTTACTTCTGATCCCCCCCCACCAGTGGTTTACCACCAGTGGTAATACAATTACTTTTATTTTTATTTTATTTTTTTTCAATATATGAAATTTATTGTCAAATTGGTTTCCATACAACACCCAGTGCTCATCCCAAAAGGTGCCCTCCTCAATACCCATCACCCACCCTCCCTCCCCCCATCAACCCTCAGTTTGTTCTCAGTTTTTAACAGTCTCTTATGCTTTGGCTCTCTCCCACTCTAAACTCTTTTTTTTTTTTTTTCCTTCCCCTCAAAACAATTACTTTTAAATGAATCCTTGAATCAAGTCTGCTTCTGGGGAAACACAAACCAACGTAGTCACTTTAGCACAGTAATAATAAGAAATAAAATTTGTTAGTACTTATTTTTTTAAGCATTTATTTTGAGAGAGAGAGAGAGAGAGAGAGAGAAAAAGTGCTAGAGTATGCGGGGGAGGGGCAGAGAGAGAGAGGGATAGAGAGAATCCCAAGCAGGCTCCTGCTTAGTGCAGAACCCAACTTGGAGCTCAATCTCAGGAACCGTGAGATCATGACCTGAGCCAAAATCAAGAGTCTTATGCTTAACCAACTGAGGCCACCCAGGCATCCCTGTTTAGTGCTTATTAAATACCAGGCATAATTCTAAGTGCTTTATAATCCAATGAGAGAGGTACTGTTTTCACCCTATTTTGCAGATCAGACAACTGAGGCAGAGAGGTTAAGTAACTTTCCCAAGATCACGGCTAATAAATGACACAGCCTGCTTTTGAACCTAGGCCATTTGTCTCTAAATTCTGTACTCTTAACCTGGTAGACTGAGGGAGAAGGGCAGGAATAATGAACAAAAAAGAGAATGGGGATAATTTATGGAGTAAGGGCCTTGTAGAGAACATTTCCTGCTGAGTGAAAGGAAAGTAAAAGGAGTACTTTCATAATGATGTCCCCATTTAAGAAGTAAAGAAGAGGGTTAGATGATCTAATCTGAATAAATGGTTAAGGAGTGGAGTTTTGAAGTGGCAAGAAAAGTTGTCAATTTTTATGGTAGATTACCTTCATTATGAGAGAACATAACTGGCTCTAGACCAGCATTGTGATGATCTTCAGAAACTATCAGTAGTTATGTTTAGGGTTGTTACGGATTATGGCAAACAAGGTTTGTAAAATACCAATATAGAAATAAATATAGAATATAAACAAATAACTCTCATAAGACATACTATACGTACTAAAGATTTAAAGGACAGGAAAAGGAGCTAATAAAGAAGATTGAGAATCATCATCAAGAGTTGAAGGAGCCCTAAAATAGGGGTTGAAACCAAAGGGTAGAAGGAAGGTATTTAAAGTAGACTGTTTGACAATACTTATAAATGGAAGAATGTGAAGGATAAAGACTGAAGTTAGGGAGTTCAGTAGGCAACAAGGAAGTTTGTGGAAGTCTCCTATACATGTAGGAGCTTGAAAGTAAGGGATTGAAAAAATTCATGACAGTTTTTTCCTAAGAAATTTAGTGATGAAGAGAAATAGAGAATCAAATAACTTTTATTATTATTATTTTTTTCCCATTTGGAGGAGGCTTCTAGGGTTAGAAGTCATAGGTAAAAGAGATTAAAGAGTGAACAAAGAATGGATGTAAGTAGTTGAGTGAAATTCCAAGGATGGTGAATGAGATGGAGTCCAGTGTATGAGAAGTGTACTTGGATGGAACAAGGGCTTTCTCTTTTGGGATGGTGGGAGTTGAAGGAGGAGGTTGCCTGAAGGGCACATTTTCAACCTTTTTATCTTTCTGTGCTGAATTCTAGATACTTTTTTCCCAATCTCTTCAAATTCTTTATTCACCTGTGTCTGATATGCTGCAAACCTACCTAGTGAGTCTTTAATTTCAGTTATTTTTCATTTTCATACAAGTTTGATTAGATTCTCTTTTATATATGCTATATTCCCCATACGCTGCAGATATTTTAGGCTTTTATTTCTTTGAGTTTGGTAAACATAGTTGTATCTGAAAATTTCACCTGCACTTTGTTCTGGGTCTTTCTGTTGTCTGTTTCTGCTAGTTTTCATTATGCCTTGTGTCTTTGTGGGCCTGCTTATTTGACTGCTGTCATTACCCTTGTGGTAGCTCTCTGAGACCTGGGGTGAATAGATTGTCTTTAGAAAGTTTTACAGTTGCTTCATGGCTTGAGTTTTTCTCACCCACTTAGCCTGTGTGTACTTATGGCATAAATCTGAATGAGGCATGGTCTAAAAGTCCTAACTTTTCAGAGACTTCTTTCCTCTCACCCTCTTTTTCTTATATTCCTCTGCCTACTGCCAAGGTGCTTTTATTTATAGTTTTTATCCCCCATCCCCAACCCCTCCCCATATGAAGACTTGTAAATAGATCAGGAGACTGAAGCTATATATAGGAAATCTGTTTGCATCTCTCCCCTAGATCAGTTTGAACTGCTAAAATCTCTTTTCTTATTACTAATTATCAGCCTAGGTTAAGTAAATAAAAGTTTTCTACTTAGTAATCAGACTACTGTTCTCCCTAATTTATTTAGTGATGCTTTAACACAATAATGAGAGTATCATTACATTAATTACACAGGAGAAATAAGTCTGGCTTATATAGAAAAGCTTCAGTTTACATAATATAGTGCTTTAAAATTTGTTGATTTTTAAAAAATTAGTGTTGTATCTAGTGACCTGGGTAATTCACTTATTATTTGTAGATTACTTTGTACTTTCTATAAACACAGTTAGGTTATCTACAAGTAAAAATGCTTTACTGTTTTCTTTTTAGCCATTATGACTTTTATTTCTTTTCCTTGGCTGACTTACAGATGAAGTAGTTATCAGATTTAGTAATTAACAGATTACTTTTTTTTCTTCTTACTGAGGAGGCATTTCATCACAAACAGTTGAGTTTTATAAAATACTTTTTCTTTTTCTCTTGAAATGGTCATATTTTTTCCTTATTTTGTTATTACGTTGAATTACATTGATTAGATCTTACATTTTATCTATCCTTTTTATATGTTGCTGAACATTAGAATTATTTTTAGATCAGTGACTTTTATGTCACATTTTTAATTGAAATGTAATTTATGTATCATAAAACACACCATGTAAAAATATACAAATCAGTGGTTTTAGTATATTAACAAAGTTGTACAACGAGAATAGTTTTCCTCACCCCGAAAAAGAAATCCCATACCCATTAATAGTCACTCCCCTTATCTTTTCCATCAGCCCCCGGTAACCACTAATCAGTTTCCTGTTTCTATGGATTTGTCTAATTTGAACATTTCATATAAATAGAATCATACAATTTGTGACCATTGGTGGCCTTTGTTTCTTTCACTTAGCATAGTGTTTTCAAGGTTCATCCATAATGTAGCATGTGTCTACTTGTTTCTTTTTTATGACTGAATAATATTCCATTATATGGATGTACCACATGTTGTTTATCTATTGTCAATTGATGAACATTTGGGTTGTTTCCACTTTTTGGCTATGTAGTATTTTTTGCTTCTACATTCATTGGAGATATTGGCTTAAAGTTTTCTTATTTTGAAATATTCTTTTCAGATTTTGGTATCAGAATTATGCTAGTCTCATAAAATGAGTTGGGGAAAGTTTCTTTTTATATTCTAGGAAGAGTTAGTTTAAGATTGAAGTTGTTTGAAAGAATGTACCAGTGAATTAAGTGTTTAAAGGAATTCACTGGTGAAGCCACTGAGTCTACAGTTTTCTTTGTGGGAAGATATTGGTTAGGGGTTCAGTGTCATTAACAGAGAGAGGACTATTCAGATGTTGTATTGTTTTTCCTTGTTTAGTATTGAGAAGTTATATTTTGCAATGGAATTTGTCCTCATATTTAAATTGTGAAATTTATGGGCAGCATCCATAGTGATGTCCTCTTTCTTATTTCTCATATGGGTAATTGTGATTTTATTTTTTTCCTGACTAGTTTTGCTGGAGCAGTCTTGTATTAATCTTTTCAGAGAACTAGTTTTGGTTCCTTGATTTTCTCTATTGAATGTCTGCTTTCTATTTTAGTAATATCTGTTCTTTCTTTTGTTTTCCTTTCTTTACATTCTTTATGTGCTTTTGTTTTTCTAGTTTCTAAAGTTGTATGCCTAGCTCATTTACTTTCAAAATTTCTTTTTTCATTATATGCATTTATATCTTTGTAAAAAGCTGTACATTTTCCCTGAGCACTACTTTAGCTGCATTTCACAAGTTTTGATATGTCATATGTCATTTTTATTTAATTGAAAATATTTTCTGATTTCCATTTTAGCTTTCCATTATAGCTCTTTGACTCATAGGTTATTTAAAACCTGTTTTTGTTTTTGTTTTTTAAAGATTTTAAAACATTTGGGAATATCTTAGTTTTCTTTCTTTTGGTTTCTAACTGTTCTGTGATGATAATCATAGTCTTTAGAAATTTGTTGAGACTTGGTTTGTGGTTCAGCATACTGTTGCCTATTTTGGTAAATATTCTGCTTACATTAGAAAAGAATGTGCATTCTTGGGGCGCCTGGGTGGGTCAGTTGGTTAAGTATCCGGCTCTTGATTTCTGCTCAGGTCATGCATGATCTCCTGGTTTGTGAGTTCCAGCCCTGCATCTGGCTGCATGCTGATAGTTCAAAGCCTGCTGTGATTCTCTCTCCCCTTCTCTCTTTCTGCGCCTCCCCTGATGGTGCTCTCTTTCTTTCAAAATAAATAAATAAACTAAAAAAAAAAAAAAAAGAATGTACATTCTGCAGTTGTTAGGTGTGGTTTTCTATGTATGTTAATTAGGTTGATTAATCATGTTTTAATGTCTTTCTATATCCAAGCTGTTTTGTCCTCTACTTCTTTTGTCAATTAGAGACAGGTATGTCGAAATCTACTCTTTTGATTGTGAATTCATCCTTGTCCTTTTACTTTGCTCAATTTTGCTTCATGTGTTGTGAAGTTATGTTGTTATGAGATGCATTCAAATTTGGGATTGCTAGGTTTTCCTATTGAATTGACGCAGTTAGCATTATGAAATGCTCAGTTCATCTCTAATAATACTTTTAGCCTTAAAAATTAATTTGTCAGGGCACTTGGATGGCTCAGTCAGTGAAGTATTCAACTTTGATTCAAGTCACGATCTCATGGTTTGTGGGTTTGAGCCGTGCGTCGGGCTCTGCACTGCCAGCGTGGTGCCCTCATTGGATGCTCTGTCTTCCTCTCTGCCCCTCCCCTGCTTGCATACTGTCTCTCTCAGTTTAATAAATTTAATTAATTTGTAAAATACTAATATAACCATACCAACATTTTTTGCAAGGGCGGTCACTGTGTTCAGGATATTATCTTCTCCATTTCTTCTACTTTAAGTCTGTGTCCTTTTTAAAATTGTGACATAACAATTATTAAAGGAAGACCTTCCCTTGTATTTCTTATAGTGTTCGTATGTTGACAATGAATTATGTCAGCTTTTGTGGTCCTAAAAATATCTCTATTTTTATCTTCATTTTTAAAGGATATTTTTGATAAGCACATAATTCTAGGTTGCTACCCACTCCCCTCTCTGTCTGCCAGCACTGTTCAACACAGAGAATGGAAGCTATCAATCTTATTGTTGTTCCTTTGAGTGCATCTTTTTTCTCTTGTTGCTTTTAAGATTTTCTCTTTATCCTTTGTTTCAGCAATTTGACTGTGCCCAGCATTTGGTTGCTTTAGTGTGGTTTTCTTTGCATATTCCTGCTTGAGATTTCCTTGAGTTTCTTGAATCTCTGAGTTGATTTCTTTCCTCACTTTTGTAAAATTGTCATTAATTATTTCTTCACATATTGCTTTTGTCCATTCTTTTTTTCTCTGTCTTGGATTTCAATTACATGACTATGAGACTATTTGACTGTGTTCCACATGTTTCATACTTTCTGTTTTATTCATCTCATTCTTTTCTCTGTGTTTGAGTTTGGATATTTTCCCTTGGCCTGTCTGTAAGTCCATGAATCCTGTTTTCTCTAGTCTATTCTGCTCATAAAATCATTTGACAAGTTCTTAATTTCAAATACTTACTTTTCAGAAAATCCACTTGCCTTTTTTTTTGTAAGTTCTGTTGAAAATTACATCATTTCATTCAATTTTTCCATGTTTGCATCTATTTTAAATCCTTGCCTCTTAACTTCAGTTACCAATTATCTAGAGTCTGCCTGATTGTCTGGTTTTTTCTTGGGATGATCTGTCACATTATTTTGCTTCTTTATGTATCTCTTAATATGTATGCTATGTGCCTAACGTTATGTGTAAGAGAACAGTTGTTTTCTTTCAGAGAGGTTTGCTATTTGCTCTGTTGGTCAAATAGGATGAGATGTTGACAATCTCAGTCCAGTCATGGATTAAGTAGATTCCTCCCTCCACTGGGATTCTGTCTTCTAGACATTGGGAGACTGTGGGAAATTGACTCTGTCCTGCTGGCCCAGCTTCCCTATCCTTAAGCATCCCATCACTAAGCTTTGTATCATTGGGGAAACTGGCTGAGTATTTGAAGCCTTTCTAGATTTCCAGTCTCATTCTAGTTAAAGCACCACTAATTCCTGGTTTTCTTCAGCAGAGTTCCTCTGTTTAAACTAAGTTCAATTTGACCTCACTTGTACCCAAACTTTGCTAATACCCCCATGGAAGAAAATGCCAATGGTCTGAGCTCACCCTTGAAGTGCTCTTTCATCTCTGGAGTTTTAGTTCATCTGCTCCTTAATTACTTCCACAGCATTCCTATGCTAGTCGAGTTTTTTCAAGGAAAAGCAATGCTCTAGTATCTTATTTTACGGAAGTGGAAGTCAGGAGTTTATCTTTGTGAAATGAAAAGGCAGATAATTTTAAGAATGCTTATTTATATTAGCATACTGACTATTTTGAATAGTTTTATTTGTGTTGCATACTAATAGTTATTTTTTTTCTTTCTGATATGAGCCTGTTTATCAAAATACGCTCTAGTTCAGGGGTCGACCAACTGTGACACACAGACCAAATTGGTCCAGTGCCTGCTTTGTATGGCCTGTGAACTAAGAATGGTTTTGACATTTTTAAAAGCTTAAAAACAATGTTTTGGGCACATAAACATTATATAAAATTCAAACTTCACTGTCCTGAAATAGTTTGGAATATAACCACACTTGTCTGTTTATGTGTTGTCTGTGTCTGCTTTCAGGCTATAATGGTTGAGTAGTTGCAACAGAGATCCTATAGTCTACAAAATGAAAAATATTTATAATCTAGCCCTTTACAGAAACAAACAAAACAAAAAAACAACTTGCCTATTCCTGCCTCACACCAGGGATTTTTCCTTTCTTGTTACTAAGGGAAATTAAACAAAAGTTTGAAATCTTATCCCAGAAGTTTTTTGAATTTGGATTTATTAAAACTCTAGTCATCTCAGAAATCATCACCTTCATCGTTTTATTTTACAGACGAAGATACAGATTCAGAGTGAGAGACGAGACATTTTTAAACTAAATTATGACTAATTTTTGTTTTGTTGGAAAACAGATTCTGTAATAAGCTGGTATAAAAGCTAATGATCTGTATCATGGAACAACTTGCAAAATTCATTTGTTCTTATATTGCAGAAAAAAATTGGTTTTCCATAAACAGGGGTAGCTATTAAAAATTGCTTCTTTGGAATTTTTAAAGTAAATATTTTAAAAATAAATATTAAAGAATGTTAACAGCTTTTGCCTTCTATTAGCACCCATAATTCTTTAAAATCTCACTGGTGTGAGGTTCTTTCTGTGAAATGATTAAAAATTCTACAGGACCAATTTCAGACATTCTTCATTAAGTTCTTATTTGGTTTAAAATTTAAAACATCCTAAATCATCATAAATTCCAAGGTAAATTGTTAACTTGCGAGACTGGTTTCTAGAACTTTCCTTTTATCCATCCTCCGATGTCATGAAAAGTTTATTTTAAACTTGGTTTTCAACTAAGCTTTCCCATTAGTCATATATCGGGATGTTAACTTACTAGCAAATAGCATTTTTATTTCCTAATGTTGACTATAAATTTTCTTCATATACTTTTTAACTTATTACTTTCTCTTTTTGATAAACATCTAATTCTAAAACAAGCCAAATTAACAGAAAACACAGTGAAATCAATTTGTGAGAATATGGCAAAAGCTGTTTATATTCAGGAATTGGTGGGTTTAGATTCATTAACATTGTTATAGCTAATTAAATGCCAAACTAATTAAATGCATAGGAAGAAATATTTTTGGGAATACATATTAAAGCCATTTGAACTTTAAAGATGTTCATTAAACAAAAGAAAAATATTGGTGTATATTTGTGAAAATTTAAGTCTGTGATAACTAAGCTTCAGGAGAGTCATCTTAACTTAGCTTTATGTATTCTTCTCTGAAGATTGTTTTTGAGTGAACCTTGACTAAATTGTATAGAAGGGACTAACCTTTTAGCAGTTACATATACCTGTTGCTCAAATAACTCATTTCGTTCTAGTATAAAGTGACGTTGGTTTTCTAAACCATAATGAGAATTACTCCTTACTTTTTCATTAACTTTTTCTTCATGTGATAATTCTTGAACATCCATTTTATGTCAGGGACTGATGTTGGTATTGAAAGTAAAGAGTTAAAATAAATATTCTTTAAACAAAAAGAAAGAAAGAAATAGACATTCTTCATGCTCCCACAATGTGCATAGTTGAATAGACTGTAAGCAGGTATATGTGTTTATTTGTAGCACATGACACTATTGATCAGTCTTTCTCTTTACTTTTGTAGTATGCTATCCTGGGGAAATCTTACCTACACACATTTTTCCATTACCTACTTGGCACCAAAATCTGTGTAAAATAATCTCATGGATAGCTCCTAAATGGACATGTCTGGCTCCATATCCTTTAAATGTATTGGCATATCTATGAATCTATCCTTGGTCCTCTGCTTATTTTACTCTGTAAGCTTAAGGTTTATAGCCATAGCTCTGAACTTCTTCCCTCTTTTCTCTCCTTCCTCTCTCTTTCCTCCTGCTTTTCTCTTTCTCTCAAAATAGTATTAAGTACTTTGTTCTAGGTACTTTTTTGGACAAAGAGGCTAGAACACTGCATAAGAAAGACATGGCCTCTGTACTTTTGGAGCTTTATGAAGGAGTAGTGCATTAAACACATAACCTCATACATAATTACAGTGGGAGATTGCACAATCAAACACAAATGTAAAATGAAATGAGAGTGTATATTAGGGAAACTAACCCACTCTGAGACATTCCTGAATAAACGACACTTCTATTGGAACCTCAGAGGTGACTGACTAGTGGTTAGCAGAAGATGTGGGAGAGAATGCCAGGAAGAGGGAGAACCTTTGTGAAAGCCCCCAAGGAGCTTATTAGCAGGTCAGACAACTAGAAGGATATTTTTGTGCCTGGAGTATGATGAATAAGTTGGAGGCAGATGCAAAATGAAGAAGGAGAGGCTGGCAGAGGCCAGATCTTGGTAAAAGATCTCTTAAACTGTACCAATGATTTTGGACTTTATCCCAAGAGAATTGAGAAGATACTAGTAGGGTTTTAAGTGAGGTAATTACCTACTCAGATTTGTGTTTTTAAAAGTTGATTTGGGTTCCTGTATGAAGAATGAATTGAAGTGGGGCAAATGTGGATGTGCAGAAATGAATAACGAAGTAGACCGGGCAAGAAGTGGTGGTAACTTAGATTATTAGAATTGCAGCAGTTAAAAAAAAAAAAAAAGAATTGCAGCAGTAGAGACGATGTAAACAGATTCAAGAACTGTTTATAAGACATAGTTGACAAGATTTTGTGATTATTTTGGTTTAGGGAGCTGAAGGAACTGGCAGAGATGAATTTTCATATGCTTGTTCATGTCTATCTTGTTGGCATTTTAGTATCTTTAACTCAAACATCTTTAAAGCTGAACCAATTTTTTCTTTTTGGAAACTAATTGTTCCCCTTGACTTCCCTATTTTTATGAGTGACATCCCTACCTCCAGGTGGCCTAGGCTTACAACTTTTGTTTTGGTCACAGCTTCCAGTAAGTTAGTTACCAAGTGTTAAGGACTTGACCTCCAGCATCTAGAGTCTCTTCCTTCCCCTCCTTCTCTTCCTCTACACTTCTCTTCCCTTTCTCTGCCTCCCTCCTTTTCTCGTCCTCCTCTTCTTCTTCACTATTTTTTTTATAGCAGTAGCATCCTCTTCATAGATTATTCACCTGTGTTTTTCATTCAAGTCTTTGAGCTCCTTGAGGTCAAGAACTTTTTCTTTTTCGTCCTGTATTTTTAGTACTAACAGTGTGCACCTCAGCATGGCAGACATAAAAAAATATTAAATGAAAATAAAATAAATTGTTTTCCTTGACTCTTGTTTCTTCCACTATAATTCTTTGCCACATTTTTCCCCCCATCTCTTTCTCAAAGTCATTCAGGGGCTTCCATCTGCTTAGAGAATAATTTTGTCTTAGGACTGTGAGGTGATGAAAAACTGACTGCAGAATGTGAGAAGAGTATGAGTTGGGGTTTTTTTCTATAGTAATTTAGTAAAAAGTGCCTCCTGTCCCTTTTTACACTGTAGACCTCACTACTACAAAGAGCACATTTTTCTGGGAAGGGAACATATGTGATATTTTATTAGCATCCCCACTGTTGAATAAAATTTTTAAAACTTCATTTGATGCTGTTTTACATTTTTTAGTTTTATAAAAATATTTGCAGAGGGGCACCTGGGTTGCTCATTTGGTTGAGTGTTTGACTTCAGCTTAGGTCATGATCTCAACAGCTGGTGCGTTTGAGCCCGCATCAGGCTCTGTGCTGACTGCTCAGAGCCTGGAGCCTGTCTGATTTTGTGTCTCCATCCCTCTGTGTGCCCCTCCCCTGCTCACAATCTGTCTGTCTCTCAAAAATAAACGTTAAAAAAATTTTTTTTAACTATTCGCAGAATTCAATTTTTAATCATTTAATGTGTGTTTCTTAGCTTTCCAGTATAATTATTTCAGTAGCTACATCTTATATGTACATCTAGAGTATATTGTTTCATAAAAAGAAAGCTTATAGGAGAAATATTCAAATGTCTACTTTAGAAGTACCTGTTTTTCATAGCTTTGTATGTTCTAATACGAACTTTTGTAATTTGTTTTTTCCATTTTTAGGAATAAGAAAATTTTAAATAAGAAAAAGTTGAAAAGAAAACAGAAGAGCAAATCAAAAGTGAAGACAAGAAGCAAGGTAAAACTGCTGGCAATTTATAGGGAGTAAGGATTTTTTCATACAGTAATTTGAATTAAAATGCCAAGATTAAAAAAGTATAACTAGCAAACCATTTCTTTCTTTCTTTTTTTTTAAAGTTTTTAAAAGCCCCTTATTACTTGGTTACACTGTTTAATTTCATGTTTGAACATTTCATGATCAGTAGCCTAGAAGTTAATATCTGGGTGTTGAAAATTATTTACAGTTTATTCACATTATCTTTGAACACTTCTCTGGGGGAACATATCCATTTCTCTTCTCTTTTTTACACTCTGACTGCATGTTCTAGAAACTGAGTAAAACTGGCTGTGAGTTGGGACATGGATTTGGGTTCATCATAACGTCTGTCCATATGTCATGAATTGGGGAGAATCTTGGTATGTCTATATTCTGAGCTCTTTTGATGGTGGGTGGCTGTGCAAAAGGAAAGACAATGTAGAATATCTGAATTAGATGAGACCATAGAGATCAAGGACCTTTTTTCCATCTAATGCAGAAATCTCAATTAAATCTTAAACATTTTTACATTCTACCGGAGCGTGTTTTCTTTTGAACAGTACTAAGAAGCCTAGACAATAGAAAGAGAGGAATCATTAACTATGATTTCTGAACAGGTCCACTTTTGGTTAAAGAAACAATAGCTTAGCTTGGCCTCTGTATCATATTTAATATCCAGAAACAGTTGTTTCCTGCCCTTCTTAATTAGTATTCTTACATTTTAAAGCTGAGAGAAATGTACTTTTAATAGTAAACCAAAAAGTAAAAGTGTAGGAGATGAAATTTATTTGGTGGCTGTGTCTTGAGACACAGCTGGATCCAGGGATTAAGTAATGTCATCAGTTCTGTGTCTTCATTTCTTGCTTCTGCTTTCTTCTGTGTGTGGACTTAATTGCCTATGGCTGAGGACTAAGGCTTCTGGGAGCTCCAACTGCATTTTTTTGGTCAAGAGGCAATCTCCTTTATTCTAGCAGAAAGTCTTGGGTGTGATTTTTGATTGACCTTCATCATTCATTTTGGCCTTGGAGATGGGGTACTTTGGTTAGACTGAGTTACATTTATAGCCCTGTGATGGGAGATAGGTAGGCCAGCAACCTACTGAGCAGGCCATGTGAAATGGGAGAGGGGTGGTTACCCTAAGGAAAGTGTTGCTGGGTGGGCAGCTAAATAATAAATGTTAACTACATCATTTCTTATTACTTCTGTTTGTGGGATAAAAGAGGGAAGTGGAGAACATTCTTAATATATTTGGTACATAGTCATTCAGAATTTCAGCCTCTACTTCTTTTCCACTTCTTGGTGTTATGTGCAAAGTCAGAGTATGGGAATCTTAAAAATCTGTTTTAATTTCTTTAAAGGTTTCATTTGGTGATTTTCCTAAAAGTGGTGTCCTAAGATATCCAGGAAGAGGTGAGAAGTCAAGGTCTTTCATCCCTTCATTTCTGTCTTTAGCTTTATGCCTTTAGTAATAAATCTTCCTTCTCTTGGCCTCAGGTTTTATGTCTGCTTTTTAGGAGCAGCTTGTGATAAGAGTGATACAAAAAGAAGTTACTCATTTATTCCTAAAACATTAATTGCATGCTGACTATGTGCAGGAATTATGCTGGGTATTTAGAATAGAAAGATGAGTAAGAAACATTTTCTGCTTATGATGGGCATATAAAATAATAAAATGATGTGGTTAGTCTCCTTGTTCCCAATTACTGTTTCTGGACTACTTTTCATCCACTATCTTTTTATTTTTTATATTTATTTATTTATTTAATATTTCTTTTTTTTTTTAATTTTTTTTTAAATGTTTATTTATTTTTTGAGACAGAGAGAGACAGAGCATGAATGGGGGGGAGGGTCAGAGAGAGAGGGAGACAGGGAATCGGAAGCAGGCTCCAGGCTCTGAGCTGTCAGCACAGAGCCCGACACGGGGCTTGAACTCGTGAACCACAAGATCATGACCTGAGCCGAAGTCGGACACTTAACTGACTGAGCCACCCAGGCGCCCCTAATATTTCATTTTTTTAATTTACATCCAAATTAGTTAGCATATAGTGCAACAATGATTTCAGGAGTAGATTCCTTAGTGCCCCTTATCCTTTTAGCCCATCCCCCCTCCAACAACCCCTCCTGTAACCCTCAGTTTGTTCTCCATATTTATGAGTCTCTTCTGTTTTGTCCCCCTCCCTGTTTTTATATTATTTTTGTTTTCCTTCTCTTATGTTCATCTGTTTTGTCTCTTAAAGTCCTCATATGAGTGAAGTCATACGATATTTGTCTTTCTCTTACTAATTTTACAAATACCCTCCAGTTCTATCCACGTAGTTGCAAACGGCAAGATTTCATTCTTTTTGATTGCCGAGTAATACTCAATTGTATATATATACCACATCTTCTTTATCCATTCATCCATCGATGGACACTAGGGCTCTTTCCATACTTTGGCTGTTGTTGATAGTGCTGCCATAAACATGGGGGTGCATGTGTCCCTTCGAAACAGCATACCTGTATCCCTTGGATAAATGCCTAGTAGTGCAATTGTTGGGTCATAGGGTAGTTCTATTTATAGTTTTTTGAGGAACCTCCATACTGTTTTCCAGAGTAGCTGCACTAGCTTGCATTTCCACCAACACTGCAAAAGAGATCCTCTTTCTCCGCCTCCTCACCAACATCTGTTGTTGCCTGAGTTGTTAATCTTAGCCATTCTGACAGGTGTGAGGTGGTATCTCATTGTGATTTTGATTTGTATTTCCCTGAAGATGAGTGATGTTGAGCATTTTTTCATGTGTCAGTTGGCCATCTGGATATCTTCTTTCGAGAAGTGTCTATTCATGTCTTTTGCCCATTTCTTCACTGGATTATTTGTTTTTTGGGTGTTGAGTTTGATAAGTTCTTTATAGATTTGGCATACTAACCCTTTATCTGATACGTCATTTGCAAATATCTTCTCCATTCCATAGGTTGCCTTTTAGTTTTGCTGATTGTTTCCTTTGCTGTGCAGAAGCTTTTTATTTTGATGAGGTCCCAGTAGTTGATTTTTGCTTTGGTTTCCCTTGCCTCTGGAGACATGTTGAGTAAGATTGCTGCAGGCAAGATCAAAGAGGTTTTTGCCTGCTTTCTCCTCAAGGATTCTGATGGCTTCCTGTCTTACATTGAGGTCTTTCATCCATTTTGAGTTTATTTTTGTGTATGGTGTAAGAAAGTGGTCCAGGTTCATTCTTCTGCATGTTGCTGTCCAGTTTTCCCAGCACCACTTGCTGAAGAGACTGTCTTTATTCCATTGGGTATTCTTTCCTGCTTTGTCAAAGATTAGTTGGCCATACCTTTGTCCATTTCTGGGTTCTCTATTCTGTTCCATTGATCTGAGTGTCCGTTTTTGTGCCAGTACCATACTGTCTTGATGATTACAGCTTTGTGGTATATGAAGTCCAGGATTGTGATGCTTCCTGCTTTGGTTTTCTTTTTCAAGATTGCTTTGGTTATTCGGGGTCTTTTCTGGTTCCATACAAATTTTAGGATTATTTGTTCTAGCTCTGTGAAGAATGCTGGTATTATTTTGACAGGGATTGCATTAAATATGTAGATTGCTTTGGGTAGTACTGACATTTTAACAATATTTGTTCTTCCTATCCAGGAGCATGGAATCTTTTTTCCATTTTTTTGTGTCTTCTTCAATTTCTTTCGTAAGGTTTCTATAGTTTTCATTGTATAGATTTTTCACCTCTTTGGTTAGATTTATTCCTAGGTATTTTATGGTTTTTTTGTGCAACTGTAAGTGGGATCGATTCCTTGATTTCTCTTTCTGTTGCTTCATTGTTGGTGTATGGGAATGTAATCGATTTCTATGCATTGATTTTATATCCTGCAGCTTTGCTGAATTCACGAATCAATTCTAGCAGTTTTTTGGTGGAATCTTTTGGGTTTTCCATGTAGAGTATCATGTCATCTGCGAAGAGTGAAAGTTTGACTTCCTCCTGGCCAATTTGGATGCCTTTTATTTCTTTGTGTTGTCTGATTGCAGAGGCTAAGACTTCCAATACTATGTTGAATAACAGTGGTGAGAGTGGACATCCGTGTCTTGTTCCTGACCTTAGGGGGAAAGCTGTCAGGGGGAAAGTTTTTCCCCATTGAGGATGATATTAGCATTGGGTCATTCACATATGGCTTTTATGATCTAGAGATATGCTCCTTCTATCCTTACTTTCGTGAGGGTTTTTATCAAGAAAGGATGCTGTATTTTGTCAAATGTTTTCTCTGCACATCCACCGTCTTTTTAAAAAACACTTACTTAAATAATGCCAATGAGATTTTCCCCCCATATATTTAAGAACAAGCATTTCTTTTTTTTTTTTTTAATTTTTTTTTTCAACGTTTATTTATTTTTGGGACAGAGAGAGACAGAGCATGAGCGGGGGAGGGGCAGAGAGAGAGGGAGACACAGAATCGGAAACAGGCTCCAGGCTCTGAGCCATCAGCCCAGAGCCCGACGCGGGGCTCGAACTCATGGACCGCAAGATCGTGACCTGGCTGAAGTCGGGCGCTCAACCGACTGCACCACCCAGGCGCCCCTAAGAACAAGCATTTCTTAAAAAACGCATTTCTTTTCAGCAAATAAGATACCATTTAGCTACACTACTTTATCACCTTCTTTATTGCTGTCATTGGCCCCTCTGTTTCTCCTCATCCGTTAGCCATCTCCTTGATTCAATTTCCTTTTTATCCAGCTTAGATAGCACGGTCTTTTTAGAAAAAAAACATTGCTTAATCTGGATTAATTCCCTATTGCTGCTGTAACAAATTATGCAAACTTGATGGCTTAAAACAACACAAATGATCCTACAATTTTGGAAGTCTGGAGTCTGAAGTGGATCTCACTGTGCTAAAATCAAGGTGTCAGTAAATCTGCATTTCTTCTGGAGGCTCTAGGAGAGAATTAATTCCCTTGCCTTTTCCAGCTTCTAGACACTGCCTGCATTCCTTGGGTTAATGCCCTTTTCTACCTTCAAAGTCAGCTATGGTTGTTTTATCCTCTCACACTGCATTACTCTGACATGTTTCTGTTGTTACAACTTCTTTGATTGTCCCGCCACCCTCGCTCATTTATAAGGACCCTTGTGATTACATTGGGCCCACCCAGGTAATCCAGAATAATCTCTCCATCTCAAGATGTATAATGTATTCACTTCTGCAAGGGCCTTTTATCATGTAAGGCAACACATTTCCAGGTTCCAGGGACTAAGGGGAAGATATTTTTGGATGTCATTATTCTGCTTACCACATCTTCCTTTCCCCTGTGTGTTGCACTCATCTGATAAAATTTAATCCTATACAAATCCAGCTGTTTTCTTTTTCCTTGCAGGTGAGTACCTGCTAAAAGGAGTTAGCAGTTGATACCAGTATACATACATGAGAACCAATCTCAAAAGGATCTTGCATAGCTAGACTGTCGTCATCGTCAACTTCCTCCTCCTTCTTCTTCTTCTTCTTCTTCTTCTTCTTCTTCTTCTTCTTCTTTTTGATCAAGTAGTTCTGCTATGACTGTTTCAAACCTTTGCCACTCTCCTCCAACTTATGATAAATACTGCCCTCTAGCAAATGACTTTGCTTTCTTAGAGAAGAAATTAAGTCCATTACACAGGAAACTTACTCATCATTTTGCTACCAAACATGCCTGTCTTAGGTTGGGATATTTAATAGCAGAACCTGAGACAGGGATTTAATGTGTATAATTCAGCAAGTTTTGAAATATATAATCAAGGTTTAGAAAATTTCCATCATCCTCAAGCATTTCCTTATCCTTTGTTACATTCTGTCTCTCCCTACCACTTTGGCTCTAGGCAACCATGAATATACTTTGTCATTATAAATTAATTTTTACTTTATAGAATTTCATATAAATGTGATCATGTAGTATGTACTCTTTTGTATGTGGCTTCTTTCCCTCAGCATAATGATTTTGAGTTGTGGCCATGTAGTTGTATATATTAACAGTTAATTCTTTTTTTTTTTTTTTTTCCACCTATTGATGGACAGTTTGAGGTTTCCAGTTTTTGGCTATCACAAATGAACCTGCTTTGAATATTTGTGTACTAGTCTTTGTGCAGATATATGTTTTTGTTTGTTTTGTTTTGGTTTGGTTTCTTGAGGGATAAATACCTGGAAGTAGAATGAGTAGGTGGTGTTTCCTTCTATGGTTTGCCAGAAGACTCATAAGTATCAAAAGCAGCTTATACTAATGGTTAAGATTTAATACAACCAAAGGTAGAGATAGGTAGCAGCAAAGAGAAATGTATTAGTGGTATATAGGGACTTAAGGCATAGGTTTTCTAGTCCTCCCTTGTCTGAGCACATAGGGCATGCTTTCTTTATGGCAGTGAACTATAAGGATATGTATGGAATGTTTCTGCCCAGGGAACCCCATTCCAGTCTTAGGATCTGAGACTTTTATGGGGGATCTGGTTCACACATAGACATGTCCTGCTGTGCAGCCAGCCATGGTACATGAAACTCAGGCATACATCATCAGTCTTGATGTTTGTGCAAAGCAATTAGACAAGCCAGTAGGCAAAGTCCATTGCTCTAGTGTATATTACAAAATCATCAATAACCAACATAAAGAAAACTCTAAAGACCACATTCCTAAGGATTGGCCAACATCAGTCCTGGTTCCCTTGGGAAAATACAAGGACTAATTAATCATACCTGCATTGTAAACTCTTTCCTTGTGGGTGGCATGGTAGATGAATGTTTAACCTGTTAAAAAACTGTTCAAACTATTTTTCAAAATGATTGTTGCATTTTATTCTTCCACCAGCAGTATATGAGAAATCCACTTGTCTTACATCTTTGCAAATGCATGGTACTGTTAGGCTTTTAAAATTTTAGTCATTCTAAGTATATAGGGGTATTTCACTGTGGTTTTAGCTTGCTTTTTTCTAATGACTAATGATGTGAACATCTTTTCATATGCTTTTGGCTATTCATATCCTTTTATTGTGAAATGTCTTTCATATCTTCCATCTTTTTTTTTTTTTTTAAGTTTATTTATTCTGAGAGAGAGAGAATGAGCAGGGGATGGGCAGAGAGCGGGAGACAGAGAATCCTAAACAGTTTCTATGTCATCAGCGCAGAGCCTGACACAGGGCTCTGTCTCATGAAGCATGAGATCATGACCTGAGCTGAAATCAAGAGTCAGACGTTTAACCAACTAAGCCAACCAGGCTCCCCATTGCCTCCTTTTTCTTTCTTTCTTTCTTTCTTTCTTTCTTTCTTTCTTTCTTTCTTCCTTCCTTCCTTCCTTCCTTCCTTCCTTTCTTCCTTTCTTCCTTTCTTCCTTTCTTCCTTTCTTCCTTTCTTCCTTTCTAACTGTCTTATTATGGAATTGTCAGAGTTCTTCATGTATTCTAGGTACAAGTCCTTTGTCAGATATCTGTATCACAAACAATTCGTCCTGTTCTGTGGCTTGCTTTTCTTTTTTTTTTATATAGTGTTTTAGAAGAACAAAAGTTTTGAAGTTTTATACATGTATTGATTTTTATATATATGATTCATGTATTTTGTATTCTAAGAAATCTTTGTCCCAAGGTCACATAGATTTTGTTTTGTTTTGTTTTTAGTTTATTTATTTATTTTGAGAGAGGATGTGTGGGCAAGCAGGGGAGGGACAGAGAGAGAGGGAGAGACAGAGAATCCCAAGCAGGTTCTGCACTGTCAGCACAGAGCCTGATGTGGGTCTCAAACTCAAACAGTGAGATCATGACCTGAGCCAAAATCAAGAGCCAGACACTTAACTGACTACGCCACCCAGGTGCCGCCACATAGATTTTTTTCTGTATTTTTTTATAGAGGTTTTATAGTTTTATTTTATTTATTTATTTATTTATTTTTATGAAATTTATTGACAAATTGGTTTCCATACAACACCCAGTGCTCATCCCAAAAGGTGCCCTCCTCAATACCCATCACCCACCCTCCCCTCCCTCCCACCCCCATCAACCCTCAGTTTGTTCTCAGTTTTTAACAGTCTCTTATGCTTTGGCTCTCTCCCATTCTAACCTCTTTTTTTTTTTTCCTTCCCCTCCCCCATGGGTTCCTGTTAAGTTTCTCAGGATCCACATAAGAGTGAAACCATATGGTATCTGTCTTTCTCTGTATGGCTTATTTCACTTAGCATCACACTCTCCAGTTCCATCCACGTTGCTACAAAAGGCCATATTTCATTTTTTCTCATTGCCATGTAATATTCCATTGTGTATATAAACCACAATTTCTTTATCCATTCATCAGTTGATGGACATTTAGGCTCTTTCCATAATTTGGCTATTGTTGAGAGTGCTGCTATGAACATTGGGGTACAAGTGGCCCTATGCATCAGTACTCCTGTATCCCTTGGATAAATTCCTAGCAGTGCTATTGCTGGGTCATAGGGTAGGTCTATTTTTAATTTTCTGAGGAACCTCCACACTGCTTTCCAGAGCGGCTGCACCAATTTGCATTCCCACCAACAGTGCAAGAGGGTTCCCGTTTCTCCACATCCTCTCCAGCATCTATAGTCTCCTGATTTGTTCATTTTGGCCACTCTGACTGGCGTGAGGTGATACCTGAGTGTGGTTTTGATTTGTATTTCCCTGATAAGGAGCGACACTGAACATCTTTTCATGTGCCTGTTGGCCATCCGGATGTCTTCTTTAGAGAATCGTCTATTCATGTTTTCTGCCCATTTCTTCACTGGGTTATTTGTTTTTCGGGTGTGGAGTTTGGTGAGCTCTATAGATTTTGGATACTAGCCCTTTGTCCGATATGTCATTTGCGAATATCTTTTCCCATTCCGTTGGTTGCCTTTTAGTTTTGTTGGTTGTTTCCTTTGCTGTGCAGAAGCTTTTTATCTTCATAAGGTCCCAGTAATTCACTTTTGCTTTTAATTCCCTTGCCTTTGGGGATGTGTTGAGTAAGAGATTGCTACGGCTGAGGTCAGAGAGGTCTTTTCCTGCTTTCTCCTCTAAGGTTTTGATGGTTTCCTGTCTCACATTTAGGTCCTTTATCCATTTTGAGTTTATTTTTGTGAATGGTGTGAGAAAGTGGTCTAGTTTCAACCTTCTGCATGTTGCTGTCCAGTTCTCCCAGCACCATTTGTTAAAGAGACTGTCTTTTTTCCATTGGATGTTCTTTCCTGCTTTGTCAAAGATGAGTTGGCCATACATTTGTGGGTCTAGTTCTGGGGTTTCTATTCTATTCCATTGGTCTATGTGTCTGTTTTTGTGCCATAGAGATTTTATAGTTTTAGATGCTATACTTAGGTTTGTGATACATTTCAAGTTAATTTTTGTGTATGGTATGAAATAAGGTTGATGTTCATTTTTTTCTTGTATTGGTATTCAGTTAATTGGCATTAATTTAAAAAAAAACTTACCTTTTTCTATTAATTGTCTTGGTATCTTTGTAAAGATTCAGTTGACCATTTTTGTTTGAACCTATTTCTGCAATTTTTTTTGTTTACTTGATCTAAATATCTGTCTTTATACCAATACCATACTGTCTTCTTTACAGTAGTTTTGAATTCAGGTCATATGTCTTCCAACTTCAGTCTTTTTAAAAAGTTGCTTTAGTTACTTTAGGTCTTTTATATTTCTGTTTAAATTTTAGAATCAGCTTGTCAATTCTGTTTTTAAAAGTCTCTGGAATTTTTATTGAGGTTGTATTGAATTTGTGGATTTGAGGAAGAGTTGCCATTTTAATGATACTGAATCTTCTATTAATGAATATAGTTTATCTCTATTCTCTTTACTTAAGTTTTTTTAAATTACTCCCAGCAGTGTTATTTTGGTTTTCAGTGTACAGAGCTTGCACATAATTTTATTAAATTTAACTGCTGTTATTTCATTTTTTTAAATTTTGAGATGATTATAATAATGCATTGTAAAAAGTAATACAGAGATCCTGTATACCCATCACTCATTTTCTCAAGTTGCTAAGGTATTGCATAAGTATAGTAAATATCAGAACCAGGAAATCAATATTGATCCAACCTACTGATCTTATTCAGATTTCACCAGTTGTTTTTTTTTTTTTTTAATTTTTTTTTTCAACGTTTATTTATTTTTGGGACAGAGAGAGACAGAGCATGAACGGGGGAGGGGCAGAGAGAGAGGGAGACACAGAATCGGAAACAGGCTCCAGGTTCTGGGCCATCAGCCCAGAGCCCGACACGGGGCTCGAACTCACGGACCGCGAGATCGTGACCTGGCTGAAGTCGGACGCTTAACCGACTGCGCCACCCAGGCGCCCCAAGATTTCACCAGTTTTACATGTACTTATTTGTGTATGTGTATATATACTTAGTTCTATGCAATTTTATCACATGTGTGGATCTGTGGACCATTACCACAGTCAATATATAGAAGAGTTCCATCACAAGGATTGTTTTTGCTACTCCTATATAGCCACAGACATTCCCCTGTACTCACCCTCTCCCTAACCTCTGACAATCACCAATCTGTTCTCTCTTTCTATAATTTTGTCATTTAAAGAATGATATATAAATTTAATCATAGGAACTGGCTGTTGTCACTCAGCATAATTCCCTTGACATTTATGCAAGTCTTTGCATATATCATGTTTGTACCTTTTTATTGCTGAGTTAGTATTCCATGGTAAAGATTACATCATAGTTTGTGTAACCATTCACCCATTAAAGGACATCTGTGTTTCTTGTTTTGGGTTATTTTGAATAAAACTGGTATGAATATTCACATGCTGGTTTTTGAATGAACATAAGTTTTTATTTCTTTGGTATAAATGCCCAACAATGCAATTGCTGGATTGTACTGTAAATACTATTTAATTTTGTGGGAAACTGCCATACATTTTTCCAGAGTGGCTGTATCATTTTATTTTCCGATTAACAATGTATAAGAGATTAAGTTTCTCCACATCTTCACTAGCATTTGATGTTGTCATTATTTTTTATTCTAGCCAGTTTGATAGGTTTGTACATTTTCTCATTTTGTTTTAATTTGCATTTTCCTAATGGGTCACTATAGTGAACTTGTTTGCCTTCTGTGAATCTTCTTTGGTGACATGCCTTTCATGTCTTTTGCCCGTTTTCTAAATTGAATGGCTTATTTGTTTGGTTTTTACTGTTGAGTTTTGAAAATTCTTTATCTATTCTGCATAATAGATTTTTGTCAGGTATATGTTTTGCAGATACTTTCTCCCAGTCTGTAACTTTAATGCTATTGTTTTTTTTTTAATTACATATTCCAGTTGTTCACTCCTAGTGTGTAGATACATTAACTCTTTCTTATTTAAAATATTGATCTGGTATCCTGTGACTTTGCTAAATCCACACATTGTTTCTAGTGGCTTTTTTTGCAGATGTCTTAAGAATCTCTCCATGTCTTCTGGAAATGAAGACGTTTGTTTTCTAGTAGATATTTTCCTTTCTAACTATAATTTGTATTTCTATTTCTTGGCTTATCACACTAGCATATCTAGTATAATGTTGAATCATATTGCTGAGAATAGATATCTTTTTCTTGTTTGCATCTTAGGGTACAGGAATTTAGTCTTACTATGTTAGCGGTGGGTATTTCATAGATACCCTTTATCCATTTTTAGAAATTTTCTTTTATTCCTAGTTTACATACACTTTTATCATGAATAGGTGTTTGATTTGTGTCAGATGCTTTTTCCATGTTTATTTAGGATATCGTCTGTTTTCTTCTCTTCTTATTTTTGTTAGTATGAGGAATTACTAATTACTTTTCCAGTGTTGTTACCAGCCGGTTTTTTGGTTGATCATCATGCATTACCTTTTTCATATGTTCTTAGATTTGGATTGCTAATAATTGCTTGTTTTTAGTGTGTCTGGGATACACACTTACACATTATTTATCAATTAACTTCAGTACATATTTTTTCTCACAAGGAGTATTCCACTTTTTCCCTAATTATTTATGGAAGAAGGATAGAATTTTGAAACCAAGTGTTTTTGGTACTTGAGGTGTCATCTTATTTATCTTGGATACTTCCTGGACATACTCCAATTTTTGGAACTTGCATTAATAGAGTATCTTAAACCAGTTCTGTATATTTATAGTGTAAATGTTGTTCTCAAAAGTGTGATTGTGGCTTGCTGACTAAAATGCTGGGTCAGAACAGAAACTGACTGAGTTCTAACAAATTACCAAGCATGTGATTTTTATTATTTATCAAGATTGATAGCTAGGAGATCTTCAGGAAAGCATATATCCATAATCTACAGAAATCTAATTTCTTTTCTTTTTTTTCTTTTTTTAATGTTTGTTTATTTTTGAGAGAGAGAGACAGAGTGTGAGTGGGGGAGGAAGAGAGAGAGAGGGAGACACAGAATCTGAAGCAGGCTCCACGCTCTGAGCTGTCAGCACAGAGCCTGATGCAAGGCTCGAACTCACGAACTGTGAGATCATGACCTGAGCGGAAGTCGGACGCTTACTGACTAAGCCACCCAGGCACCCCCAGAAATCTAATTTCTTAACATTACTACTATTTAAATTAGAATGAAATTGGGAGAATTGACTAAAATTAAAGTTTGTTTGGTTTTTAGTTCTGATTTCTGTTTAAGTCCCTAAATGTACTTTTAAAGCTATCAAAATGCAATTCAACGTTTGTACTAGGTCATCGAGACTCAAATACATCTGATGTTCCTTAGAAGAGCACAAAATTAATATTCTGTGATACTCAACAGTTAAACTTTGTTGGTTTTATTCCTATCATGGAATAAAAAGGTATTCCTATTAGTCTCTTTGCCATTCTCCAGCCCTTGTCAGTTGGGTTATTGCTGTGTTACTTAGTGAAGTGTAGAAGAAAGGGTACTTACTATAAGTTGAATCAGTAGACTTGGATTGTCTTGCTATGTCACTTATTTGACTTATACAAGTTATCCAGCATTTCTAATCTTTAATCTTTTATATAAAATGAGAATTGGTGATGATGTAAAGGAATATAGAATTGAAATATTATATCTTCTATTTCAGTCTGAAAACTTGGAGAATACGGTAATCATACCAGATATCAAATTACATAGCAATCCTTCTGCTTTCAATATTTATTGCAATGTACGCCATTGCGTTCTGGAATGGCAGAAAAAGGAAACATCATTGGCAGCTGCATCTAAGAACTCTGTGCAGAGTGGAGAATCAGATAGTGATGAAGAGGAGGAATCCAAAGAGCCCCCTATCAAGCTTCCAAAGGTAAGTCACTAAATTCCACTTGGATGGATAACCACAGGTGTTTGGGCTATAGTACATATATTTACATTGCTAAAATACCTTGTTTTTTAAGAAAATTGTGCACTCAAAATTAATAGGGCTGATGGGCAAAAATAGGTTTGGGGCAGACCAGGAAAACTCTATGCATCTTTATAACTGGAGTGCTAACAAAATCAATAATTGGTAACCCAGTGGAGAATACTTGACAGCCCAGGAAGAAAGATCAGGGGCTTTAAAAAATGTACAAAAGCAGTAGAGTGGAAATGGAGGCTTGTAAGCACTGAGCCATTGCAGCTAGAAGTGGAGCTCTGAGCCAGTGAGTGGGCTGCCATTAAGGTGGGCGTAAGCAGAACTGCAAACTACCACCAGCCAAGAGCCATAGTAAGCTGGGGGTGCTTCCTTCTGGGGAGGGAGCCTTGGGTACAGGTATGCATTTTTATTTTCCTTCAAATAGAACTAGGAGGGCTCCTGGCTGTGCAGCTGCTGAGTTGAGAGCTTTTTGCCTTTTCTTCCTTAGGTTATGATTGTTCTCTTGCTATTTTGGCTCTCCTTGCCTAGGAAAAAATTACATATGAAGCAACAAAACTTCTACATTGTTCTGATATCACTCCCTTATTTACCAGAGACATGTAAGCTAATTGGTGTTAAAGAAGCATGTACTATAGTAGAACAAACTATTCTTAAGGTACTCTCTTCTATTTAAGTGTTAGTGTATTTCAAGACTGTAATGTTATTGTATATATGGTATTTTTTCTACATTGTAGGCATAGTTAGTATTTCTAACAAAAGAATAGTGACAATATAGACATATTTTTAAAGGGGTATCTATCATAAATGATTTATATGTATTTTGCCTTTTTCTAAATGTAAACATTTTTAAATGATTTCCTTTATCATAAATGGTTCAGTGTGTTGCCTTTTTACTAAACTGATACCTTAAAGCTGTGCCTTAAAAACTTTTTTATACATACACACAGGAGCTATCATGCCAATATTTTTACTAAACTGATACCTTAAAGCTATGCCTTAAAAACTTTTGTACATACACACAGGAGCTATCATGCAAATATCATGCAAATATTTTGCCATATTTCATGGTGGCTATTCCTAAGTGCACCACAGCCCTTAATCAGTACTGTCACATTCTTCTCACCTTATTCTCAGCAGATGGCTTGCTTCCTGTTTTATAGAGTAAGAGAAGTTTTGTGAACTTCCTCAGCCTTTTAGTCAACCATCTTTAAGTGTTCTTCTTGGGACTCTTCTTCCTTTAGCCCCTTTCTCTCCAGTGTCCTTAAGTATAACTTCTCTATTGGCTCCTTTCTTCTTAAAACAAATAAGCTTATCTTTTCTGTGTAAGCTCCTCTAGGTAAAGAGTTTTCCATCAAGTACTGACACATCAGGAAACAGGGTATAGTGATTAAGAACCTGGGCAGTGGAGTCAAACTGCCTGCGTTCAAATACTCACCCTTAAAAATAACTGTGTAATGCTGGGGAAGTTATTTGACTTATCTGTGCCTCCATTTTGTCATCTATGAAATGGAGATAATATATACCTCACAGGGTTGTAGTGAAGATGCAGTGAGTTAACAAATGTCAAATACAAGTGTGTGAGTAAATAATAGGTATAGTTGTAAGTATCAGGTTAGGTGAAAACAAGAAATTGTGTAGGTGCAAATGAATTTGAGTTGCTTTTCGAGGAACTCCTCAATTTATTAATAAATACTTTATGTCCAAGGAAATAAACTTCTGGAAAGTCAGTGAGACCATGTGACGAATGAGAGGGGAAGAAGTTTTGAGATGCCTTTATGCAGAGGCATTCAAAATGCTGTGGGTTAGGGCGTGGGTGGGGAATGAAACTTCTAGGTGATGTTTTTGGCAGCCATTTGCATGACATGACGGACTGACACAGAAGAAATGAGGCCTGTAGGACTTGAGGAGATGAGAATTTAAGGGCAGGTGAGAAACGTTAGCATTTTTCTTTTCCTTTTGACCCTTCCGCTCCAGATGCTACTCTTCTACATCAGTTCCTTCCTTTTCTTTGCAATTGTTCCTCTCTTGTTCTTCTTGCCTACATGTGTGGCTGTTGCTTTCCTTTTCACTGAGTGTTTTTCCTCTCCCACTGCTCTTTCACATAATTAAGACAGTTTTTATTTGTTGTTAAAGTATCATTTTGATGCAATTTAATTTTCTATTTGAATTTTTTTTTTAATGTTTATTTATTTTTGAGAGAGACAGAGACAGTGAGTGAGTAGGAGAGGGGCAGAGAGAGAGAGGGAGACACAGAATCTGAAGCAGGCTCCAGGCTCTGAGCTGTCAGCACAGAGCCTGACTCGGGTCTCGAACTCCCAAACCATGAGGTCATGACCTGAGCTGAAGTCAGACACTTAACTGACTGAGCCACACAGTCGTCCCTTCTATTTGAATTTTAAAAGTTAAATTGCATTTGATTATTGTGTAGATCTTACTTGTCAGGGTTTTCTTTGCTTTTTGTTTTTTTGTAGGTCAGCAATCATTGATATTTTGTAAAGTTTATTTATTTTGAGAGAGAGAGAGAGAGAGAGAGAGAGAGAGAATCCCAAGCAGGCTCTGCACTGATAGTGCAGAGACACAGAGCTTGAACTCACAAACCATGAGATCATGACCTGAACCCAAATCAATAGCTGGACGCCTAACTGACTGAGCCACATAGGCACTCCAGTCATTGATATTTTAAAAACGACTTGGGACACCTGGGTGATTCAGTCAGTTAAGCATCCGACTTTTGCTCAGGTCATGATCTCACGGTTCATGGGTTTGAGCCCCATATCGGGCTCTGTGCTGACAGCTTGGAACCTGGAGCCTGCTTCAGATTCTCTCTCTCCCATCTCTCTCTGCCCCTCCACCACTTGCACACACACTCTCTCTCTCAAAAATAAGTAAACATTTTTTAAAAAGGGGGACTTTCTTACCCCCACCTAAATGCTTCGTATTAAGGTTTTTACCTAAAACACAGTTTTTACCCAGCTCAAACCATCTTTCACTATCTGACTTCCAGATTTCCTATAGTGTTCCATGCTTTATAACTACATAGTTTTTTTGGTTTTTGGTGTTTTTTTTTTTTTTTTGAGAGAGAGAGCAAGAGCACAAGGAAGGTGCAGAGAGAGAGAGAGAAAGAGAGAGAGAGAGAGAGAGAGAGAGAGAGAGAATCTTTCCTAAGCAGGCTCCATACTGAGCACGGAGTCCAACACAGGGCTCACTGTGAGATTATGACCTGAGCTGAAATCAAGAGTTGGATGTTTAACTGACTGAGCCACCTGGGTGTCCCTATAACTGCATAATTTTTAGTAGTTATTGTTGGGATTCATACTTCCCAGTCTTATTTGAGGCTCATCATGCCATGTATTTTGTTAAAAGATATAGACTTACATAGACTTACTTATTTACTTCTTAAGTTTATTTGCTTTTAAATTCTTTTTTGAGTTATAGCAAGCAGTATATTAGGCCCTGGGAACAAAATAATGATGAGACACGGTCCCTACCCTCAAGAAAGTTATGTCTGGTAGGGGATACCAGACATGTCTAGTGACTTAAGGATTACTAGGGCATGCTGGGTGTAGTGGAACACCGTGGGTACGGATGCAGCACTGACTGTAGATGCACTTACAGGCGGAGGGAACAGCACCATTACAAAAGTACACGTGATCTGTTTTTAGCTAGAGTGGAGTAGCTGAATAGGGCAAGAGGCTGAGAGCAGGAGCTAGATTGTGAAGGGCCTTCTGTGTCATGCACCCACTTTCAGATTTTGTCTTGTGATTTGGAAATATTGAAGATTTTAAGCAAAAGAGTTTGATCAGACTTGTATTTTAGTAAAATTACTTGGGTGCTAGTAAGACAAACCATAGAGGGTGGTAAGGTTAGAGCAGAGGGATCAGTTAGGCAGCTATTGCATTTGTCCCGGAAGCGTTACTGAAGGTTGCTAGTGGTGGTGTTTGGGTTACAGGAAATGTTAAGGAAGCAGAATTGACAAATTGGTAATTAGTTGATTATGAAGGCTGAAAGAGAAAGTGGAATCGAAACATACTTCTGAAGTTTCTGGTGGCAATGTCATTTACTGCAAGAGGGGGAACTGGAGGAGAAGCAGTGCTTTGTTGGGATGATGATGATGTTTATTTCTCTTTACTGAGTTTGAGGTACCTGTGAGGTGTCCTGTGTATACTATGTAGGGCTGAAGTTCCAAAGAAAGGTCCCAGCTAAAAATAGAGACTTGGGGACTGTCACAGTGTGGGGGAAGGTAAGATAAAATTCTGTTAGAGATAGGATGGGGGTGGGATCAAGAGCATCACTTAAAAATTGTTAGTTTCAGTGGCTCCTGGGTGGCTCAGTCGGTTAAGCGTCTGACTTCGGCTCAGGTCATGGTCTCACGGTTTGTGAGTTTGAGCCCCACGTTGGGCCCTATGCTGACAGCTCAGAGCCTGGAGCCTGCTTCAAATTCTGTTTCTTTCTCTCCCTGCCCCCCCCCCCCCACTCGTGCTCTGTCTCTCTCTGTCTCTCAAAAATACATAAATGTAAAAAAAAAATTGTTAGTTTTGAAAAGTTGTGAGAACACTTTTGGGTGTAAAGAGAAGGGAAGAAGATGGTAGTAGTCCTAGATAAATTTGTATGTTAGACGATACTGCTTAGACATCTCACACCCAGACCTTTTGAGAAGCAGAATTCTTCCTCTTCTTTTTGTCCTCCTCCTCCTCTGCTGCTGCTCTTCTTCCACTCTTCCTTTTGCTCCCTTCTAGATTTTTATTTTTCATTATTTGTAAATGTCATATCTACCAAATATTTGCTTTATATAAAAAATTTTGGAAGGCAGTGTACTTCCCTCGGTGGTAATATATAAACCTACTTTTGATTTTCTCTTGAATTTTTTCAAATGGATTCTGAAAGTATTAGAATAGATTCTAGGACTTTTTAAAAATTCATTAGTGTATAGTTGACGTACAATGTTGCACTGGTTTCAGGTGTATGACATAGTAATTCAATAATTCTGTATATTTTGAAATGTTCACCAGGATAAATGTAGTCACCGTCTGTCACCACACAACATTTATTACAATATTATTGGTGATATTTCCTAGGCTGTACTTTTCATCTTCAGGACTTACTTATTTATAACTGGAAGTTTGTACTTTTTAATCCTCCTCACCTGTTTTCCCCCTCCCATCCCTTTTTTCTAGGACTTTTTAATAGAACAAGGTAAAATTTATTAAAAAATTATTAATCTAAATGTGATGTAACTAAACTTTTATGCTCATACTTGCTAGTGAAATAATAAAATCACTTTTGGGAATATATGATTTGACGAGAGCAAAATAAAACCTTGAAAGACTCATTATGTTATTTTTCTTTGGCCAAGCATGTTTTTATCTCACTTTTCCCAGCAGTGACATTGCACTGGCTGTATCAGATAGTTATTTGGGTTCTGTGTTCCTTTAAGTGTAATAGAGAGCCTTCAGGATTTAATTATTTGAAAGTAGCTGTAAAGGGAAAATTCAGTAAATTTATTTAGTGAATATAAAAGGTTATTTTCTGAAGAGAAGTGGAAGACTGTGTGTTGGGTAGTTATGGTTTTTCATTGAAAGTACCGAAGCTTAGTGTATTTAATTACTATAATCAACTACTCTGTTTAAAAGTCACATTTATTTATATTGCTAATTATAAAGGCAGTATATATTGTAGATAGTTTGAAAAATGCAGAACATTTTTTACAAAGAGGAAAGAGAAATTAAAAATTAGAAATCCCTCTTAAATTCCTATTAACCAAAACATACCCATTATAAACATTTATATATGTATACGTTAAAAGTATATTATTTCTGCACAAATAAAATCATACTATATTTGCTGTGCTATATTTTTTCCTTATACTCTTCCTTCCCAATATTGAGTGGGGAGAAAGTACAGTACGTTCTCAGTGACTGTAAGACAGGATTCAGTGTGTAAAGTATAATTTCAGAGTTCATACGTATGGTAAAATGTTCTCAGCCAAACCTCAAAAACAAACACAAACAAACAAACTTATTTCACAACAACTTTTATTCCTCTGCTCAATAATTCAAAGCTAAATATGATTGGAAAACTTGAAGTTGATTTTTACTTTATTGTATTTTGAAAACATATCAATATTCTGGAAACAAATTAATTTTCCCCCTTATTAAAAAATTTTTTTATGAAGTAAGGTGTAGATGAGAATCTACAGTGGTTAACCTAGATAGGTGGGTAATTTCTCTTTCCTGATCATTTGGCTAACATTTTATGGGTTTACCAAAACCAGCTAGTGCTCTGTTCCTAAGCAGTGTATCTGAGTTGCCTATTTTAATATATTTGTTATTATGCCCTGAACTTACCGGAGAGACAGCTCAGGAACTTGTTCAGTAAGTAGCCTCACTCTTTTTTGGTAAGGTTCAGTACTTTCTCTGTTACCATAGGAATCTTATATAAATAAACCGTAGCTAAAAATGTTATCTGTGAAGAGTCTCCTTTGAACTTTGGAAAGTCATGATTGGTAGCAGTAGAATAAGCGTTTTTGAAGACTGAAAGGGTAGAGTAGTTTCCCATTGGCCTGAGAACAGAGCCCTATATTTTGTGCTTAGGAGATCTTTGAGTTCAGATTCATTTCCTGTAAGTGCATAAGCAGATAGAAATCTTGAACAGCATGTTTTTACTTTCTAGTGTGTTTCAGGAAAAGAAACTATATCAACTGGAAAATTTTCACTGCTTAGTGCATTTAATCAATTGAAACTCTATACAGGCCACCTCTGTAATCTTGGCTATAATTAAGTCTGCTAGTATTTTAGATAACTTCTCTAAAGACAGTCCTACTAGTTTAACTTCTCAGTCATGTCTGTATTCTTCAGAAACCTTGCAAATGATAATCAGAACTGCAAGTGACTTGCCTGCAACTGATTTGACCATTGTCTGGGAAATCTATTTCTGATTTGCAGTGGTTTTTAGCACACAACGGAGAGTAATTAAATATTTATTATATGCCTATCATGTGCTAGGCACTGGGTTAGTCACAGGACATATTAAGCCAGCTCAGGCATGCTCCTTGTCTATAAGGAGACCACAGGAAAAAGGAAACAAAAATGGTCAGCTATACTATAATAAATGGTATAACAGAGGTCTCAACTGGATAAGAGTCATGTACAAGGCTCATTTACCCTGTTAGAGAATAAATTCTTAGAGGACAGGGGCTGTTGTGATGTGTATCTTCATATCTCCTATAGTGAGTTGCACAAAATAAGGGTTTAAGAAACATTTATGCTCATCACACTTCTCTGTCAATCTTTAGTTACAGATGTATCTTTTGCTAGATATGGACTGAGTCAGATTTGGTTCTGATCAGGAATGATAAGATAATGAAGGTAAAAATAGCAGTGATCTTTTTGATAGGTAGGTTTTTTGGTGATTAAACCCTATAAGAAGAGGGGACACATCAGTAAACAGTAATATTGTGATTGTACCATTATAGGAATGGCTAAGACGAAACGCTCCTTTTTAAATCTCTGCATTGTATGAGTTATATTGACTTTTTTCCTGCTCATAAGTAACAAGTAACATGACTTTTAACAAAAGAATGCTGATTTGTACTTGAGTACAGCCAAATGAACTTTTAAATTAATAGAGTTTATTTTTTCTGAGTGAATGTAACCTAGTATCTACTTCATTGTTAGAATTTTTATTATATTTTATTATGGCTTCCTTGTGCTATAAATACTTTTAAAATACTGCCACTGTAGGGCGCCTAGGTGGCTCAGTCGGTTGAGCTTCTGACTCTTGATTCCGGCCCAGGTCATCATCCCAGGGTTGCGAGATGAGTGTGGAACCTGCTTATGATTCTGTCTCTCTCCCTCTGTCCCTCTCCCCCGTTTATGTCCTCTCTCTCTCTAAAATTAAATAGTGCCATAATTTTTTAACCCTTTCATGTAACTAGATGGTTTTCTGTACCTTGGAATTAAATGCCATGGGTGGTTGTGTTTTGCTTTTTTATGTGTTTTTGTTTGTTTTAGCCTAGTAAATATTGCAGCATTAATCATTTGCTGTGGCAATAAGCTGTACTGGTGAAACTGTCTGGAAAGTGTTACTAGTTTACCTGTTATAATATATATATATGTATTTTTTTTTTCATCTTAAACAGATCATTGAGGTTGGACTTTGTGAAGTTTTTGAATTGATCAAGGAGACAAGATTTTCTCATCCATCCCTGTGTCTGAGGAGTCTACAGGCCCTGCTTAACGTGCTTCAGGGTCAGCAGCCGGAAGGCCTCCAGTCAGAGCCCCCAGAGGTCCTAGGTGAGAGCCCTGGGCAATGAATGAAGTCTTTGAATGTAAATAGCTTCTCTTACAAGCATGTACAGCAGCCTGTAATGCAGTTTTTTTTTTTTTTTTTTTAATGTATTGAAACAGCAAGGGTATAAATTTTAAGGGATTTTGCTATGTTCTACTGGAGTTCCAGTTTAAGAGTTTTAGTTCACACATAGACATTTCTTGATTATTATGATGATGGGGGAAAAAAGCAAAACATAAATCCTTGGAACCCAGAAATAATCCAAGCCTTTATAAGTCACTACTAACTTAAATCATTCTTGTTAAACCTTTGGCCGAAATAGCTAACATTGACTTTCTCTAACTTTATATATTATTCTGGATAGTTAAAAAAGTGGGAAGAAAGTGAACAAATGCTACCAACCCCAAACAGCACAATTACTTTCCAAACAGGGCATTTCTTTTGTATTCATTATAAATAAAAATTAATTTTTGTTATAGATTATGCTTTTGAATTAGTAGCAACTTCCATTAAGTAAATATGTTTGCTTTTTGTAAAGTGTATTTTAATTTTATGAACACATGCCTTTCTTGCTATTGATGCAGGTTGAACACATAAAGAAGTTAGGAGCTCTTGAGGAATAGAAATAGAGATGGAGGCATAAGTTTGAAATTGGCTAATTGATTTTTTCTGATGCTAACCATGGGCCTTGAAAGTCTAGACTTTTCTAAATCTCAAGCATTAGTTCATATCAGATTCATATGGGCCCTACCCGCAGAGTTTCTGATTCAGTAGATTTGGCATGGGGCCCAAGAATTTGCATTTAGAGTAAATTTCTGGGTGATGTTGCCAGTACTGCTCATCTGAGGACCGCACTGCTGGTCTGGACTAGAGTTTGATTTTTTTTTCTACTTGGCTATTTGGTGTTTATTAGACCCACATGTGAGAACCTAATTACAGATCATACAGGTTTTGTTTTGGTGGTTGTTTGTTTGTTTGGCTGTGGGGGGTGGTGGTGTCACATGGTGATTAGTTTTTGTGTTGGATTGTTTTTTTGTTTTTTTTTTGGTTTGGTCAGGGAGGGGAGTGCTTGCCATGAAAACAAGCTGAGGATTTAAAAAACACAATACCCTCCCCCACCCCATGTTATTAAACACTACTACTAAATAAAAGCTGTCATATGGTAAGAAGCAGGCACCTTGTTGATTACTGTTATGGTAACACAAGTGATCGTATTACTATTGTGATGCATTACTTGGCATCACAGCATCTTACCAAAGCTTTTTATTTATTTAATTGATTATATTTAAGGATATTTTGCTGTTCTTAGCTCTAGTTTGTCAATTAACAAATAATTGAAATATTTAAAATATCCACTAAAACCTGCACATCCTATTTATTACTTTGAACAGCATGCTAGTCATTTCTTTTTCCTAGATCCTCTGCCATTCAGTTATCTTTTATTAGTTGTCATATACCTTGTTTAGTATCTAGTCTATGTATAAATACTCCCTTTCCTTTATGCTTTTCAAAATAGATCTTGTTCTTAATACTGTTTTTGAAATTATAATGTGTGCTTCAGCTTAATCATCTTCTATTAAAACTTTCACCTGATTAATTTGTCTGTTTTTATTTTCTTGTTAACAGTTTCAAATGCTGCTATAATTCTTTGGTTTCTTTTTTATCCTTTCAGTGTTTGCTTCCTATCTCTTTCCTGTTTTGACTTATTTTTATATTGAGGGATTTAACATCACTTTATATTTCTTATTTGAAATGGCTTAATTAGCTCAAAGATGTAATTTGGCTCTTTAAAACTAAATTTCTATTGAAATCTGTCTGTTTTTTCCTTTGATCTAATAGCATAATCACATTAGTATGCTTTGTTTTTCATTTTATCCATGAAAATATATACATATATGTATATATCACTCTCACTGTTGGGATAGCTTGATGATTATGATACACCAAGCTTCTTCTCTTAGCAAATGGATTTTGATTTAGAAATTGTCTAGTTTAAAAAAATCATTGTTATATCTATCTTTCTGTTCAATTTAAGGTTGGAATGTATGTTCTTAAGTATTCACTTAAATGTAATATTATCTCCTGTGTGCTGTACTATGAGCATATAGTTCAGGGGTGATCAGTACAGACACTGTTGCTGTTATTATGGGACTTAGCATCAGACAGTTGGACACTTGTGTGATTGCAGGTATGGGTAAATAGTATGGGGGAAAGGAGAGGAAGTTCTAGGAGTCTATAACAGGCCTCCTTGAAGATGTGACATTGGAGATTTGAAGGATGAGTAGGAAGGAGTTAACTGAGTTTCTAGGCAAAAAGGACAGCATGCTATAAGTCTCTGACACAGAAAGGAGAATGACTGAACAAAGATTGGCTAGGATGTGGAGAGTGAAAGGAGGGAGGGCTTTGCCATAGGTGAGGAGGGAGGCAGAGACTAGATCATGTGGAGCTTCATACATCATGTTAAGGGAACCTGGCTATTGTAGGAGAAATGGAAAGTCACTCACTATCTCTCCTCATGCTTAAAAAAATGTTCTTAATTTTATAGCACTTCTGTTTTCTTCCACTTGAATCTAACTTTTTTTGATGGCATAGATTCTTAGTCTTGTTTGCCAAAGTACTACCACAACCTAGAATCGTTTCTCATGCACAGGAAGAATTCAGTGAATATTTGCTGAGTAATTAAAAGATGAAGGGGCAGAAGGATAATGATGGAAGGAAGGATGGACAGATGGAGAAAGGGTAGATGAAAGGATGAGGGGAAAGGATAGTTGGAAGGAAGCACGAAGGGAAGGCTAAATGAAAGAAAGGGAAGACTGAAGGATGTACAGGCACATGAAGAAAAGTAGGGAGAATGGAAAGAAGGAAGAGGAGTAGGGACGAATTAACAAAGGAGCAAATGGATTTTAAATGGAAAACCAGATTTTTGGTTTAAAAATTCTCTTTGGATATAAAAGAACAAAAGTGAAGGTGGGAGCTAATTTTTGAACACTTTTTAGTAGTCTGATTAACAGGTGCTGATAAAGAGCATAGTTTGGGAAGATGGTCATGAGACAGAGCAAGTGGAGGAATTTGGAAGCGAAAGTGACAGGGCTTACTAGGGATGAGATACATGGGAGATGAGGAATGGACAGAGGAAGGCTAGCTCTCTGTGAGTTAACGAATAAACCACAGATGGCTTTTAGTTTTTGGTGAGTTGCAGTACACGAATTCTCTTTTCTCTTTCTTTTGCTCTCTCTTTTCCCTTTCCCTTTCTTCATCTTCCTCAATTTTTCTTTTTCTGATTCTGTTTCTTTCTCCGTCTTGAGTGTTCACTCTTTAAGGATTTTCAAAATCCCTTCCCTTCTGCAGAAGAAATGCCTAGAGGTCTGTCGGTTCAGTTCTTGGACAGAGTTGTTCAGGGAATTTTGCATGGAAACTTCTGGTGGCCATCAAATGTTCAGGTGTTACTTTACCATCTCTGCCACTAAATGGCTTTATCATTTTGGAAAAATCTCTTTACCTCCCTGTCTCAATTTCATTGTCCATTGAAGGAGGAGGATATCTGTCCTATTGACTTGGAGGTTTTTCTAGGGTATAAAATGAATTACATACTTGTTTATAAATGTGAACTGCTGTTACGTTAGCAGTAAAACAATTTTATATTAAAAAAAATTATAGCATGTATTTTTTATGTATTCTGTTGTTTTACACAAACAAATTTTCTGGACACTTAACATTTTAAGAAGCTCCAATTCTTCCCAGTGTGAAAGGTTAAATAAGTACAGTGAGTAGTCTATTACTTGAGAGGATATTTCTTGAATGTGTGAATGCCTCAAGATAAATTTCTTTTAAACAACCTGGGATAGATCCATTTATTTACAAAAGTGAAGAGTTGAACTAAGTGTTCTCTGAGGTCCTTTGTATATAAATATTCTAACTTTGGGGGGGAAAGGGTAACTAAAAAGGAACTAATACAAAGTAAGTGTTCTAGCTGCCTTAAATATTTTTTTTATAATGAGGCAAGTTATAAATAAATACACATTTAATGTTCTGTATGTTGAATGAATATAACTGAGTTCTATTTTATTCACAGAGGCTCTCTTCCAGCTCCTTTTGGAAATCACTGTTCGAAGTACTGGAATGAATGACAGCACAGGACAGTCTCTGACAGCACTTTCCTGTGCTTGCCTCTTTAGTCTGGTAGCTTCTTGGGGAGAAACAGGAAGGACACTTCAGGCCATCTCTGCTATCCTCACCAACAATGGCAGCCATGCTTGCCAAACTATACAGGTATTTCATTTATAGCTGCTTAGAAGGTACAAGATGCCAGGTTGGAATTTCACCTTAATTTCTGTCAGTAGGAATCCTCTGGTTTTGCTCACTCATTATAGTGATTTGATCTATCCAAGGTTGATGTGTGAATAATCCACAGTATATAAAGGTAATAAAATGAAATTTGGCAAAAAACTGTTTAACTTTTAAGCTGGGCTTTGTATCAACACTCCAGCCACCTCTTCTTTTGCATTCCCTGTTCTCTGCCCTCCCCCACCTCCCATCTTTCCCTAGTTTTTAAGTATGGAATTTTCAAGTATGCTCAGTGTCCCAATCCCTGCACTGTTCGAGAATCAAATGTGGTTTCTTATGGATTGATTTGTTTCTGAGCTTCTTCAGCTTTGCATGTAACATTTTAAGCTTTTAATGTCTGATTGTGGAAGAAACTCTTTATTGTTGTTAGTAGTGGGAAATAGAATTCTCCTTATGGGCAAACTTGATTTAATTCCTTTGGATTGTTCTAGAAAATTGAGTAAGAAGTTACAGTTTTAGGTCTCTGTTATGTGCTCTTCACTGGCCCCTTGGGCAACATCCAGAACAGATGGAAGGACTGCTTCAATCCTGTTATTAGCAGACCAAGATAGCGAAAAGGGTATATGGGTCATTTTCTTGAACTTAATTCAGTAATGTTGAACTCTCCTTGTCAAACATGAGCGATCCCCTTATTCTAGATTTCTATTCTAGATTCTATTCTAGATTTTCCTGTTTCTGCCCTGCCTGAAATCTTCTTTTCCCTTTTTATGATCCTTAATATTTTGAGTTTCCTATAATGCAGTGTTTTTCAGAACTGTGTTCTGCAGTGGTACTTTGAGGTTTGGCAAAATTTTAATTTAAACACATGCTTAAAATACACAAATAATGCTTAATTTTAATGAAATAACACATTTACATATCATATACCAAATTTTAAAAAATATAGTGACCATAAAAACATGAGCTTATTAGGGGCGCCTGGGTGGCGCAGTCGGTTAAGCGTCCGACTTCGGCCAGGTCACGATCTCACAGTCTGGGAGTTCGAGCCCCGCATCAGGCTCTGGGCTGATGGCTCAGAGCCTGGAGCCTGTTTCCGATTCTGTGTCTCCCTCTCTCTCTGTCCCTCCCCTGCTCATGCTCTGTCTCTCTCTGTCCCAAAAATAAATAAAAGTTGAAAAAAAAATTAAAAAAAAAAAAACATGAGCTTATTAGACACTGTGTGATTTTTTTCTTGTGTAGACTCCTTTCAGAGGATATGAGGTGAGATCTAAATGATGAGTTGAAAGTAGCCAGTCCAAAGGGAGGAAGTGTTACCGCTGGGGATGTGGAGGGAGAAATTTTCTTGGTATCCACATGCTAATAATGCATGGAGGTTAAGATTAAGAGTAGAATACTGAAGTCTGAAAGAAGTTTAGTATAGTTCTAGTATAGAGAGCTTTCAGCTAACAGAGACAGGACTTGCATGTTTATCTGTCTGATTGCAGTATGCTTAAGCACTAGGCTGTGCACAATTACTAGATCCCCTGAATCAATAGCTGAGGTTCCCTGGACCTGCCCTGTCACTACATTCCCATCACCAGCCCAAACACCATGTTAAAGCCTCTTATCTTAACATTATCTTTTTTTAAGTTTATTTATTTTTGAGAGAGAGAGAGAGAGAGGGGGAGAGGGAGGGAGGGAGACAGAACAAGCTGGGTAGGGCAGAGAGAGGGAAATACGGAATCTGAAGCAGGCTGCAGGCTCTGAGCTGTCAGCCCAGAGCCTGATGCGGGGATTGAACCCACAAGCCATGAGATCATGACCTGAGCCAGAGTTGGACGTTTCACCCACTGAGCCACCCAGGCACCCCTATCTTATACGGTGTTCTTCATGACTTGGCCTCATTCCACCTGCTAACTTCAGTTCACAAAATTCTCTTGGCCAGGCTATGGGTGGAGGGAGAAAACTCTTCCCGGAGAATGTGTAACTCTAACATCTCAAATTGTTTTGGGATTCAAATGCATATTAGCTGTCTTTTTCCAAAGATATTAAGCTGAGATTTTAAAGTAGGGTAGGGATGATAGTACCATGAACTACCATATTGAAGGAGACTTAAAATCTTTTTTTGGAGGAATGAACTCCAGGCTTTAAAGGCACATCTGAGCTTACAAACAAAAACAACATAGAAAAAAAAGGCACCGTTATTGAGAGTTAGTAGAAACAAATATGGTAGAATCAGTCCTGCCTAGTCTATATATATTGAAATTATTTGATATAGACCATAAAACGTGTGTGTATATGTATAATGTTTAAATTAATAAAAGAAGGTATCACAAGTACAATTAAGGAATAAGAATGTAAATGTAAAAAGTAATCATATCAGAAAATGAACCAAATTCAACTCCTGGAAATAAAAAAACCAAATAACTACAATCTGAAATTTAAAGGCTGAGTTAACCATTGGGTATAAAAAGGGAAAAAAATTATTCAGAATGCAACACAGAGAGAGAAAATATGGAAGACACAATAGGAAACATGAATAGAGAATGACAAAACATAATGTATCAATACAATTTGAGTTCCACAAGGGCAATAATGCATTATGGAGAGGCAGTAGTTGAAATAATGGGCAAAATTTTCCAAAATTGGTAAATGACATGGAATCCTCAGATTAAGGAAGTGTAGTTTATCAGAATAAATTCCCTAGGCCCTGCCACAGTGTTGGTGAGAGAAAATCAAACAAAGAAAAAAACAGTGTATCTGAGACTTTTTATTATAGCACTGGGTTATCTTAAAACTTTAGTACCCTTTTAGAAAGCATGAAAGAAATAGAGTTATGTTGAAGAAACATGTTAAGTTTTTGCTCCTTCCCTAGTTTCAACTTAGGTTATAATAAAGGAATTTTTTTTAATATACACTTTTAAGAATGGGACACATTTTCGGTAGAGAGAAGTTGGAGAAAGCTTGAATTTAAGTTCCTTAAGAGGCAAATGCCCATAGAAAGTAATTTGATTTTCACTTAAAACTCCAGATAAGATTTGGAGTTGGATGTAATAGGTACTTGGAAAGTGGTGGTCAGGGCAAGAGCTAAAAATTGATTGGAAATCTGTATTATGAAAGGTAGAGAACCCCAGGGCCCTTGCTTTGCCCTTCCCAGCCAAGCAACTGTCCTTCTGTCATACACCAAAGAGATATGTTTACTGTCTAAAGAAATTGAGTCGGAGAAGCCAGGGGAAAGCAGACACAGTTGCAAGTGGAATTAGGAACTAGGCTGAAAATGGAGATTAAGTGAAAGTGTTTGTATTAGTGATGAAATCTCCTTATCCTCACTGAGTTTCCAGAACACTGGCCATGAGGCGACTTACAGCTTCTAGGAAAAAGACTGGCAGATTCTTCTTTGGAGAAGGAATGAGAAAAGACCCACAGATGCAGATACTTGAGGGGTCCTCCAATACCCTGTCCATTCACACCGAGCTTCCTACCAGATTTTTAGTAGTTTACTCTTAAAAATAAGTGTACAACCAGATTATTTGGTTTTTGGATGTTGAGTTTGGTAAGTTCTTTATAGATTTTAGATATTAACCCCTTATCCAATATGTCATTTGCAGATATCTTCTCCCATTCTGGAGGTTGCCTTTTAGTTTTGTTGATTGTTTCCTTTGCTGTGCAGAAGCTTTTTATCTTGATGAAGTCCCAATAGTTCATGTTTGCTTTTGTTTCCCTTGATGGAGATGTGTCTGGTAGGAAGTTGCTATGGTTGAGGTCAAAGAGATTGCTGTCTGTGTTTTTCTCTAGGAGTTTGATGGCTTTCTGTCTCACATTTAGGTCTTTCATCCATTTTTAATTTATTTTTGTGTATGGTGTAAGAAGTGGTCCAGTTTCATTCTTCTGCATGTTGCTGTCCAGTTTTCCCAACACCACTTGTTGAAGAGATTGTCTTTATTCCATTGGATATTCTTTCCTGCTTTGTTGAATATTACTTGACCATATAGCTGTGGGTCCATCTCTGGGTTTTCTATTCTGTTCTGTGTCTGTTTTTGTGCTATACCATACTGTCTTGATGACTACAGCTTTGTAATATAGCTTAAAGTCCAGAATTGTGATGCCTCCAGCTTTACTTTCCTTTTTCAAGATTGCTTTGGCTATTTGGAGACTTTTGTGGTTCCATATAAATTTTATGATTCCATGTTCAAGCTCCATGAAGAATGCTGGTAGTATTTTAATAGGGATTACAGTAAATGTGTAGATTGCCTTGGGTAATATAGACATTTTAACAATATTTGCTGTTCTAATCCATAAGCATGGAATGTTTTTCCATTTCTATGTGTCATCTTCAATTTCTTTCATAAGTGTTTTGTAGTTTTCAGAATACAGATCTTTTACCTCTTTGGTTAGGTTATTCCTAGGTATCTTATGGTTTTTGGTGCAATTATAAATGAGATCGATTTCCTTGATTTTTCTTTCTGCTGCTTCATTATTGGTATGTAGAAATGCAACAGGTTTCTGTACATTGATTTTATATTCTGTGACTTTGCTGAATTCATATATCTGTCTAGCAATTTTTTGGTGGAGTCTTCCAGATTTTCTACATAGAGTATCATGTCATCTGCGAATAGTGAAAGTTTGACTTCTTCCTTGCCGATTTGGATGACTTTTGTTTCTTTTTGTTGTCTGATTGCTAAAGCTAGGACTTCTAGTACAATGTTATATAACAATGGTGAGAGTGGGCATCCCTGTCTTATTCCTGACCTTAGAGGAAAAGCTTTCAGTTTTCCCCCTTTGAGGGTGATATTAGCTGTGGGTCTTTCATATATGGCCTTTATGATGTTGAGGTATGTTCCCTCTATCCCTACTTTGTTTTTATCAGGAATGGATGCTGTACTTTGTCAAACTTAAACTTTTAGCTTGTTGGATTTGATTTGCTAGTATCTTGTTGAGAATTTTTGTATCCGTGTTCATCAGGGATATTGGCTTGTAATTCTCCTTTTTAGTGGGGTCTTTGTATGGCTTTGGAATCAAGGCAATGCTGGCTTCATAGAATGAATTTGCACCCCCAAAACACATAATCCAGTTCAGAAATGGGCAAAAAACATGAATAGACATTTTTCCAAAGAAGACATACAATTGGCTAACAGAGACATGAAAAGATGCTCAATATCATTCATCGTTAGGGAAATACAAATCAAAACTACAGTGAGTTACCACCTGACACCTGTCAGAATGGCTAAAATTAACCACAGAGGAAATGACAGGTTTTGGTGAGGATGTGGAGAAAGGGGAACCCTCTTGAACTGTTGGTAGGGATGCAAACTAGTGCAGCCACTATGGAAGACAGTATGGAGGTTCCTCAAAAAGTTAAAAATAGAACTACCCTGCAATCTAGCAAATGCACTGCTGGGTACTTATCCAAAGGATACAAAAATACTGATTCAAAGGGGCACATGCACCCCAATGTTTATAGTAGTATTATCTACAATAACCTAATTATGGAAAGAGCCCAAATGTCCATCAATTGATGAATGGATAAAGAAGATATGGTATATATGTGCAATGGAATATTACTCAGCCATCAAGAAGAATAAAATATTGGGGCATCTGGGTGGCTCAATCAGTTGAGCGCCGACTTTCAGTTTTCGACTCAAGTCATGATCTCATAGTTTCTTGAGTTTGAGCCCTACACTGGGCTTTGTGCTGATGGTGTGAAGCCTGCTTGGCATTATTTCTCCCTCTCTTTCTGCTCCTCCCCAGCTCATGCTGTCTCTGTCTCTCACAAAATAAATAAATAAAAACTTAAAAAAAGAAAAAGAATGAAATCTTGCTATTTGCAATGACATGGATGGTGCTAGAGTGTATTATGCTAAGTGAAAAAAGTCAGAAAGACAAATACCATATGATTTCACTCACCTGTGGAATTTTCAGAAACAAAACAGATGAACATAGGGAAAGATGAACATAAGAAATAAAAAACAGAGAGAGGGAGGCAAACCATAAAATAAACTCTTAACTGTAGAGAACAAACTGAGGGTTGATGGAGGGAGGTGGGTGAGAGATGGGCTAAATGGGTGATTGGTATTAAGGAGGGCACTTGTGATGAGGACTGGGTGTTACATGCAAGTGATCATTCACTAAATTCTACTCCTAAAACTAATATTACACTGTATGTTAGCTAACTAAAATTGAAATAAAAGCTTGAAATATTAAAAAAAGATAACAAAAAATAAAATACAACAAAAAAAGCATACAACCAAGTATCACTAGGCTAACATGAAAAACAGAGATTCCCTAAATCAATAATGATAATGATAATAAAAGAAACTTTGAATAAAAAGAATATAGAGACAGAAGAAACTCTAAGAAGACTGTAATTAATATTTTGATGAAGGATAAGAGAATATTGTTTACATTAAACATCAGTATTCTGTTTTTTAAGCTCATAGAACAAGAAAAAATTTTATAAGTTAAGACAACAGCAATAAAATCAGTAGAAGGGTTAGAAGATCAGGTTGAAGCAGTCTCCAGAAAATAGAAAAAAGAGAAAGAAAATAGGTGACATAAAATAAAATTGGATCTAACCAGGAAATACAATCCCTCACAGGTATTCAAACAGAGAAGAGGAAATAAATTACTCAAGAAATCTTACAAGGAAAATTCATGTGCCTCAAAGATATACGTCTTCAGATTGACAGAATACACACTGAGTGCCCAACATTCATTATGAAAAAAGAATCAAACTAGGATACAACTTTGTAAATCAGAACACTGTTAATTAACAGACTGTAAAGTTTCCAGAGAGCAAAGACAGATTATGAACAA